>NC_047665.1:28699454-29021954 GCF_011762505.2 Arvicanthis niloticus
TCTCATGTTCACTTCTTCCTCCAGTGAAACCACACTTCCTAAACCTCTCCTAAACAGTGCCACCTATGGGGAATCAAGTGTTGAAATGTCTAAGACTACAGGGGGTATTTTTCATTCAAACCACCACAGATTGATTTTTTTTTTATTTCTTCAGATTTTTTGCATCCATTCATTCTTATCAATTAATTAACTAATTAATTAACAGTGCTGAGGAATGAACCCAGAACCCTGTGCATGATGGGTAAGTGCTCCACTGTTGATCCACACACCCAGCAATTCCAGTTTTATTCATTTACTGCTTGCTAGAAAATTTTGGGCAAAATTTAGTAGGGTTCCTCAAGTCATGACAAGCTGAATCTCAAACCATTCTTAGGTTATGTACTCCAGACAAATGAATTGTATTGCTACAAAGACCTTTCCTAGAAGGTTCACAGTTACTTCTATTAGCAATGGCCCCAAGCTGGAAATAATGAAAATGCTCACAAACAGGAGGCCAGACAACAGCATGTGGCATATTCGTACAGTCGAATACTATTTATCAGCAAGAAGGGATGAAATGTGAGTACAGGTAACACAGCAGTAGATCTCACAAGCTGTGTTGAAGGAGCGAGAAAAGCAGACGTGAAAAAGCACATGTTGGCTTCTTCTACTTCTTCAGGGTTCTAAAGCAGGCGAATTCAATCTGCAGTTTGAGAAAGCTGACCAGCACTTGTCTGGAGTGTCATGTAGGAGTAGGACATTGGCTTCAAAGAACACAACAGACCATTCTGCAGGCCAGTGACATGTTTTGTTCTAATTCGATTTCAATGATGCATATACACCACCATCAAACTGAGCATTTGAATCATGGGTATGAATTATACTTCAATTAACTTGGGTGGTTAAATATGATATTTCCCTATAGTTTTCCCCTTTTTATTTTACGTATATTTTAGTGTGTGTGTGTGTGTGTGTGTGTGTGTGTGTGTGTGTGTGTGTGTGTGTGGCTTGCCTGCATGCATGTCTATGTACCACATGCCTGGTCAAAAGAGAGTGTCACATCTGCTGGTACTGGATCTACGTGCTGGAAACCGAACCTAGGTCCTCTGCAGGAGCAACACAACACATGCTCTTAAGCACTGAGCCATCTCTGAATCTGTAGACTTTTCCCTTTAAAAGCTTGTTGTGTTTAGAAGATAATCAACTTTAAATTTAGCTCATAATGTCAGAAGTTTCAGGCTGTGGTCATTTGCACCTTGTTGCCTCTGCATCTATACAAAGCAGCACATCCTCTTGCAGAAGGGTAGAAGAGGAAGTTGCTTACCTGACAGCGGCCCAATGAACAGGGAGATAATGGAGGAGGCTGATAACTAGAATCTTAACAAGAATCTGCCAAAGGCTGTTCACCTAGAAGATCCAGCCCGATCTACAGTGCGACCCAGTATCTCTTTCAAGGGCATGCCCCAGTGACTTCACTTCTTTCCACTACGCCTTACTTTCTAAAGGTTCATAACATTCCTAAAGGATCATAGGCTGGGGATTAAAACCTTTTACATTAGCCGTGGGGAACATTCCAGATCCAAATTATAGCAATTACTGGCAGTAAATCACATTGTGGAAAAGCTATCTACCATCCAGACACATAGATCTTCCACATTCCTGCCTATGTCTTCATCTCCTTAGGGCTCTCACTTCCACTGTTCTCTGACTTAGAAGGTACTGTGCCCTCTTCTCTCTGGAAAAATACCATTTGTTATTCCTTTCTTCCTTCCGTCATTCAGTAAATATGACTAAGTGCCAGGCCCTGTGACATGCAATAGGGCCACAAAGAAAGATAAATCAGGGGCTCTATCCTTTAGGGCCATATACCGGAAAATGGAGTTTTACTCAAATGTAGATAGATTTATATTCACAGGATTTTGTGGCTGATAAAAAGACTCTGTCAAAGAGCATTTGCCTGGAAGCTACGACCTGCTTTGTCATGCTACCTAGAAAATGGGCTGGTCCTTCTGTACACCTGTATTTTGCAGCTTCCCCAGAGGTTCTCTGTTAGGTTTAGAGAAATGGAATCACTGAGGAGCTTGACAAGGCAGAGGAAGTTCCAAGAAACAAAAGAAAACCGTGGTTTAAATGTGAGTTCAGAGCAGAGAGTGGTTGACACACCCTTGTAATTTTGTCGCTTTCGAAGCTGAGGCAGGAGGATAAAGAGCTCAAGGTCATGCTCAGCTACAGAGTGAGCTAGTTCCAGGTTAGCCTGGGCTACATGAGACCTGAGACCTGACTCAAACAAACGAATGAATACATAAATAAACAAAGCCAATGCGCACCCAAGTCTATGGGGGAAATGTGGATAGAGCGTGATAGAATATGGAAACACAAAGGCAAGTGTAACAAGACAGACTTCAAGTTGCTCCTCCTAAGACCCCAGCTTAGGAACCAACTGAGGAAGTGCTTGAAGGTTTTTCTACTCTAGCCTGGCTCTTCCTTTGTTTTACTTCCCTTGGTTCCAAAAACATACTTCCTGGCAGGAAGTCACTGTATAGCCCATCCTCAGGGAGAGAGGGGTCATATCCTACCTCCTTGATAGCCGAGCATCTTTATAAGTTATGATTCTGAGGCATTAAAGATCAGCTCTTGCCTGGCAGTGGTGGCGCACGCCTTTAATCCCAGCACTTGGGAGGCAGAGACAGGCGGATTTCTGAGTTTGAGGCCAGCCTGGTCTACAGAGTGAGTTCCAGGACAGCCAGGACTACACAGAGAAACCCTGTCTCGAAAAACCAAAAAATAAAAAATAAAAAAATAAAAATAAAATAAAGATCAGCTCTCCCATCCTTATTCCCATTTATTGCAGTAGCTTTGAAGTTAACATACAAAATAATCTCTCAGTTTATATTTTCATTAGATCTGGGTCGGTCGTTACATCTGTTCTTACTCATGCCTTTCTCCTGCGTCCCCTTTGCTGACCTTTCCCCTCTCCCCAGCTCCCTTCCCCTTCTGCTTCCAGGACACCTCTACGTCATCATCCTTTCTTCCTGTCTCCCATCCCCGACTTAAGATCCCTCTTTCCTCCCCTATAGTCCTCTTTCTATAACACACACACACACACACACACACACACACACACACACACACCATCAAAACTAGACTGTGGGTATGAGAAAAATGTGTGACTTGTCTTTCTGCATCTGGCTTATTTCATGGAACATAACGATCTCTTGCTTTATTTTCCTACAGATGTTGTGAGTTCATTTTTTCCTAGTGAAGGAATACAATTATTTTGTGTATATGGACGATGTATATCTGTCCATTTGTGATGGACATGTGTGCTGAATCCATTTCTTAGCTATTGTGACCACCAGTACAGCAATAAACATGAGTGTGCAAATATCTCTGTGGCTTGTTTTCAGTCACTTCTTTATGATATGTATTTATTTATCTGACCACTTATCTTTATCAATATAGACTTGCAGCTATGCCATGCTATGCTCTGGGCTGTCATCCTATGGTATTTAATGCTCAGGCTTCCCCTGAGCTCACACACTCCTTTCTACCAGATCTTTCAGTCAGCTCTTGTGTCCATATGATTTACTCTATATGTGGTGTCTGTGGAGAATCTGCACAATGTCTTTGCTTCCTGGCACTCCATGATGCCCTAGAACATCTTATATGTTTCCTACTGCAGCCCTTGAATCAAACATTCCACCACGGAGCCCTGGTTCCTTCCATAGAGAATGGTATTAGTTCTGAGTGCTAGGTGCCTTTGTTGATACTAGTGCATTGAATTGCTCTATCAATAGAAAAGGTATTCCCAGGGTTCAAATTTTTAAATTAATTTCATTTTTTTTAAAATCCATTATCAGGGCCTACAGAGATGGCTCAGCAGTTGAGAACATTGGCTGCTCTTGCAGTGGACCTACGTCTGGTTACCACCACCCACATGACAGTTCATAACCACCTGTAACTCCAGTTGCAGAAGATGTGATGCCTTCTGAACTCTGTGGGTGCTGCATGCATGTAGTGCACACACATATACACAGGCAAAACATATATACACATAAGTTATAATAATAATAATAATTTTTGAAGTTCAGTGACAATATTTCAGTTACTTTATACACTTATAGTTTTTGCTACAGAAACAGTACAATTCAATTAAGACCCCTCTAAGAAGGCCCACAGTTTAGGCTGGAAACACAAGGCAGTAGTACATTAAGTTTTGAATCCATAAATAGGTTAGCCCATAACACTCACATCCTAAGTTCCCACCTCTCAAACACTGATGCCCAGTGGGGGTGCAGCCTTCCGCATGCCGTCTTCAAGGGGACATTTACCATACAGACATAGTTCATTTTTCAACCAAGAAAAGTCTTTTATGATTAGTCCAGTTATACAGTCAGCACCACTGAGTGAAAACCTTTGTCTAGGGCTGAAGTAGCTCAGTGGCAGTTATCTCACTTAGTTTGCTCCTAGGCTCCACCTCCAGCACTTCAAAGAAAGAGAAATGCATTTTCTTACCTAGTGCCATGGATATCGTTTTCAATCTAAACTGTGAGACATCTTAGAAAGGTTTATTAGTTATTTATTTAGGTTTTTGAGTCAGGTTTTCTCTATGCACCCCTGGCTGTCCTGGAGCTCATTCTGTAGACCAGGCTCGCCTTGAACTCAGAAATCCACCAACTGCTTTTAGAAGGTTGTAAATTAAATGTAATTATTCTTATAGCAGAAGCTATAAATATAAATAGGTAAAGTCACAAAAAAAAAAAAAAAAAAAAAAAAGGCATGTTCTTACAGTTGAAACTTCTCAGGAGGCTAAAACAAAACCAGGATTATGAGTTCAATGCTAGCCTGGGCTACATGTTCTCTGTTTCTAAAACGAACGAACAAGTGTGTAAGGTTTATCTTTAAAACAACAGCAGAATGACATTGGGTAAAGTGTGTAGTTTCAGAAGATGTATTCTGGGTTGATAGTGTGCTTAGTCTTTTAGGAGTATTGATTATCTTTCTGTAGATTCTAGTCGTTGAAAAATTTATTTACTGACATTAGATTTTATTAGAAAAAGTCAGATCAACTGCTGGGGGATGGGGAGGGGGATGGACATTTTCTTTATCTCTCTTCCAGAAGGAAGAGGTGGAGACAGAGTTCTTTAAAGAGCTTTCTTTACTCATCTTAGGAAGTGAAAATTCCTTGCCCCAAATCTCCATTACTTTATTATCCTTCCCCAAAGCCTGCATGGCAATGGCAATCTACACATTGCTCACTCATAACCAAAACCCATCATCGACCCTAGAAGGCAAGTTCAGGAAGAAACTCATCAAACAGAAGGCAGCTGTTCTAGTGCGGGACACTAATTTCTACACACATTTGATAGGAGAGAACTTTTTTTTTTAACTCAATAGAACAGTTTGTTAAGTGGGCTTTGTTGGTTTTTTGTTTGTTTTTGTCTTTGTTGCTGTGTTTTTTGAGACACAGTTTGTCTGTGTAGCCCTGGCTATCCCAAAACTCCTCCTGTAGACCAAGCTGGCACTGAACTCACAGAGATCTGCTTGCCTCCACTTCTGCTGGGATTAAAGGCATTCACCATTGTTGCCTGGCTTGAAATTCAATTTAGCCAAGCTTTTTTAAATTGACTGGGCCCTGCAGATCCCACTTGTAGTGGAGTAGCTTTTTGCATGGAAGACTTTGTTATCTTCACATGGTTTGGGAGCAGGAAGGGTGAATTTGGCTTGCAGTAGACAAGCAGGTGGCTCCTCCTCCAGGTAATACCTGCAGCTTTCCTTAGGAGAGCTGGTGTGACATTTTTATTACTTCTGCTGCCACAGAATGAAAGTAGCTTTTTCATTTTGATTTATGATAGGTTTTGTAAATGTCAAATTCCTTGTTAAAGAGTAAGAGTTGACATTCTAGAAGCCAAAGGATGATAAAAAATAATGTTTGAATACTATATACACAGCTATAGCTGGGAGTTGTTGCTGCTGTACATCACAGTACAGAAACACTCATAGAAAGCAAGGTAACCTATCCTTCAAGCAAGTATCTGAAGGGAAGAAATTAAGCTGCCATAAAGCCCAAGAATGATGCGGTGTGTCATTTACCCTCTTATAATTCAAGTATAAAGAAAATGAATAGGTGAGTAGGAACAATCCAAAATGCATTTAGTATGACGTGGCTTCTGATTAAAGTTATTTAACCCTGATGCCGATTCCTTGTGATTAACTTTTTAAAGTTGAATATCCCTCAGTTTTAGAGGTAAGCCAAAAATCATTTTTGTCCTCCTGCTATATTCAAAGGGGAAAAAGTATCCAAGCATATTACCGACTAGGTTGCATCGTATTTTCATTATCTCAGGTTTTGGGGGTTGCAGAGTGATAGATTACTTAACAGAATGTCAAAGGAAGAGAGATGACTCAGCTTCTTTATGTGCACTCAGGATGCTAATGTACACTAGGGTCAGGAACTCAGATGGAGATGTTTGCAGGGGCCAGATGCTGACGTACATGTGTGCCAGGCAGCCATAAAGACAGGCTGGGTAACCCTTGCCTGCTCACTGTATTTCAAGGGAGCATGACCCCATAAATATGGGGCAACAAAAAGCCCAGACATCTGCTATGTTAGGAGAATTCCCAAATACATTTTAAATCTCTCTCTCTCTCTCTCTCTCTCTCTCTCTCTCTCTCTCTCTCTCTCTCTCTGAGTGTGTGTGTGTGTGTGTGTTTTGTTTTTGTTTTTTCGAGACAGGGTTTCTCTGCATAGCTCTGGCTGTCCTGGAACTCATTTTGTAGACCAGGCTGGCCTCAAACTCAGAAATCTGCCAGCCTCTGCCTCCCAAGTGCTGGGATTAAAGGTGTGTGCCACCACTGCCTGCCTCCAAACACATTTTAAAAACATTTTCAGTCCTTCCATTTTGAAATGTTGGCAGTGATGGTTTTTTGGAAACTTCACATGTAGTCTGTGAGCTGCACTTCATCTGCAAAGCCAATGACAACTTCCTATTCGAAGCAATCCACTAACCGAAACAGCTCACAAGGCATGGAATTGTCAAGTTCATCTGAATTCTTATGTTGGCTCAGCTGAACACTTTGCTTGAGAGATTAAACAAATATGAAAAGCTCACTTAATGACTTAAGAATCAAAGTAAAGTCTGTTGTAGATCTTAATAGAGGGCATCATCAGATGATCACAGCTGGGCGTACTCAGTCACTCCACAAATACATACTGAGAATCTCGAATGCTCCAGATATTGTTATTACTCCCAGGAGTACTGCTGAACAATGGAACCACTAGGTGCTTACATTCTGGAGGTGGAAGGTAGCAAAACCAGTAGGTAAGCAAGACAAATAATGGCTAATAGTAAAAGGCAATCCAGAAAATTAGGGGCGGAGTTGTTGCTAGTCCAGCACTCACCTTGGAGGCCTTCTTCCACTCTGGAATATCAATTTTGCTTTACTCCTTTGTTCTAGGGCTCATCCTGAGGTCACCTGTGGTGCATTTTGATAAATAGAAGGCCAGTTTATTTTAAATTAGTTACATTTTAATCATCCTGACTAGATTTGGGAGAAGTGTTGATCCAAGAGGGATTTAGGGAAACCCCTAATCTAATCAGTAACTTAATTACAACGCCTGGGTCGAGGCTGCTGCTGCTGCTGCTGCTGCTGCTGCTGCTGAATTCCAAACATTTGATGTTGGTTTCGTTCAGCTTTAGCTTTAGAGGGCACCATTTTTCAGCACGTCTCCAAAATCTCAGAATGTACCATTTAGGGATTGTTGCTAGACTTTGGAATAAGAATAAAGAACTTTAAAATGAAGGTTCTTCTGGGCCAGGGCTGCACCCACCTTAAAAGCATACAGTAACAAATAACTTTTTCTTAAAAAGGCAAACAGACTTCATTTTATAGCCTCTACTCTTGGTAAAGTTCTAAATTTTATTTTATTGTATATATTTAATGTGTACAGGATGTTTTGGTATATATGTATGTAGCAAAGTGATTACTAGTCAAATAGTATCTGTCACCCCTTTTAAACAAACACCTTTGTAAACTCTTCTGTGGTTGGTAATCTGTCCCTGCATGTTGAAATGAAAGAACCCTAGAGGTTAGATGACTAGGGTTCTAAAACCAGTGGTTTGTCAAGCATCTAATGCTCACTTCATCTCAGCCCTGGATGGAAGAATTGAATGACTATGGATCTGAAAGCAAACCCCCTCCAATGATTATTATCTCAATTAGACAAGCCATTGATGATAAGATTGATGGCTGTGAGTTACAAAACTTCAGCTAAATTCTCAGTGAGCAGAAGAGCAAAGGAGGCAGAACCAGACACCAAGCAGGCTTCCTTTGAAAGAATCAACAAGGAAGGGGAATGAAGGAAAGCCTGGCCTGTCACATTTCAGTTCAGATAAGAAAATGTAAGTTGTGTGTAATGGGCGGAGTCTGTAATAAATATCTAACATTCATTCATTGAGTGCTGAGTCTGTTCTGTTGCTGTAGGGGGTCAGCACTTCCCAAGTATTAGCTCTTCAAGTGAGGAGGAGGGGAAGAAAAGTTAAACTAACCAATAAGGTGAAATTGGGAGAAGGAAGAGGGGGAAGTAAGGAGGGAGGGGAGGAGGGAGGGGAGGAGGGAGGGGAAGGAGAGGAGAGGGAGGGGAGGAGGGAGGGGAGAAGGGAGGGGAGGAGGGAGGGGAGAAGGGAGGGGAAGGAGAGGAGAGGGAGGGGAGGAGGGAGGGGAGAAGGGAGGGGAAGGAAAGGAGAGGGAGGGGAGGAGGGAGGGGAGAAGGAGAGGAGAGGGAGGGGAGGAGGGAGGAGAAGGAGAGGAGAGGGAGGGGAAGAGGGAGGAGAAGGAGGGGGAAGAGAAGGAAGGAGAGAACGAGAAGAAGGAGATCACGGGAATTGGCAGGGTGCACTGTCACTCCCAACTGATTTTTAAAATAACACTTTATTAGATTATAATCATTAGACAACATGATGGGTCTCATAATGACATTCTCATTCGAGTATATCATTTAATGTGCTTAAATTTCCAGACTGGATTTCCCAGACCTTTAGTGTCTTCTGCAGCCTTCGTCTTTTGTTATCTAATCTCCCCTCCCCAGCCACTCAGGAGACTTCACAGTTGGAGTCCCCAAAGTCCAGCTCTCTGGCAGTCTTCAGAAATAGTTCTCTCCACGTGCCAGAATTTCAGCAGTAAGTACATGTTGACTGGAACATTGAGCTGCATGCTTTAAAAAAAAAAAATGTCTCCCACTAAATTATACAACATGCAACTGAGCAAATAATGGAGATGCTTAAAGAACGCATTCCATACGTGTACTCGCAGGATATGCTTTTGGAAAGAGACCGCGAGCTTCTTCCCCTGTGCTAAATAAGACTAGAGATAGATTGCTCCATTTAAGATTTCCATTAATTCCATTAATAAACTTCTCAGGATATGAAATGTCTCCAGAATGTAGTGAGGCTAAGATGAAAGCCGCATAATTCTCACTGGTGTCAGGCCCGGCACGCAGGAGAAGATATGTTAATGCGGCCGTTTGCCGCAGGGCTGGTGTTATTTATATAGTGCAAGCTGGGCAAGGCTGGCTCTGGAGTCTGGAGTGCCGAGAGCATTTGGATCTCCTGTGAGGTGTAGATGTGTGCGCCTGTGCACACAGCATAGGAATTGTGAATCCGAGACCTTGGGGAGGGGGTGGGGCAGGCCGCCCTCATTCACGTTTGGACCGAGTGTGTGGCTCCTGTTGAAGGTATAGCCTTGCAGCACTGTGTTTAGTTGACATTCATTCCGGAGCACAGACAGAAATGGCGATTTGGGGCGGGTGCTGCAGTGGGTCGCGTGTGACCCAGCGTTGTAAGGGGCTGTCAACCTAAAACTGGCAAATATGCCTCCTCGCCCCTGCTCCGTGACCATAAAAAGCAGCCTTATTTAAGTCTGGAAGAAGCACAGAAGGTTGTTCTGGAAGACAGGCAACCCTTGGGCTCAGGACCAGGAGTGGGGTGCCAGACGCCGGGCACCTCGGAAACGAACAGAGGTCACAGAGAGCCGGTGTGCCCCGGGCGGGGTTCCTTGCGGCTGTGAGACTTGAGACTGGCAGACGACCCTGTCCCCTCACTTCCCGCCAGTGCGGACTCCTTGGTGACACCCCCGCCCCCCCCGTTCCCCACGCCCAGAGACCGCCAGGGATCTTGCATCGGCCCCGGGTGTCCCTCTCCCCGCCCCTGCGTCTGTCCGGGCGACGGCGACACGGCCCGGCTGGAGGGGGCGCTCGTGCGCAGGAGCGGCGCAGCAGGTGCCGCGGTTACCTCCACCTCGGCGGGGGGAGAGGGGGCGGGCCGTGGCGGGAGGCGGAGGCCGGCTCGGTGAGCGGAGAGCGCGGCCGGCTCCGCAGGCTGGCTGCGAGCTCGTGGCTTCCGGGAGCGCCCGAAGTCCGCGGAGGATCTCCCAACCCGCGGCCGCCGGCGGCCCCAGCACTACGCGCACCGGTGCCCGCAGGGCCCCGAGTCGCGACAAGGGCGCCGGTCCGGCTCCTCCTCCTCCCCGGCCGGCGCGCAGCAGCGGAGAGCCTCGGAGCTCGGCGGGCGCCCGGGCCGCGGTGCGGCTGAGCCGCGGCGGCTGAGGGCTCGAACGGCTTCTGTCCGGCGCCCAGGGCGCGGGGGTGAGCGGGTGACATGGGGGTGGCCTGACTCTCCGGGCCCGGAGCACTCTCTCCGGCCGCGGGCCCTCCTCCTCGGCGGCGGCGCTGTGCCCGGGCGCCCGCCGAGCTCCGCCGCGCTCTATGCGCCTCTGCGGGCGTCGCGGGCCCTGGCCATGGCGATAGACCGGCGGCGCGAGGCGGCGGGTAGCGGTGCCGGGCGGCAGCCGGCCCCGGCGGAGGAGAACGGCTCCCTGCCGCCCGGGGACGCGGCAGCCTCGGCGCCCCTCGGGGGGCGCGCGGGCTCCGGCGGTAGCGCGGAGATCCAGCCGCTGCCTGCGCTGCACCCCAGCGGCGGCCCGCACTCGAGCTGCTGCGCGGCGGCAGCCGCCCCGAGCCTCCTGTTGCTGGACTACGATGGCTCCGTGCTGCCCTTCCTCGGGGGCCTGGGCGGCGGCTACCAGAAGACCCTGGTGGTGCTCACCTGGATCCCGGCGTTGTTCATCGGCTTCAGCCAGTTCTCGGACTCCTTCCTTCTGGACCAGCCCAACTTCTGGTGCCACGGGGCCGGCAAAGGCACCGAGCTGGCGGGTGCCACTGTCACCGGCCGATGGGGTGACATGGGCAATTGGACCAGCCCCTCGGCCATCCCCTTCTCCACTGCCTCCTGGGGGACCACGAGCAACCGAAGCAACAGCAGCGACACGCCACCCCTCCCGTCCCCTCCAGGCAAGGGGAACAACGATTCAAATTGCGACTGCCACGAATGGGACTATGGCATCCGCACTGGCCTCATCCAAAACGTGGTCAGCAAGGTAAGGGCTACAACCGCCGCGTCCCCGCGTTCTTCTTGTGAACCTTTTTCTTCTGACCTCGGTCGCCTCTGCTATGCGCTCCATCTCTTTCTCTGCAGACTTAGGTCCGAACCTACCCAGCTGAGGAACCCAAAATGTTAGCCTGTGTACGCACAACCCCGCATTGACTGGCCTCCCGGCTGTCCCCCAAGGGAGATGCTCTTACTTGGATGTGAAGCCAAGGCTTTTTTGCCGCCCTCTGCGGTGCCAGTGACGCTGCATCCGCTTCAGAGAGACCGATTTAGCCTTTTCTAATTTCCACCCAAACTCCTGTCCCAGTGCACATATGGAAAGGGCGCCCCTCCCCCCCGAAAGGTTCGAATTCTCTCCTCTATCTAGCTAGGTGTCAGACTCACTGATGGCTCAGCAGTGGCCCTGGAAGAAGACTCAATCTCTCCTCTGGGTCTGCTTCTTGGAGCCAGGACATAGCTGTGTTCTTTCTGCAGGCCGCCTGTTCTTGTGTCTCCCACGAAGAACTAACTATCCATGAAAAATATTGTTCTACTCTCAGATATTCCACCCTACACGAGCCTGGAACAGATTAAAGCCACTTGAAGAACCCAAGTTATAGACAAAGAAGCAGAGTCCTTTGAAAAGTTCCCTCGCTACCCTACCCCCATCCCAACCATGCTCTGTCCTTCCCAGAGATCTGACTGTAGACTTCAATGTCGGGGTGTTCCCTCAGATACTTTCTCAGGACTTCAGTAAATAGTCCCATAGCATAGGAAGGATGTGAGAAGCTTGCAGGATGTCATCGCTGCCCCTGTACAGCGGCTGCTATGGTCTGAGGCACTGAGACCCTGTGAACTGGTCCCTAGTTCCCACTTTGTCCTCCCTGTCCCTTGCAAAGGTCTCACGTTCTTTGTGAGACACAACAGGGGTGCGTTCTGCAAGAGATGTATGTCACCCTCAAAATGGACAGTACTGTTAGACAATCATGACCCTAGGTACCCATAATTTTTAATTTTCTTGGCCTGTAGGAACCACTGGATGCCACCTTGTTAAGCCTTTTGTGAAACGTGTAGTTTCTGCCCCTTTGGCAGTTTAAACAGTGGGAGAGTTCTTAACTGTTTGAAATGCTTTGGTCTAAATGTGAGGATGGATTTGGACAGCTTATAATTAATTGTGTGTGTGGAATCCAGCTCTCCAAACTGTGTGTTAGTAAACAGTTGTAGCTCATGGATCTGTAAGATGAAACTCTTACATCATCTTAATCATCGTTTTAATCTTGTACCAACCTGGCCAGAAAACGCTGTGTTCTGTGGGAACCAAACCGTCTGGCTTAGTGATCCCTCTGCTTTGCAGTATGATTGAGAAGATCCTCCTAGCTTGTCTCATCTTGACTCATCCCCTCCACAGCCCCTCCCTTCCAATGGTGCTTCTGTAACCGATTCCCATTCATGTTCGTTACTTAAGTTGCCACGTATCCTTGTCAGAATAAGGCTTTGGTAACACTGCTGAGTATTTGAAGCCCCTTTCTAGAGTAAAGGAAGAATACTGGTTTGAAGGAGTGTGTGTGTGTGTGTGTGTGTGTGTATGTAGAGTGCTTGGTACTAGAGTCAAGTTGGAAGTTAGCAGGTAGAGCAAACTGACCATTACTCCACTGGTGGGACCAGGAGACAGCCACTCATATCCTGCCAGGCACGGTGTGAAGCAGGAACAAAATAGCTCTTGAAAACAGACTAGAAGAGTCGTATTGGAAAGCTGGGCAAGTTTTTAAAATTGGCATTCAGGAGGGGGACTCCATGGGTGTGTGTTGGGGGGGGCAGTGCGTGACAACATACAGTAGTTACATGTTACCGACAAGATGGCATAGAGGAATGAAGGCTTGTGCACAGTAATTAGAGCCATCCTTTCTCATACTGTAAAGGTGAGGAAGGACATATTGATTTTCACAGAGAAATATGCTCCAGTGAGAGGACTTCCACTGCGTTCTGCTCGGTAACAATGCTTGAAAGAGCTTTCCTAGCACGTTTTGGCTCTCCGGCAGACTTCTTCCTCTGCTAACTGTGCTCACTGGATTCTGTGTCTATGCACACATGTAGAAATCTGACTGTGATGCTGCTGGCATTTTGCACACAAGTGTCTGTCCACTTTGAACACAGTAGACTGATATAGAAGAAGCCTTCACCTTGTGTCAGTGGATACAACTTCAAGGTTGGAGAAGTTGTCCTGTGTCCCCTTTCCCTCAGGCTTCTTCAGCATGCAGCATGACTCCTGCAGCTGGTGTGTTCCTGAGACACAGCCCTGTCACTTCTAGACCTGGTTGTTGGTTGGTTGGCACACAATTGTTGCCCTCATACTTGGATGCTGTAAGAGATCACTTAGCTCCAGGATGTTAGAATGAAGATGGTCCCCTGGGCTCTGAGCTTTTCCCACCTCAAGGTTACACCCCTGACATGCCCTTACTACCTCAGTTTAAACCCTTCCACAAGTGGGGCTCGGTCCCAAGAGGGCCAACCTGCCCTTCTTTGTAAAGTAGTGAGGGTTTTGGTGAATTACACTTAAGTTCTCCCATGCCTGTCAGCTCACTCCTGAGAATGCTTGGTTTTCTAGCATGGGATTCACATTTTGTCCTTTCTTTTCTTTTTCTTTCTCTTCTTTTCCTTCTTTCTTTCTTCCTTTTTTTTCTCCTTCACCCCTCTGATTCTTTTCATTGTTGTCTTGTTTTGTTTTTTCAAGACAGGGACTCACTGTGTAGTTCTGGCTGTCCTACAACTCACTCTGTAGACCAGGGTGACCTTGAACTCATAGAGATTCACCCTCCTCTACCTCCCAAGTACTGGGATTAAAGACATGCACCAGTATGCCCCGATTTATTTAGTAGTTTTCTTACTTGGCTTAAAGATGTCCACCTACTTCATCTGTTCCATTTATAACAAGGTCTGCCATATTGACTACTACATGGAGTCTGTGTCCCTTAAACATGGTTCCAGAGCACAACCATACTGCATGACCTACCCCAAAAGGGAGACTGATGAATGCCTCTGCTTGTGGAGCTTCTGGTGGATGCACCATCGCCTTTACCTAATATGAGGTACTTCTGTCTGAAGACTCTGGTCCCCAGTCCACCTCGTTTTCAGTATTAGATTGCATTTAGTGAGGACTTTTCTGTTTCTATACAAGTAGCTTGAGATACAGCTCCAGGTTCTTCTAAGTGGTTTTGAGTGTTAAGATCTCCCCTCTTGGTGTCTTTATTGCTTTTTGTTGTTAGATTTTTTTTTTCTTTTTTTTTTTTGAGACAGAGTTTCTCTGTGTAGTCCTGGCTGTCCTGGAATTCACTCTCTAGACCAGGCTGGCCTCTAACTCAGAGATCCACCTGCCTCCGCTTCCTGAGTGCTGGGACTAAAGGTGTGTGCTACCATGCCCAGCTATCTTTAATGGTCCTTGTATTTGTTATACACACACCAGACTTTTTACCATAGAATTTACAATTTCTTCAGAGTTATGATTGTGGTAATGACGATGTTGGCACCACCTTTATTTTGTGCAGCTCTTTGTAGTTTCTCTGACATGAATTATTCCCTTTGATTAATAATAGTAACCCAAGGCCAGTTTTAACATACCAATATCACCGATTACAGAAAGCGAACACACATCTGAATGGTTTCTCATGGGAAGCAGGTATTCAACCAACTCCTCTATCTCTAGTCTAGCATTCTGTGCTTTATGCCGAGCAGAGCTCCAGTGCCTTCTTGAGAGGATGAATCAAACAGATCCCTTTCCCAGAATAGCAGGTTTGGGGTTCTGAAGAAGGGTGGTCTGGAGTAGGCTCCTGTGGTTCCCCCTTTCTCATTTTCTGTGCTACAGCCCCAAGTTTCTCATGCTTCTGAGATTTTAATAAATATTTTTTAATTGAAAAAGGAACTCCATGAATGTAAAAGTGTTGCTCTTAATAGCTAGCACAACTCATCCTGTATCGTTCCTTATGAGTATTGCTGGCGGCTAACACTCACCGCCTTCTTGAATAATCTCTAGAATTTGGTCAGGAAACAACACCAGCTAACCTTCCCAAGCCTTTCTTCTTTCCAGTAGTTGTAGTTTAAATTGTTCATTCATCTCCTGTCCTCATGAATTTGCAAAGAGTTCTGACCTTTGTCTTGGAAGCTGCTTAATATCCTGACAAGTAATTTGTATCCTTCTTCTTGAAGTTATTTAAATTGACTTCAGTACAATGTAATTAAGACTAAAACTAATTTTTACTATCATTGCAATGGTAATTTTTTTAAAAAAGAAGTTTACAGTGTTATCCTAAAGTAGTAACTAATTTCCACTTTTGAAATGGTTAACACTTATATATATTTTTACTCCTCCAGAGTTTATTTAATGGAATCTACCATTATTCTGTATGATATCACAAGTATTTGTCAATCCTTTGGAACATTGTATTTTTTAAAGATTTTATGTCCCCCACATATACACACATGCGTGCATGCACACACACTCACAGGCATGTGTGCAAACATGCAGACACCTATGAAGGCCAGAAGAGAGCATCAGATCCATTGGAGCAGAAGTTACAGACGGTTCTGAGAGGCCTGCCATGGGTGTTAGGAACTGAACTCAGCCCGCTGCTTGCAGTAGGAGCTCTTAACCAACCAGCCATCTCTCCAGCCCTTCAGACACATTTTAAATTTCGTATACTTGCTGAAGTACTGAAATTTCTTGAGTTATTTTTCTAGTGTGATTTTGTCATCCTAGTAGTGGATTTTCTATAGTATATATAACACAACAGTGAACATCATTATGCAAATTTCTTTTTAAAATGAACTATAATAGATAATGCATTGCAAGATTCTTTTTAAATTAACTATAATAGGTATACAATAGACTGCATTGCATGTCTAGTCTATAGTATAAGCAGTGTGCGCCTTTAGTCCTAGCATTCAGGCAGAGGCAGACAGATGTCTGTGAGTGTAAGGACAGCCTGGTCCACATAGTGAGCTCCAGGTCCGCCAGAGCCTCACAGTTAGATGTTGATTAAAACAAAACAAAACAAAACAAAACAAATAAAGGAAAAAAACTATAGTATAAGTCAGACTGCTTGCCCTCTCTGCTTTTCAGTTTCACCATGGTTGCTAAATTGTATGTATCCTTCCAAAAATATTCTATTTTCAATCATATATTTACCTCTTGTTTATATCAGAGTTGAATGCACGGAAAAATATAGAAAGCCCTCCTCTCTTTTATATATGCTTGGTGTTTCTGTTGTGTGACTGGGACACACTTTGTTTAACTAGTAACTTGCTGAGAAGCCATTGGGGTCATTTCTAGTCTTTACTGTTTTATGTATGTATTTATGCAATAGGTAATGATATCTTTCCATACAGAAACATTTGCACACATATAAGATGTTGTAAGAAGCAAAGGTTTAACCCCCCTGCTGTGTCTTGAGTATTCCTTATAGAGAACTTAGCAATGTGTACGCTCACCACTAGTTTGGGTGGTCCTGTTCCTGACACCTTCCATAATTTGGGGAGTTGCCAGACATTAAAGTGTTTGCCAGTCCGATGATTAGAACATAAAATTTGACTACTGCTGCAGTGTTTGCACTTGTCTTGATCTGCGGCTTCACCGTCTTTGTACAGTTTTTTACATTTGCCTTCCTTGGGATGGTCTCCCATCTCTTTGCTTTCATGTGCATGCAAGTTCCAGGATTACTTTCTTACTGACTGACAGTGGCACTATGGCCCTGAGACTGCCCTGCCCTGGCTGATTGATGACCTGAGCCTCTGATTGTTCTTGCAGTGTTAAGTTGTACACACACAGCTTGCTTTGGATGGAGTCAAGTGACTTAGTCTTTCCTGTAAATGGAATTACAAATTTTAGCTAGCCATATAAAAGGCACACAATCCAGACATTTTATTTACAAGGTGTAATCCTAGATTGTGCAGGTTCTGAAGCTCTTCTAACTTGCATCCCAGCTGTGTGTCTCTTGTTATCTGCAGTTTCTTGTGGCCATGTGCTCGTGGTCCATCTCTTCTCATGCCCCCTCCTCTTTCTCCCCCCTCCCCCTCCTCATCTTCCTCCTCTTCTTCTTCCTCCTTCTCCCTTTCCCTCTCCCTATCTCTCTCCCTCCTCCTGTCTCTAGCTACAGCCCCCAGCCAGGTAACTGAAAACCTGCCTACCCAATCACAGGCTTTAGCCTTTTATTGACCAATTAATTTGGAGAGCAAGGTTACATAGCCTCACTTGGTTTACATGAAGATCTCATTGGGGGCAACCAGATTTTGGAGGCCATTATTTAGCATTCAAACACATAGCAGCACCAGACCAACCCCAACACTTTCCTTCTATGGCTTCTAAGTTTTGTATTGTTAGGTATATGATTTCCAGAGTCCTGGATGACTGGAGGAAATCCCATGTTTTCTTCTAATATCTTTCTGATCTCATTTCCTCTTCAGTTTGGCATTGTAATTTTGCTTTGGTTTTATTGTGCTATGAGGGTACATTTCTACACAAGCTAAGACAGGGATAGAACCCACATTTTGTGAGACTTGGACTTACTTAACACCTTTAATTCAGCAGTACAAAGGCCAGAGCTAAGAAGCTGTGGAGCGGCCTGACCCCTCTCTCAGGGAACACAACACTCTCCAGGGCTGTAAGACCTTTCTCCTTCCACCATCTTCTTCTGAATAGTATGTGATGGTGTTATTGTTGGAAGCCACTTCAAGCTCTTCTTCTGTCATTAGCAGTTTTTGCAAGTAGTGATTCATATTGGCCCTTAATCCAAGGTAGAGCTGAGTAAAAAAAAAAAAAAAAAAAAAAAAAAAGCAAGCCATGTCATTTTAAAGCACACTGGATTTTCTGAATGTTGTTCCTGGCATTACCAGTGGTTGGCATACCAGAGCCACTGTGGGCATCTTTGCTAATTTTCACATTCAGGAACATAATGTTGGTGACTCGCAATGGGCCACCCAGGGGTGTTTACACCATGGAAACTGGCAAACATTACAGAGCAAGGATTGCCATTTTTTTTTTTCAGAAAGCCAGTCGTTAAGCATTGCAAGCCCATCCCTCCATATCCTCCCCCCAACCCCCAGGCTTTCCTTCTTTCCCTCCTCTTTACCGTGCACATATTCTGAGCCTGGCATTGTGCCATGTTCTGGGGATATAACACTGGGTAAAAATAGCTCAGCTTTCACAGGTCTGGCAGACTGAGGGGGAAAGCGCTCCCTAACTGGTCAAGTCATAGTCTTTTCATTTCAAACTGTCTATGGAAAGAAAGGGGAATGAAAAGCCAGAACAAAGAAACCTGACAAAGAGGGGCTGGTGTATCTGAGATGAGCTGAGAGTTGTGAATGCTGAGAGAGGCAAGAGAGAACAACATATGTTTCCCAGAGGGCAGACAGCATGTGCAAGAGTCCTGTGGCATGCAGGCACTTGAGGCTGTTCATCATTGGTGTGAAAATGGGTGAGGAGCCAGGGCACACAATCCATGTTCTATAGTTCTAGAGCAAGAGGAAAACCATCAGTGTACTGAGCAGAGTTAGAGATATGACGGCCTGAGAGTTCATGTTCTTGAAAAGTTCTCTCTCACTGCAGCATCATGGTTTGATGGTGGGATGTGCAGAGTGGGCTGGGCTGTGCCAGCTAAGTCTGCAGAAGACAGTTGACCAGAGAGGTGATGATGTGAGTGTGAGAGAAAGACAGACGGACAGGAAGCTAGAGTGAGGAGGGTCTAAGTCACCCATTGCAGCTGCTATGGACACTCAGTGAGGAATGCAGCCTTTGGGGTATCTAGAAGACCTGGTTTCTATGTGCTACTGAAAGGTGGCCAGTAGCAGGAGGGTCTGAGAGGGGGCAGTGGGACGTTACACTGGAGCTCTGAGTCCAAGCCTGTCAATGAGCAGCCCATAGTAGGACAGGAGGGCCTGACCCCCTTTTCTGGGCATTGAGAGGAAATGCGGGTCCTTGGGAGCATGCTAACATTTCATTTGCTCTCAAGCTAAAAATGAGAGGGTACTAATTAAATTTCTACAAGGCTGAAAGAGCACATTTGGGAAACCTTAGGGTAGAATGTGTTTCTGCTGCCCACTTTCCCTGTACCCTTCAGCTACCCAGAGGCCTCTTGGGTATAGGATGTCATGTCAGTAGGAACTCCATGTCCAGAGTCTTTAGTTTATAGAAAATGGAACTGAGGGGTAACTGACATGTCCATTCTTGTCACCCACTACCTTTTGTGACCTAGCAGATGCCCTAAGCACACGCTTGGATTGCTGTGACATCAAGGTGTACTGTTCTATGGCTCTGTGGGAGTAGGTTTTTGCCTCTGGGCAAATTTTTCTAACCTCCACCCCCTTGGCCTTTGTAGAGCCCTAGTTGGCCTCATCTTTCTGCCTTTGAAACCATAGACCCAGAGACACTAAGATACAAACCTGTGGTGTGGTTCTCCTGCTAGCAGCCTTTCAGGGCTCCCTGTCATTGCTACATAAACTACATGGCTTTGACCTCAACTCTACCCACCAGTCCACTCCTTGATACCTCTCTTGTAGTAGTGCACCTCTCTAGCTCCCAGCTGACCCCTCTTCCTCCTCAACATCTTACTTTAGCTGTCCCATTAACGTAAAACACCCTTCCCTTCATCTGTCTACCCACTGGTTCCTGGTCATCCTTCAAGTGGGCTCAGCCATCATCTGACTGACTCCGCCCAGTGATGATGACAGACACACAGCATGCATCCTGTTTGCCTCCCTACTAGAGGTCTTTGACTCACAAACTCTTACCACACACATCTGACCCCTTGAATATGGCCTGCTGACATACGAAGGAGTGTTTTCAGTTGGTGAGTGTGGTTGGCACAGTGAGTGCTCCAGCTTGGAACCAACTTATCAAATCTAGATTAATCTTTCCAGCTTCCTCATTGTCAGGGTGGGGTACCTGTTGCCTTACCTCCAGGTGGTGAGAGGACAGAACACCTGGGAAGCATTGTTCCACCCTTCCACCTGGCAAACAGGAGGTACCTGATTGGCAGGGTGAGGGCTACTGGTAGGAGAAGCCCTGAGATGGAGGAGGTAATAGGCCATACCTGGAAGGGTGATTTATCTCATTGGAGCATAGAGGTGGAGGTGTCTCTCCCTGGAGAGCTGGGTGTGCCCTGTACACAGGAATCTTGCACCCAGAGTGGTGTGAGCAGCCAGGTTACCAAAGAACCTTTTGCAATTGGTTGGCTGGTAGAATTCTAATTTGAGAACTAAACAGGTCACTGGCCACAGGGCCTGAGAGGCTCACAGGATGTGTGTAGATCAGAGAAGGGAGACAGACAGGTGAGTGGAATACCACGTGGCGGAGAATGACTTCAGCACACTCTAATATCTGACTGAGCTGCACTGTGAGACAGTATAGCTCAAGAATGGAAGTTGAGAGAGGTGTCCATGGTGACATTAGTCCACTGCAGGGCTAGATGGAAAGCAGAGTGAGTTTCTAGGCAGGATACTTTCACCTTGGAGTCCTACCCAGGGCAATTTATTTTTTCCCCAAAGCTATTGGCTTTGGCCACAGTAATGGTTGACTTCTTCTAGGCTGGTAGGAGTTAGTCGTCTTGTTCTTTTCTTTGCCCATCTGACTCAAGACTAGCCATTCTCAGTGGCATACCTCCCTCCGCATAAATGACCAGAGATGACCCCCTGTGCTTCTGTGAAAAGGTAGTAGTTATGGAACTGGTAAGAGTAGGCTTCTCCTGGACTCCATCATTGCTGTGCTAGACTCTCCAGCCTGCACAGTATGATAGTCCATTAGACCTCTCATGATACTTGGTCTATAAGGAACAGAAGAGCATTGCAAATCGTGCTAACAAACAGAAAAGGAGTTTGTTGCAGACATGCACCATCTCAGGCAGGGTGAGATTCGAGATAGGCAAGTCAGGCAGGGGCCTTTCAGGAGCCCTGATGTCACTGTCTCTGTCCTGCCCCACATCCTTGCCCTCATTGTCCCCTCATAAATCATGGTTACTCTCATTCTTGTTTTCAAAGGTTGGCTTCTTTACCCTCCATGCCAACCCCAACCCCAGCCTGGAGCAGGGGATGGCAGTTTCCAGACCAGGCATGCAGTTACCTGACCTGAGGAACTCCCTGGAACACTGACTGGGTGTGGGACATGTTCTTCTCTGGCTGGGGTGAAGGATTAGAGGCAGAGCTGCTTGGTAATTAGTCAAGAATAAGCGAGTATTGCTGATTTAGTTGATCAATGCTGTATGTAGTAGGTGTCCCTTTCCTTCTCGGACACCCAACCTGTGAGTTACTTGGCCATTCAAACTGAGTGTGCTAATGGCACGGACCTTCTGAGGCCTCTTTTGGAATGACTTTTGGTGTTAGTTGCACGTCACCCAAGGAGCTTGGAAAGTGCCCCTGGATGTCAGAAACAGGAAACATTTCTTCAAATTCTCACCTCCACCTCTGCCACCATATGGACACCAACCAGCTCCATATTTTGCAGAGCCCTTGTGCAGGGGGAACATACATTCAGGGTAGTAAGATACCTGAACAGTGACTGGAGAGCAGGAGGCCAAGTGTGGGTACTTCTGAGAGTTGGGCTGTGTGGGCCCGGGCTTGCTTCTAGTGGCACAAGGCTGTCACTGTTGAGTAACACACACACACACACACACACACACACACACACACACACACACACACACAGATGCCACTGCTGTAGAGGTAAGCAAACACTGAACCTTGAGCTTTTCCCAGGTCTGTCTGCCTCATTTTTACTTATTTATTCATTTTCATTCCTCACCCCACCCCCAATCCTTTGTTGTATTTCGCATCCTTTTCTACATTTCTTTTGGTAAGAAGCCAAAGTCCTTTTGGGAGAGGCCTCGCTTCTGCCAGGGAGCAGCATCACACAGCCCTAGCAGGTGTGTTTGAGGTCTTCAGTGGGTGGAGCTCTGTTGTACAACATGGAGGAGCCAGGGAGGCGCTCAGGCTGGAGAGGGTTGCTCCAGAAGTCGGGCAGTCAGGCAGTTCACTTATCTGGACTGAAAACTGAAGTGCTGAGTCATAGGGATGTGTGGCAGAGAATGTTAAGTCATAGCAGCGCGAGGGAAGTGTTTATCAGACTTTTATGTTTGAACTGGAGAGAAGCAGAGTCATCCCTTCGTATGATCCTACTAGCTGGCAGTTGTACTTCTTGGTGTCATGTTTAAAATAAGAGAAACAGAGGATGTCAGAGAGGCTCCCGAGGTCGTGCTGAATTATCGTTTACGATTTCCGCCTCATAATTTGCACTTCATAGAGTTTCGTCCAAGATTAGATTAGAAGCTGCCTCACTGTGTTTAAAAGACACATAACACATTGAGCACCCTTGATTGTCACATACTGAGGACACCCCCAGTGGCGACTGTTCATATATACATAGCATCTAAAGTGAACAGGAAGTCGTTATCTCATGGGTTTTTTTTTAAGTTTCCATTTTTAATATTGATAACATACATCACAAAATTGATCATCCTTCAGTATGTTGAATATGTTAAGTGTGACCATGTTAAGTATGTGGCATTATGTTTATTCACATGTTCCTGCAGCCTTATCTGGTCTGTTTTTTTCATCTCAGCTATAACTTAGTTCCTATTTAAACAGTCATTTCCCATCCTTCAGCCCCCCCCCCCCATCCCAGTGGTCACCATACTACTTTCTTTTCCTGTGATTCTGGCCATTCTAAGTATTTCATGTAAATGGAGATTAATATCTGTCCCCTTGCAACTGTCACATGCTGCTGCAGATGTCTCCAAGTTTCATCTGTGTTGTAGCATGTGTCAGAATCTTTCTTAAGGTAGATTCTGCTATATTTATGAATATATCCTATTATGTTTAGACTTTCATCCATGATTGACACCTGAGTTGCACCCTTCCCTTATAATGCAAACGACATGGCTGTGAACTTGAGTGTGTCTCCTGAGGATGCCTAGTGCAGCGCCTCTCCTTTTCCCTGTTAGAGGCAATTTTTCGGTCCTATGCAGGCCTTCTCTGGACTTTGTCTCTGAATGTCACCATGGACAGGTGACATAGATGATGACAAGAACCAGGAGAAGGTATGCAGAGGTAGATGCATCTGCAAGGAGCATCCAGATACAGCGTGGGGCCAGGAACTGAGGGTTAGAGAGGTGCAGAGGTGGGCACAGCTGATAGCCTGGGTGTGGTGCCCAGGTAAGAGAACAGACTGAAGCATAGGAGCCCAGAAGAGTTCCAGGGGGCTGAAGGAAGCAGGAAGGCCCTGGCAGGGTATGTCTTATCAGCTTCCCCAGAAGAGGATTTGTGTTTTAATAAGTAGAGGATGAAGATGGAACTTCCTCTGCCAAGGAGCTGGTGATAGCTGAGCGGGGACATGCACAGGATGTGGAGGGTTCCAGCCTGGATGCAGACATGGACTCCACCCACTTTGCCCCTGGAGTTTGTTCTTAAGTCAGAGTTCAGTTCCCCCTCCCACAGTAAACAATGAGTTTCTGGAATTTGTAAACAGGAAAACGATAGAAGAGGGTGATTTTATAACATGGGGAGACCAGGAGGAGAGAAGCCAGCTTCATCCTAGCCTCAGGCTCCTGTCTACCCCAGGATTCTGCCCACAACCCCCTTGATGCTGTCCCTGTCACACATTCATGTTACTCTCTACCTTCTGAAACCCCCTCAGCAAGCTCTTGTCTTACAACACGGCTGAGTCCTTGCCTACATGTTGTCTTTTCCTTGTATATGCATGCAGCCCTAGGAGATGGCCGTGTGGTACAGTGTACCCACTGACCACTGCATGGTCTATGCTGCTGCAGATGACTATTAAGACTAGCCAAATGACAGATCTCACAGGACTGCCAAGAGGCTCCAGTTGGCTTCCCTGGGTTAGCTCATATAGCTGCCATAACAAACAGCAGAGACCAGGCACCTTAAAACAGGGGTCATGCATTTCCTCAGTTGTACCTGCCGAAATATACTTAGATCAAGGCAAAATGGGCATGGTTTCTCCTGATACACACTGTTCCGTGCCCCTTCCGAGTCCCCTTCACCCGCGAAAGAGACACGTGAGGCAATGTTCGGGTAGTTACTACAGCGATGCTTTATTCTTGTATCAGCAGAAGTGGAAGACCCCAAGCCCGGGAAAGGCACTGCTATATGTACCCTAGAGTGGCGTGTTCACTTCTGATTGGCTGTTCACTCATCACCCCATATTACACCCCGGGATGGGCAGTCACTTTGGCGCGCTTTTGCCTTTTGCACCTACGCAGTTAGTTGTTTACTTGTGGGAGCACAGGATGCCCGCGCCATCTTGTAATGGCGAATGTTGTCACGCTCACCGCGGCTCCTAACAACGCACCTCCACTTGCAAATGGTTGCCTATCCTGGTTTCCCCTCACCATCTAACCCCTGAGTGTGTCCCTGTCCTCATCTCCCCCTCTTTTTCCCTTCTGAGATCGAATGTAGAGCCTCCCACATACCAAGCCTGTACCCTACCACCGGGTCACTTCCTCCAGCCCCTCCTCTTGAAAAGGCACCAGTCTTACCGGGTCAGAGCCCATCTACAGGACTATGGCTTTAACATAGGTACACGGGGTACGGTTTGCAGCACAACCCTGGAGTGCCAGCAGGGCCCTGCATAGAGCAGCCACATATGGATCAGATGGGCAGTGTGGATGTTTCTCGAAACCCTATACCTAGACTGGCTGGAACTGTCTCTGGGGCCTGTGATCTTATCTTCTCTTTAGCCTCTAATCTCAGCACCTCGAGCCCATGTTATAGCTGACCAGCTCTTGGGGCTGACTGGACTTCCACAGTCTCTGACTGGCTTTCCTGCTTCTATCCCTATCCAAACCTGCATCCTGGCTGCTAATCTGTTTCCAAGACAATAATATCATGTCTTTGCAACCCAGAACCCTTCCCTCCATGCTATCCCCTCACCTCCTGCAGTTCTTTCTGCTTCCATACTCCAACACTCCCATCCTCTGCCCTGCTGCGCTGGCCAATGTGTGGATCCTCAACTCTTAGACATGCTGTATGGCACCAGTAATGAAGTCAGCAAGGGGAAATGGCTTCCATCTGAGTGAGGTCACATGATTTAATTCTAGCATAACCCACATACAGGCCACGCCAAACCCCAAGTGCGAATTCATGGAGCTGCTGCTGATGAAAGGAAGTTCTGCTTATCTTAAGAAGCCACTGGGTATTTGAAGCCATGCCAGGCTGGGGTCTGAATTGTGTTGTCAGTGTGAGCCGATGATTTTCAGAATTTTCACCGGAGTGCTTTTTCTTGGAATGAACAGGTCCCTGAGTTGGGAGGGTCAGTCCAGAGCACTTAAGATTACTAGAAAGCTTTGGGAAATCCCTGAGGCATCTGTGGTTTAAAAACGTTCCCTGGGTGATTGATTCTGTGTGGGATGATTCCCCCCAGAGACATTTATATGCTCTTTATTTGGTTGTCACACCTAGTGTGTCCAGGGTTGGGGGCAGGCATGACTGCTATTGGCATTTAGCTGGTAGAGGCCAAAACTGCTGCTCATCCTATAGAGCTGGGTCCAGTCCTAGTACCCTAGCGTAGAAAGTCTGGCTTGTGCTGATAGTAGTGTGGATGAGTATTTCCTGGCCACACCCAGCAGATGTCTGAGCTATGGAGAGTTAGCTCTGTGACCTGGGCTCTTCTGCTGTGCATGTGAGAATCTGGGGAAGAAACGAGGGATCACCCTGTTCAGTGTGACTCAGGGCAGTCACAGCCTCCAGTTTCCTGGTATTAGTAAAGGTTAGCCATGTTTACAGCCTGCAACATACCTGGGAACACAGCCTTTACATGGTTCTGCACAAATGGATGTTACCAATGACCAAGACACACACACTCTCTTTTTTTCTTTTCTGGTATGCATGAGGGATTGAGAATCAATCCCAGGGCCTCATCCATGCCAAGTGTTCACCACCCAGTTCCATGTCCAGTCTCCCAGCTCCTGTTTTTTTCTCTCTACTCCTTTTAAATAATGTTTCAAAATTATAAATCCATCATTTCCCCCTTTCTTCCTGTCTCTCACACCTTTCCATTTACACGCGCGCTCTCTCTCTCTTTGTCTCTGTCTCTCTCAAATTCATGACCTCTTTTTAACTGTTTTTTTTTTAAGATTTGTTTATTTATTTTATGTGAAGAGGACATTGGATCCAATTACAGATGGATGTGAGCTACCATGCGGTTGCTGGGAATTGAACTCGGGACCTCTGGAAGAGCAGCCAGTGCTCTTAATCCCTGAGCCAGCTCTCCAGCCCCCTCTTTTTAATTGTTGTTGCTCATGTGCACACACACACGTGCATACACACACACTCCTAAAATATATAAATACAACCAGATCAGCCAGTATAATGTTACTTATGTGTGTGTATGTGTGTGTATGTGTATATATGTGTGTGTATATATATGTGTGTGTGTGTGTGTGTGTATATATATATATATATATATGTTTCAGGGCTGACCATTTGATATTGAGGCCTTGTGAACTTTCCTCTTTCCATGTTAGCCTGCCTTTTGGTGTCTTCCTTGCCTAGGCAGCCATGTTGATGAGACTTCTTCTAGGAGACACATTCTGTTCCTCTGCCCCTTACAGTCCTGCCTCTTGTGTAGGACTTATGATCCCTGAGCCTTAGGCACAGGAGTTTTATTGTAGATGGGTCGGGCACCACAATTTCTTGTTCTCTGCATTTTCATTGGTTATAGTTTTCTGTAATGGTCTTCATCTGTGCCAAAGAAGTGTTTCTTTGATGTGGGGTAAGAACCACTTATCTGTGGGTATAAGGATAAGTATTTAGAATGCAGTTGGGGACCACTCCCAGACCCTCTTGAAAGATGGTGCTTTGTTCTTCTCCTTAGAATAAGGATTACCAGAAAAGGAAACATTTATTTGGAAATAAATAGTATTTGTATACAAAATGTCTCTAATTCAGACAAACCCTCTTCATAATTAATTCCTAGGGAGGTGATTGCCTGGTGTTTGAGGCAGCAGGAAAAGAGAGCTCTCAAGGGATACAGATGTGGAATACTGGGGGCCAGAACCATTCATTAGCGTTGGTGGCATTTGCTCAGTAACAGACAGGGACCCACTTCCTTCTGTAGTGCCGGGCAGTAAAAGTGGTCCTAGCATAATAACCTCTTACTTGGGCCAAGGATGGATGAACACACACTTGTCACCTCTTCAAGGATGTATGTATCAGTTGGGGTTGAGAACCATACTCTAGAGGTGGTGGGACCTGTCTCTTGAGATAGCCAACTTTATTCAGAGCATCAGATAATTTATACTCTGAGTTGTAGAGAGAATCTCTTGTGTACTGTGTGAAATCATCACCTGTCAATAAAAGGCTGATGGCCTGTTAGCTGAGTCAGGAAGTAAGAGGTGGGAGTTCTGTTAGGGAGAGAGGAACTCTGGGATAGAGTTAGGCATGGGAAGGAATCACCCTTGGGAAGAAACTCTGAGGAGAAGAAGCATGGAACTGAAGAGAGGTAACCAGCCATATCCACTCAGAATAGAATAAGTGGGTTAACTGAGTTATGAGCTAGCAGGAATGAGCCTAGGCTTGTGGCCTAGGCATTTATCATAAGTAACTAAGTCTCAGAGTCGTTATTTTGGGGACTGGAGCATGGATAGAAAAGCCCACTACTATATTCAGTGTTAAGAAGAGTCACGTGAGTAAAATGTCCAATAAGAAGAGTAAGTCACGTGTGGATAAGCTGCATGTGGCAAAACCACGGGTTGTTTGTTTGTTTGTTTTACTTATAGTGACATAAACAAAATCCAGTTGTAAGGACTAATCTGAAGTAAACTTACTCCTATCTGATACACCTCAGAGGGACATGAAAACACATTCAAAAAAAAAAAAAAACATGTTATGAAGAAACTGAGGTCATAACTCTTGTCTTGCTTCTTGGAGTTTTCTCACAAGTACTCAGAATTTGTCTCACGGGACTCCATTCTTGAACTGTGTTCTGGCATAATGCCAGCTGTTAACCAAGACTAATGTCTACTGGCCCCTGGACCCACCGTCCAGGAGCCTCAGGCCCTTCCTCCCCAGCAGGACCTACCCCTCTTTAGATGCCCGCCGCACTGTCTGCTCACTCCACTTGATGATCCTTTGAGTATTGTTGTATCTTTTTCTGGGTGTGCTTGACATTCTTGGTGTTGCTAGCAAAGCCAGCCAGTGGCTGTGGACAGTGAGACCGTCCACGTAGTGACATGGGACATCAGTCTTGCTATCAGCCACCAGAATGGATCCTGACCTAGGTGGACCCAGTGGAAGCATATGGCATCCAAAAAAGGATGTGCTTTGTAGGGGTCCGTCTACAGTTTGGTGGTCTCTGCAGCTTTACTGCGTAGTGAGCCTTCACTCAGTGATCCATGTCAGGGTTTGTTTGTTTGTTTATTTAAATTAATACTTCATTTTTGTCAAAGATTTACTTTTAATAATTTTCTGAGAAGTCCAAGATTCTTATCTATGTAACTGATTTCTCACTTGCCTTCTTGCTCTATTTATAACTCCAGTTCGTCTTAAGCAGAATCTTAGATAAGTGGCCAAAGGGAGCGGTGATGAAGAAGGCAGGACTCCAGCTCTGGTGATGAATCCTGTTTTCAAAAGTAGTCCTGGGGGAAGCTAAAATGAATCACACTTAACAGGCTAAGATGTGTCAATCAGTCTTCCATTAGTGAATCAGAAACCCTGAGCTAATCAACTTAAGAAGACACATGTATTTTGACTCATCCTTTTGGAGGTAACCCTCCATAGTAAGTCCCTTGCTTCTGGGCAGTGTATCATACTGGAATGTGATAGAGGAAAATGCTCTCCTCATGAGGCATGGAAGCAAGGCCAGAAGAAAAGAAGGAGCCGCCGGGGTCCTTATATCCTTTTCCTTAGCACCACTGAGTTGAACCATGTCTTTAACACATAGGTCTTTGAGGGACCCTTTTCCAAGCGGGGTCCTTATATCCTTTTCCTTAGCACCACTGAGTTGAACCATGTCTTTAACACATAGGTCTTTGAGGGACCCTTTTCCAAGCTAAGGCAGAGAGTTAGCAGAGACTTTAAAGACCTGTAATTTATAACACTAAATAAGGTTTTAAAATGCCCAAAGGCATTTCTCCCCTTAACTGCAGTGAGATGGTAGTACATAGCAATCTTTCTTTCTTGATCTCTTTGAACTTATTTAGCAAACATAATAGCTGACTCCCCCAACTTAAAAAATATGAGATCTTGAAAGACCACACAAGACCCAGAATGCCATATGCTACTCAGATCTTTACTGAACATATAGTACTGTGTTAGCAGCAACTGGTGACAGAAGAAAGACAAGTGCCTTGGAGATTGGGGTACCTGGTGGGTGGAGCTGGGGCAGGTGAAGACAGTCTGGGTAGAAGGGAGCCTGGAACTTAAGGATAACACTGGGGATGCTAGTGTAGTTGATTGAGTTTTCATTCCCACCTCCAACCAGCCATCTTCAGCAACCACTGCTTTCAATTCATTCCAATCACTACTTCATCTTGCCTCTCCCACAGGGTTCTATTCATGAGGGTAGATAGTCTGTAGACTCGGTACTAGCATCACATTTGAGAGTGGTCCCATGTCACTGCATGTATTATTAATTGTTTCTGTTGCTGCTTAATGGTATGATCATCCCCGGTGTTTGCAGGACATCACTTCTATGACTCCTGAGCATAGCAGAGTTCAAAGATGCTCAAATCCCTTCTGTAAAATGGCAATGTTTGCCCAGAACTTATTCCCACTTTCTTGTACAATTCAAATCATCTCTAATTTAGTTACTGTGTCTCATACAAGATAAATACAGCACTGGCAGTTATTAAACTATTACTCAGAACAATGACAGGATAAAAGCTTGCATTTGGTGGAGAGGCAACTTAAAACTGTCTTAGATAACTTCTATTGTAACATATTGTTACAGTTCTATTTTATTCCAAATTGTTATTAATGTCTCATTATACCTAGTTTAGAAATTAAACTTTGCCCTAGGCGTGTCTATGAAGAAAATGTATAAATAAAGCTTAGCCGTATTTGCTGTTTCAGCCTCCCACGGGGAGCCCTGGAACTCGTCCTTCTCCAAAAAGGGAGTCTCAACCTTCCTTCTGCACAAGCAGTACATCTTCTTCTGCAAAATGGATTCTCATCTAGATGCACGCACGCACACACACACACACACACACACACATACATGTATATACACACACTCCATTGCTCTTTAAAAGTATGTTTATTTTATATTTTATCTGCTCGCATTAGTGATATGTAATCATGGTCTTTATTATGACGTCGTCATTTGTGTATAGAATTATTTTGATCATATTCACCTGCCACTACCATATCTTGTCTCTTCTGATTCCTGATGCTCCCATTCCTCTTCCCAACACCACCCCCCCAATTCCCTTCTTCCTCTTCTATTTCTGTGCTTTTTATTTGGTTGGTTGGTTGGTTTTGGTGAGCCAATTACTTTTATTAGGGTTGCTTACATGAACATGGGTTAGGGGTTATTTACAGGAGAGAGGGAGCAGCTTACCAGTTGTACGCCACTGAAGAAAACAACTCTTCTCTCATCAAGCAACTGTTAGATGCCTACAGATCCTCAGACAGTAGTGGGATCTTGTGAGACCTTTCCTCCTCCATCAGGGAATGTTACACTGTCACACTCAATTCTGTTCTGGTAATTACAGCTGCTGTGAGCTCATGAGTGCAGGAATCACATCAAGCCCAGAAGTCAGAGTTCCAGAGCACTCCACCCCTTCTTCTCACTCTCGAGATCTTTCTGCCCCCTCTTCTGTGATGTTCCCTGAGTCTTGGAGGGTGGTGGTATTTAGGCTGAACATTCAACAGTCACTCATTCTCAGCACCCTGACTAGTTATGAGTCACTCACTGCAATAGTTGCTGTTCACTGTGAAGTGAAGCTTCTCTTACCAGAGTAGACAGTAACATTAACCCACAGATACAAACATAAATATTTAGAGGGTAATTTGATAGTCATAATATATCCATCAAGAAAAACAACAGTAGCTTCCCCACTGAGGCCTGTGATCTCCCCAGCCAGAGACTCTTCAACAGGCTTACCATACCATAGCAGTGGAGCAGGCTTGAAATCCAATTGGAAAAGCATTATTTACCTTGTATAGTCATGCCTCTATTGTATCAATGGGTATGTTCTACCTGGAAGGCTGGTATAGTTGCTTACAGAGTTTACAACTGAGTAATATTATTGGTGATTTTTCTACCCAGTAGCCCGCATAACACCTTCTGGCACTCTGAAAGCTGGTTAACAGGAAGGAAGCTTTCTAGCTCAGTTCCAGTTTGATTTCTCTATATCTTGTAACTGAAGTATAGGGCGTCTTCAGTAGTAGGGGTCTCCCTGACCAACAACTCGTAGGTAGACTTGTAGATTTTTGCTTGATAACCTGTGGCTTCTGGGAAGTTTTTAATCCATCCACACAGGTTATCTCCTTTCAAACAAGATTTTATTATTATTATTTTTTGATGGGCTTGTAAAGCAGGCTTTCACGTGGAGTTTCCATATACCCTGAGTTGTGGTTGACCCTCCCCAACCCCTTTTCCCCATCTTCTTGTTTCTACTGCAGTTCTCATCCAAACCGTTCATTACAGTATTCCCACGTTGACTTTCATATCACATATGCTCTACATACCTCTGCCCTTAAACCCCCTATTTCCTAGCTCACAGGATCCTTTCTAGATTCCTGAAAGGTCATGTTCTTTTATTTGTTTGTTTGTTTTGTTTTAACATTGCTGAACCAAGAGTAACATGAAACTGATGTAGGCTTCTCTGCCCTGCTACAGGTGTCTTCTGTACTGTGTGTTTCTCCTCACATGCTGCTGTGCGTTTGGTTGTACAGCCCCGTATACTTCTCTGAATATTGGAATCCTCATGCTATTTGTCTTTTTACTCCTCATGTCAATTAGTCTTCTTATTCGTCAGTTCTAGTAGATACAAGTTGATTGGCAGAATCAGGCCAGCTATGTAATACCATGACTTGTTTATGAGCCAGGCAAACTTCCTTCTTTGTCTCTTCAGAGGACACTGAAGTGATGAGACACTGGGGAGAGGGGAATGTCACCCCCAAGAGATATGGATGCTTGGCTCCTACAGTTGTGATCCCAAGGCTGGAGGAGAGGCCCTGAGACCTGCTGCTGTTCTTCGGGTGGGGGAAAAGCCACATCTAGAAGTGATGCTGCCAGGCAGCTGCACTATGTGACCTCAGGATGACTTATTAGCTAATTGGGTTGTTTCGTCCTGTGTCAGTGGCATGTGAGAGAGGCATCCCTCCTCCTCTTCATCCTCTGCTCTGTGAAAATTACCCTGTGAGGGCAAACCCCCAGACAACACAGATGCCATGCCTACTCTCATGTAACCCTTTATAAAATACAAAAGGCTAGAGACTACAGAGTCCTGTTTGTAGGGCAATTCCAGTGAGCAAGGGACTAGAGTTCTTTGCTAATAAAACCTGCCCTGCAAGAACCCTTTAACTAAGTTCAAGAGGGACCAAGGAAGGACTCCCTGGGTGGGCGTGAGTTAGTAAGAGAAGCCAGCTGCCTTCCCAGTTCACCTCCCACTCAATATCCTTGAAGAGAGCAGTGAGGATAGGTGAGCATCCCGTTTGGCTGGAATAGCCAAGAATCTAGGCTGTTCTGCAGGATGTTCATGCTGCTCCTATTTGTGACCCAGTCTGAGTGTTATGATTGTTTGCGCTTGTGTAAGCATGTCACCCTTACTGGAGCTGTGCTCCTTACAAAGCAGGTTAAGCAACCGAGGTTGCTCTTCCAATAAGATAACCATTTAGAGGTGGAGTCTGCAAATATTCTAAGTGATGCTCTCCTCAGCCTAGTGGCTACTGAAATGGTAGTGCTCAAGAGAAGAGACAGACAAGTGACCTACTGTGAGTTCTGCCTTCCTCAGGTCCAAGGTGGCCAAAGAGCAGCCTTGCTACTAATATAGAAGTGAGGGTATTTGGAAGAGCAGGGCCAGGAATTTGGTCTTCTTCTCAAAGGCTGGAATCCTTGCTTGGGATATTTCCAACAATAGCAGCATCTATCAGAGGAGCAAAATAAGATGATTTACTTTGTCTTCTTTTTGTGATGTGAGTTACGCCAAGGACCTTGAACATGTTGAACAGGTGCTGGGGTTTGAGTTGCAGACAACCTTCTTTCTAAGTTGCAGTGATTAGAGGAGTTTTTGCTGACACAGTAGAGAGAGGTAGGCGTCTCCCCACTGGTGCCTGGGGCAGAGGTAGACAAGGGACACCGAGCCCAGTGCAGAAGAGCTAAGTTCACACCTGGGCTACCGACTTCTCACTGTGCAGCCATGGTACATTGCTCAAGATCGGAACCTGCTCTCCAAAGTGGAAATGCACTGTTCACGAGGCTTCGTGGGGCTTTCTGCAATGATGAAGGTGGTTTGTGCAGAGTGTGCAGCTGACTGGCCTCTAACCCCAGTCCTCTCTGTGGGGACTTTATAGTAGGCCTCTTAATATAATCATGCAGTCACCTGCTCCAGGTTGACAAACCCTAATTCAAAAATGCAAAGTCCATAACTTTAAATACAAGATGTTCCGAGACCTGAAACTTTTTGAATGGCAACATGATGGGACAAGTAGAAAATTTTAGACCATTAAGCTCTGTTTCCGGCATAAAATTATGAGAAATGTTACACAGTATTCCCCTCAAGCCTTTCATGCATAGTGTATATGAGACATAAGTGAATTTTATGTTTAGCATTGAGTCTCGTCCAATATATGAATGTAAATATTTTTAAATGTAGGGAACAAAAAAATCCCAAACTTGGAGACTCTCTGGTCCCAAGAATTTCAGGTAGGGAAACTCAGTCTGAATAATACCTTACATAGTTATTCCAGTTTCCCTTCAGTTAACTTTAAAAATATATTTTATTTTTAATTATATTTAAATATATTTTTATGAGTTATTAAGATATGTGCATGTAAGGTTAGCTGACCTTGGAAGTCAGAAGAGGGCATTGGATCCCTTGGACCTGGTGTCATGGGCAGTTACAAGTTGTCTGTCATGGTTGCAAGAACCTCTACAAGAGAAGCAACTGAGCCATCTTTCTAGCCCTTGCTAGAAAGTTAACTTTCAACCTTAAAGCAGGATGCTTGATGGGCCAGGACATGTAATTGAGATCAACTCTAGCAAATGGCTCCTTCGTCTTAGACATACCAGGCCATTCTGTACCCTCACTTCTTCCTCTGACTCAATTTGTCCCCAGGATATTTGACATCTAAACTTAGGATGCTTAGGAGCTTAAAAGCCTCATGTCCACTCATAGCTGGCATATTCTGAAAGGCTGGTCCTTGGGCTAATATCCTTCATGAGGACTTTTTGTTATTGTTGTTGGTTTTTTTGGGTTTTTTTGTTTTTTTGTTTTTTTGTTTTTTTGTTTTTTTGTTTTTTTTTTTCAGATTGAATCTCAGTGTATAGTCCTGGCTGGGATAGGACATGTAGACTAGGCTGGCCTTGAACTCACAGAGATCTTCCTGCTTCTGCTTTCCAAATGCTATAATTAAAGGCATATGCCACCACACCAACTCCTAGATATTTAAACAATTAACAGTATCTATCAAAAGCCCAAAGTAAATTGGAAGTCTTTTGGTGATGAGAAATAAGCCCAAGGCCTTGTACACGCTAAGTACATGCTCTGCCACTGAATCACCCTTGGCTTGAGGTTGGACTTTAATAGCCTCTGAATGCTACCCGTGATAAAGGTTCAACTCTAACACCATGTATGCGAGAGGTTACCCAAGAACCTGCCCCTGCATTGTCCCCATTCTTTCTGGCTCAGTGTCCAGCCCACGTGTGGCTCTCCTCCTTCCCAGCCTTATCTCACCTGCCTCCCGTTTCTTAATCCTTGCATGTGCTGATGACTCCTGGCAGGGCCGCCTGGACTCTGGCACTGGGCAATAAATCAGAGGGAGAAAAGCTGCTGACCTGAGGACAGAGCCTGAGTTCTGGGATAGTCTGTCTTGGGTGTTGTGAAAGGCTGGGTGGAGAGGATATCCGTGTGAGTGAGATAGGTTGCTTACTCTTTCTACTCTTGGGCAGGGCACTTCTATTATGTCATCCATGGGCAAGCTTGGGGAAAAAGGACCCTTGCAGATAGCAAATGACTTTCTGGTGGCCTGCCGGTGGCAGAAGATGCTGTATTTCATAGACTAGATCTCAAATGTTTCTCAAGACGGTGACAACAAGACTGGATACAAGCATGAGGACAGGGGCTCCAGGACTGTCTGCAGAAGCCTTGACTTGGGTTTTTGGAGTACTGTGCATCTATTTTTGATATGGATAATGAAACTTTTTTTTTTCATCTTAGCTATTTTTAAATTGTGTGGTTCATTGGCATGAAGAACATCGACATTATGTAGAAATTGCCACTCTCTCCCTCCAGAGCCTTTCCTCTCTCCAGTTGAGCCTTCTGCACCCTTCAACTTCCTGTGTCTCAGTCCAGCCCTGGTCACCCTACATGCTCTGCCTTTATCCATTTGGGCCCACTAGGGATCTTATGTAAGTCAATCGTGTAGTCCGTGTCCTTCTGAGACAGCTGACTACTCTGGGCACAGTGTACCAAGGTATCCCTGTGTGGGAGCCTGCAGCAGGTTCTCCTTCCCTTTTCAGGATGAATGAAATTAGATCTCATGTGTAGAGCACACTTTACCCATGATTCCAGGGATGGGCATTTTTGCTATTAAGACCAGCACTCCAGACATGCAAGCGGGTAGCACTTTGTGCCACACTGCTTTGTTTTGGGATAGCAAGATGAGTTTGGAGAGGCTAAGGTCATGTAAGATATTGTTCACACAGCATGGAGTCACCATTGCACCTTGGCTACTAGATAAATGGATGTCCTGTCAGAGTGGTACACGTGCCTTCCATGCAGTTAGATGTTTTTCAGAAGGTAGACTTTTCACAGTTGACTGCTTTCAGCTGTGGCTGACCTTTTGCAGGTCACATCCTAAGGGCATTTAACATTTGGCCATGTCCTAACCAGTTAGTACTGATGACCTCCCGAGCAGACCACAAAGTTACTTGGCATGACCATGTTTCAGTACACACAATCCCTGCTTCTTTCCCCTCAGATGATGTCAGAGACAAGACTGTCACACTCTAGCCTTACAGGTGGCATTTCCATGTGTTATAATTTGCATTCTGTTCATAGACAGTATTAGGTCATGGAAGGAAAAGAGAACAACACGTAACCAACCGCCTGCCATTGAAAGTATATGTCAGCGAGAGAGTTTCCAAGTAAGTGTGGAAAACGTGTTACACAGAGCATGACTCCTCTTCTAGGATTTATGTTGATAATTCAGAGGTGCTGAGAAAGCCATGCAAAAGAGACACTAGCTTAACTTTTTTCTTTTTTTCTTTTTTTCTTTTCTTTCCTATTTTTTTTTCCCTTTGCATTCTGGGTCCTTTATTTCTTATCTGTACATTAGGCCATGAATGTGTATGGAATGGCCTCCAGCAGCCCAGGCTCCTTGCCGTAAGTCTTTACAAAGTGTGCTTCTCTGGGTGGCTCAGGCTGGCACTTCAGCTGAACCCAGGTGACCCTCTCTTTGGCGTCCCTTTTCTTCTGATCGTTCTCCTTCCCCCGCTTCAGGAAGCTGTCTGCTTTTCGAGAGCTTGAGTGCTCTGTCCACACACTGATGCTCTTGACCAGAGTCTTGCCCTTAACTTTCTTGTTTACAATGATGCCCAAGGCATGCTGGGTGACACTTGTAGATTCTTCCAGTTTTGCTGTGGTAACGTTTGTGGGGCATTCCTTTGTGAACAGCACCCATTCCCTTGATGTCTGCAATATCACCCTTCTTGTAGATTCACATGCTTGTGTCCTAGAACACTTCCATGTATCCTAGAGCAACTCCATGTGACTAGAGAACACACAGTAAGTGCCCCTCCTCTTTCCCTTTGTGCTGGTCATTTTGGCAAGTTACTGGAAGACAGCTGCCATAGCCGAAAGGCCAGCTTAACTTTCTTTAATTGAACATTTAAAAAAATTATTTAGCAATTGATCCCTCTCTCTACCTTTTTTTTTTTTTTTTTTTTGATTCTGCTGCTGGGGAGTGAACCCAGAGTCTTGACATATGAACTCCATACCTACCCTGATTCCTTTACTTAGGTGACACCTACTGATGCCCTCTGGGATTGATGCCTCCAGCAAACATGTCATCTGCTAATGTAGCAGTGGCTATGAGTAAAAAGGGTTCCTTTCATGGACCATTCACTGTGAAAATTATCATTACTACTACTGCTGCTGCTAGTACTACTACTAGTGTGTGTGTGTGTGTGTGTGTGTGTGTGTGTGAGAGAGAGAGAGAGAGAGAGAGAGAGAGAGAGAGAGAGAGAGAATATGTGTGTGAATGATACATGTGTATACGTGCACGACGTGTGAATGTGTACATGCATGCACACCTGCAGAGGCAGAACAGTTCTGTCCTTTTACATTTACTTGGGTTCTTTAGATTGAATTCAGATCAACAGGTTCTTACAGTAAGGACTTTTACATTTTTACGGAGCCATTTTTATCAGCCCCACAAATCATTTGGTTTATCTGTTCATCTTGCCTTTTGATTCTGATGTAATTTGGAGGAATGCTGCATGGGCCAGTTTGATTGTCCCCTGCCACACTTTGGCAGGGCTGAACTCTGTTGACTAATCAGGTGCACAGAGAGCCTCACTTCGGGAGTGCTGGGAAGGAACTTCAGTGTCTTGATTTGTTAAGTTTAGCCATGCCACAAACACCATGTCACAGCTAGCTCCACGTGTCACTAGAATCCCAGCCCCAGTGCCAGCAGGAGAACCCTCTGGAGTCACTCATTCCAGGCCTATTACAGACTTTAAAACCTGAGGCAGGCTGGAGGGGCTGAAGCCTACCAAGAGTCAAGGTTGCAAGATTCTGGTGAAGGCCATGAGTAGGCAACTTTGCAACAACCTTGCCTTGTATGCCTCTCTGCCAAGGTATGCTGTTTCTTCAGCGTACTCCATTTCCCCAGCCTATGCTCATCCATCTGGCCCCAGAGAGCTGATCACTGGCAGCTGGCAGTACCCTTCAGGAAGGCTTCCTGCCTTCAGCTTGCAGGTGCTTTCTGCTTTGATTTGAGAAGACATCTTGAACAACTGTTTCTTAGTTATCTTGTCCCCAGAGAGGCCAGAAGCACCCACATGGCCAGGGGCCCTTTCTCACCAGTGTCTGCATGGAGGGCAGCCTTACCTCTGCCTCTCTGGACCCAAGGGCTGTGTCTGAAGGGTTGAGCTCCAGCTGAACCCTAGCCAGACCAGGAGAAGCCAGACTGCTTGGTCACCTTCGGCTGTCACACTGCCAATTCTTCAGAGCGTTTATAGGAGATTAACCATTCAAGGAGGGAAACTCAGCACCCACTGGAGTCTAACTTGAGCTTTGCAGGGCCATCTTGGCCCTCTTTTCTCAAGGTCAGAGAGATGGTATATTTAAGGGCTGATTGCAGGGAGTGTTGAGAAGAGCTGGGTTGCAATTCCTAGGATACTTTTGGGAAGGTCACAGTGAAGGGCATCATGCTCTGGATCTAGGAGGACTTGAAAAACGTGGAGACTGCCGTGTAACGCTGCAGCTGGGAGCACAGCTGGTCCTCACTGGCCTTTTCTATCCTCACCTCGCCTCCCTTCTACCTAATGCTGGCTGTGAGGACATGCTGTAGAATTCTAAAGCGTAGTCAGACCAGCTCCGTGTAACTTAATGAAAAAAAAACCTTTTTGGAAGCTCAGCAGGCTGATGAAACAGAAAGCATCAGCATGTGCCAGTCACTGCCCGGCCCCGCCTACAGCATTGCTCTAGCCCCTCACAGCAACTGTGTATTGTACGGTCTGTGCCTCCCACACCAAGGATGTTGAAACAGAGCTTGTGCAAGGGTTGATTCCTTGACCTTCACACAGCCGTCATAAGGCAGAACTGGATCAGAGATGCCTGTCCATCAGACTTAAAAATTTGTGCTGTCACCGTGAGTCCCTGCTGTACTCCTGTGGGTCTCATTCAGGTACCGTTCGACCCCCATGGGTGGCAGTGCCTGTAAAACAGATCTGTGTGGATGAGTGAGCGACAGTCTGTTCAAAGCAGCTGGCAGAGTATCTAAGAAGCCTGCTTGACTTATGAACTACGTTTGTTCTTTTAAAGAGGAATTCTTTATTTTTAAAAATAAAAATTCCAAGCACCTATCACTCTGTCAATTTTAATAATAAAACAATAATGTCTTTCCCTGGGGGGAAATGCAACTCATAGTAAACAACTGAGTACAACATTTCAAAACTACATTTTGGCATAAATTTTGCATACTGTCATATATTATTTAAATAAAATATGTTTGAAGAAATCTTGAAGAAACAAAGGAGTAAGGATATAAACATTGTGGCTCGGCAAACACAGCACTCGTGAGGAGCCTCTGACTTCTGGGAGCAGGAGTCCTCCAGGGCAATGCCCCTCCTTCCTCCCCAAGTCCTTAGCTTAATTAGTAAGCATAGAGAAATAAGACAAAATGATACCCCACACCTGGAATACAATAAACTGTTAGGTTAGAGCTAGAGGCCTGTGTGGGCCACAAGTGGAAACCCAGTCTCCAGAAGGAAAAGACACTTTTGCATTAATTACTTTGCTGCTTGTTGTGACAAAATACGGACAAGAAGCAATGTAAGAGAGGAAGGATTTATTGATGCTTATGTTTGAGGCTGTGGTCTGCCAAGGCAGGAGCATGAGGTGACTGGTCACACAGCATCCACAGTTAGGAAGTAGAGAGAACGATGTGTATGATGCTAAGCTCACGGTCTCCTTTTTTTTTTTTTTTTCCTGTCTGAGACCCCACAACACATGGGACGATGCCACCCACATTCTGGGTGGATCTTTCTTCCTCAGTTAAACGTTTCCAGAAACACCCACAAAGACATCCAAACTTGAGTTACGATGGTGATGCTATAAAGATCAAATAGTGAACTATTGTTTTATTTGTGGGCATGGAGGGGACGGGAGTATGCTGTCATCTTTACAGCCAGCAAACTGCTATTGTAACACATATGCAGGTATAGTTGACATATAGATGAAGAGCGGCTTGTCTGCTAACAAAACTATTTCCAAAAACAGGTGCACAAGTGTGCTGTGCCCGTAGGCTATAGTTTTCCAGCTCCTGAGCTAATGAAAGGACTGGTAAACAGGCAATTACAGTATAATCCGATCATCTGGGTCTTTATCATGAATGTAGAATGTTCTAGAAGCACAAAGAAGGGGCCTTGATCTAGCCTAGGAGAGAGACCTTCAGCTGAGATGATTGCCCTGATGGAAATGTAAAACTATATTCATTTCTGCATTTGCAATCCACACCTCTTTCTCTTAGTCTTCTGCTTGCAAGGGTACCATCAACTAACTGACAGGAAAACGTATAAGCAGTGGGGAAGGTCTAGCATACACTGACTGAATGTGGTGAGCACAGGTTTGGGTTGGAGGGGTGGTTTTTTGGTGCTGAGTACCCTAGTCCCTGGTGGGGAGAGCTGTCTTATTCTTTCAAGTAAATGCTAAGCCAGGCATGTCAGGGGCAGACAGAGTAGGGTGGCACAGAGGAGAGTAGTTCCATGAAGGGTCCTGAGGCTTTAGGGAGCTGGTGAGGTCCAGGGTGTGACTCAGTCCTAACAGGAGTTCAGGCTTGTGACAGGAGATGTGGTGCATAGAGAGAACTTCAGGGAGCTGTGTTTCGCCAGGTTTTCTCCTTAAGTCCTCAGCATGGCTGACCAGTCTGAGGGTTTTCTGATCTCAGTCAGAAGTTTCCCACACTTGGCTTTTTTCCTGAATGCGTGGGTGTGCTTAAATATTGATGTGACAGGCCAGATTTGTTCATTACCGTGTCACGAGAGGAGAGGCCCTCTGAGCTATTCAGGACACAAGTCGGAGTTTCTCAAGTGGCAGTGTTTGTTACTTGGAATAAATTAGTGTGCATCTCTTGATTTTGCTGAGAATATGGGGGATGTCTTGACACTTGAAGCTTTGTAGAGTTGGGTTCTTCCCTCCCCTCATTCTCGTGTCTTTATACCATTGGCTCTTAACGACCGTCCTTCCTTACAGGTGATGGTCATTAATAAAATACACAATTGCGGATCAGGGCAAGATTTCTCAAGGTTTGGTTAATAGAAGGCATTGCTTATTAGCAGTTTCTGCTTCCTTGTAGACATCTGTAGAACTCCACCCCCTCCCCACACACACATGACATAGAGGTTTCTATCAAGAGAATAAGAGTTGTCTACAGTATTGAACTCTGCTTAGAGCTACCACGTAGTTCTTTCTTAAAGACAAGGAAAGGAGTGACTCCCTGGATCATTTTTTCCAGAAATAGTTCCACATCAGCTGATGCGAGAGGACAGCCAGGTGGCGATGCTTCTGTTTCCCTGTACACCTTGCTGGAGCACAGTTCTCCATCTCTAGCACTGTGAAAAAATGATCCAGTTTTGTAAAAACGGAGGGAGCTCCGGCTTCGGTCAATGGAGCATCATAGTTTGCCCTTGTGCACCAGAGAGCTACTGTAAATGCAGGGAAGCTAGACCCAAGAATGCTTTTAGGAAAGGAAATGAAGCATTGTCTGGGATTGGGTGTGTTGAAAATCACAATTAAGCCATAAAAATGGGCCATAGGATATTTAAGAACCCTAAGTAACTTTAATACTGTGGCTTTGGTGTGGGTTTCCTGCAAAAACACAAAAACAACAATACAAACAAACAAACAAAAACAAAACAAAACTGGAATGCAGCGGTTTTTAGCAGGGGCCCATTCTCTCTTTAGCCCAAACAAGCTTGCAATTCATTTTTCTACAGTTTCTTCCAGCAAGCTCTAGTTGGTTTTTCTGATTCATTTTGTTTGATTTTGTTTTGTTTGCAGTAGGTTAATGGGGGAAGTAAAGACGAAGAGCAATTGCAATAGCAATTAACAAAAAACCAGAGACAAAACTTTAAAAAAAAAAAAATTCCCCAGAGTACCTGGCAAGGATGTTGATGATGTCATTTAAGGAAGCTCACAAGCACGCCAACTCTAATTGGCACTTGTGTTGGCTACTGTTGACAACAGGCCTCCTGAAACTGGAGCATGAGCTTAGAGGAGAGAATGCACAGAGAGCTTGAGGTTTTTCAAATAAGGCAGTATATCTTGAATCTTGATGAAGTCTTTTAAGAAAAAAAAAGACTCTGTATACTGCTAGAATAGAAATACTAAAAACGGTGGCCTTGGCTGCCTGTGTGTGGAGAAGCTAATTGTAGCTCACACACTCCTACAGTCTGGCTTGTGGAGACTATTGCTTTTGTCCATATGTGACTAACCTTTGCATGTCTGTGTGTGTGTGCGTCTATTGTGTGCACATATGTACATGTGGGTATGTTCTTACAATTCTTATTGTTTCTAGATTAAAAGCAGCATAAAGCACCTCCATAGTACATAACACACTGGTTCCTGGGAGGCTACAAAATGCTATTTTAGAGAGAAAAGGCAATGACCCTATATTTCTCTACATTCCTCAGCCCAGTTGGAGATTTTGTTTTATGAAAATCTTTGGAATTTGAAGCCATTTTGTCTTCTCTGTAGCATGCCCTGAAATATTTCCTTCTACCTCAAATGACTGTGCTCAGGCTCGAAGCAGGCAGCTCATACAGTAGCTGGCAAAACCCAGTGGTCTGCTGATAGTAACAAGCTTACATGAGGAACTCTACCCTAATAGATCTTAGGGGCAATTTACATTCATTAAAAAAAAAAAAAAAAAAGCAAACTTTATGGCTTGACTTCAGGCTGTGAAATTTGTTGCAAGCTGCTTCTTTTACAAGAAAAAAGTTAACTTATTTTCTGTGTATGTGTGTTTTGCCTGAATGTATTTCTGTGTACCTCGAATGTGTGTGGTGAATTCGGAGGCCAGAAGAGGATATCAGAGCCCTCGGAACTAGAAATTACAGGTTATTGTAACTGCCATGTGGGTGTTGGGAATTGAACTTGGGTCCTCTAAAACAGCAGCCAGTGCTCTTAACAGCTGAGGTGTCTTTCCAGCTCTCTACCCACGAGTCATGAGCAAAGGTGTCGCTTGTTGCCCTGGTTGGTCTGGAACTCACAGAGATTCATTTGCTGTGCGTGCCCATATGTAGGGATTAAAGGCAGACACCACTGTGCCCTGCTGCAAAGCTTCTTTTTATAATATTTGTTTGCTTTGAAACAGCAGTGAGATGAGTTACCCCAGGCTAGCCTTGAACTCTTAGGTTCACAATAACTGTCCTTTAGTCAATTGAGTAGCTGAGACTTCAGGCATGTTCTACTGTACCCAACTTTGTGTTTTAAAAACAAACAAACAAACAAAAAACCCAAAACAACAGCAAAAAAAAAAAAAAAAACAAACTCTTCTAAACATATTATTTGTGCATTTACTGGTTGACTAGTATAAGGTCTCATATATCCTGGGCTGCTCGTAAACTCCATGTATAGCTGAGGATGACCTTGAACTTCTGATTCTGCTGACTTCATCTGAAATGACAGACATGTCCTACCACACTGAGTTTTCTGTCATGAGGGGAGAGAGCCTAGAACTTTGTGCCTGCTAGGCAAGCACTCTCCCAACAAAAGTATATCCCCAGTCTCTGATTTTTAGATTGCATGAAAATTTACATCCCCTAAAAGGTGAAAGGAATATATATCCTCTCTCTCTTTTTTTTTAATGAGCTTTGTCTTACCCTTATCACCATGTTATAGTTGACAGTTAATCGTGATAAGTTTAAGGACTACAAGAATAGTATGAACTGGAAAATAAAACTCAGTTTCCATTGTAATCTTCCAACTTTTTCTTTTTAAATCGTGTGTGTGTGTGTGTGTGTGTGTGTGTGTGTGTGTTTGTGTGTGTGATCAGTGCATGAGCAACAGCATTTGGGGAGTCAGTCCTCTTTCTACCCTGTGAGCTCTGGGAATCTGTTTCAGGCAGTCAGGCTTGGCAGTACCCCCCACCCCCACCCCTCTGCCTGCTGAGCCATCTCCTGGCTCTCTCCTGGGCTTGATGTTTTGGAATGCCTTCTTTTCCCTGTTGACACCAGCTTTTGTCCTGAGTCTTTGCATGGTGACACTACAATTCATAATGAAAGTTTTGCTAGTCATTAGTTTTTGACAGCAGAATTTTCAGTGGCCACATGGTTCCCAGTGACCTTTTCTCAGGAACTCACATCTTACATGTTACAACTGGTGATATCACTGCATAGGGAAACTCTGTGGGCATCTCTGAAAATTTCCTTGGGAAAAATGTTACCCAAAGTGAAGTTTGCCGGGCTGAAAGGTAGATACTACTTACAATAATGAGCTATATATTGTCAGATTTCTTCCAGAAAAAGAGTTCATGCTGCCACGCCTTGTACAGATCTGCACCTCTTTGTCTCTCTCAGTTTTTCACTAACAGAATCAATTATTTCATGGGTCTTTTCTAACTCATTTATATTTCATATAAACATGTTCACACACATGTTAGTCTGTATGCTAAGAATAAAACAAGAGGAAAATAACTGATATTAAGTATGAGATCTGTGGATATAGTTTTATAAATGTGGGTATCTATAATTTTATTTATGATATGCTTTGGTGTATAGAAATTTTAACTAATTAACGTTAGTAATGTAGTAACAAACTAAAAACATCTATCAGTCTTTGAAAAGAAGATTTATGTATTTTTATTTTATGTGTATGAGTGGTTGTCTGTATGTATGTATGAATGTGTGTGTGTGTGTGTGTGTGTGTGTGTGTGTGTGTGTGTGTACCACATGCATGTTGGTGCCTATAGAGGTCAGAAGAGGGCAATGCACCCTCTGAGACAGAAGTTACAGACTTATGGGCTTCCATGTGAGTGCTGGGAACTGAACCCAGGTTCTCTGCAGAGCAGCCAGTGCTTGTACCCATTGAGCCATCCCTCCAGCCCCACCCTTTCATTTCTTTAGATAATTTTCTCCCGTTAGTTTTTAACACAGATATTTGATCTCCACAATCAGATAAGTAACTTATCTTCTTTCAGCTTTACAAAGATCCCTCTTATAAATTTTATTAGGGAATTCCTTATTACTGACAATTGTTTTCTCTATGTCCCATTTTTCCATCTTCTTGAGAAATGCAATTAGTTTCCTTATGACAATTCTCCACTCTAACAAGTCAAGAAATTTGATAATTGCCTTAAAATGATACGACTTCTATTTCTTGTAGTCTCTCCGTAACATCTACAGGTACAAAAGCAACCTACTATGTTTTTCTTGTCTCTTAAAATTGTTTTAATTAAATCTTTTGAACAGAACACATAGCTAACATATAGAATGAGATGTGTGAAATCATTTGTCTTGCCCTTAAGTCTGAGGGCAGACACCCCTGTGGTATTGCAGGATGCTTCTGAAATGAGGTTGGTGGCAGAGAAGGCAAGAGAGGGATATGGAATGGGCTGCGGCTTCAAGCTTTTATGACCCTATTAAACCTGCTGATGGAGTGTTAACTTGCTTCATTAGAGGGCCTCCCATTGTTCTCTAGGGAATGGATTTCCAGGAGGTAGAGTTAATGCCAGGGTGTATTGCTGCTGGAGACTGGGGGTTTCACCCACATCTTCCTTGGGAACTCTTTTTCAAGGACATTCAATCAAGAAAGGGGCTCAATTTGCCTTGCTGTAGGTATTGCAGAAGACAGTGGTTAAATGCAAGGCAACAGTGCCTCTTAGGTTTCTAGAACAGCTACAGGCTGGGGCTCCAGAAAGAATCTCAGCACAGCACTTTATACCCAGCCTGCCCAGTATTTCAGTTGGAAAACTAGACTTAGGAAGTCACTGTTCCAGCTACTGGCTCCAGACTCACACTGTTTGTAAAGTCACCATCAGAGCTGTAGGCCCTAAGATTAGATTCCCGCCAGATCTGTCCAGCAGAGCAGAATTTCCCTGATCCACTCCAACAACTTGATCTCTTTCAAGTCAAGTCATCCCAGAGATTAGAACTAGATGGCATGGAGAGTTATTTGTTGTGTGCCCCTGATTAACAGACCCTAAATCACATTTGAAACCTCTGTAAGGTCCCAGAAGTAGTGTATTTAGCCTACAGCACACAGTACAGGAATATTCACCGGGAGAAGGTTCCTGCTCTCTTAGCTGTCCAGTGAGCATCTCCCTCACCCCTAGAAATTAGGATGGCTATAGCTGTAGTGGAACAAGAGATAGACATTCAGGTTGCATATCTGAAAGGTTTCTGATGTTCTGCTGGTATTGATGATTGATCGATGGGGGGGAGGAGGGTAATCCAGATCATTAAGCCCCGGTCTTAGACTTTTTACAACATTGCTCCAGATTGTTTTTTTTTTTTTTTAATTTGATGGAGTGTTTAAATCCTAAAGATTCAGCTTAACTTCCTGCTTAACTAATCGGCATGATCTTATCTATAGCAATGAGAACAAATTTGAGAGCCAGGGGATGTCGAAGCTTCCTCATACTTCTGAAATTCTTTGGTAGAGTCTTTACCAGATAACGATGTGTGAGGGCACACTTCACGTGCCCAGTACAGTTCTTGGTTTGTTTTTTTGTTTTTGTTTTTGTAGAAGTTAAACATGGGAGCCAACTTTATAGATTTCCCTCATTTCCAGCCCAACTCCTCCAACTCAACTCCCTCCCCCAAAGCTTAGTGGAATGCGCCTCCAGGATGGCGAGGGTGTAGGTGTAGGTGGGTCCCAGCATGAGTAACCCGTATCTTGCTAAGCCTGCTGGGTGCTCCTAGGCACAGTGCTTGTTAACTTGAGATATGTATCACGCTGAGGAAGCTGTAGGGACAGGTGGCTGCCTTGCCCTGGATTCTCTGGTCCACCACCCCATGCTGGGTGATTCCCCACAGAGGCTGAGCTCATGGATGCCAACCAGGCTTCCTTTCCTGTCGCCAGCATGTCGATAGGGAGTTCAGTCTCCCTCCGTGTTCTAATAATTTTCCACTCCGGCATTGTTAATTGATAGGGGTCACTTTGAGGTGACTACTGAACAACTTATTAGGTGGCAACTAAATTGGGCCTGGCTGCCCCGGGCTGGGTGTAATAATTGCTCAGGTGACTGAGTTGGCAAAAACACTCAGGCTATTTTCTCCACTTCCCTGGATGTTTTTATTAAAGTCTCCTGTTTCCCGGCCATTTAATATATAGGTGTAATGTGCTCTTTTGCATCATTTAACCTTTTTTTTTGTTTTGTTTTTTTGTTTTTTTGGGTTTTTTTTTGTTGTTGTTGTTTGTTTTTCGAGACAGGGTTTCTCTGTGTAGCCCTGGCTGTCCTGGAACTTACTCTGTAGACCAGGCTGGCCTTGAACTCAGAAATCCACCTGCCTCCGCCTCCCAAGTGCTGGGATTAAAGGCGTGCGCCACCACCGCCCAGCTGCATCATTTAACCTTGAGTAAACTCATCAATGGGGAGTCTTGGTAGAGAGATGTGTAAGGAGTTAAAAAGTAGGGTGAATGAAAGAGACGACAGCTGGTGTGCTTCTCCCAGGCAGCAACCTGGTCAGGCCAGCTTAGTGCTTGCCAAGAGTATGCCAGGCTGACGTCTACACAGGTGCAGTGTAGCTGGGGGATGAACCAGTAAGGTGCCACTTCTCTCAGAATGTTTACACGTAGCTGGGAAAACAATGCACACACATTCCTATGACAAAGCTGTAACGTGTTTTAAGACCAAGCCTGCCCTTCTGGCCTTAGAAAGATATTTATTATCAAATGTTTCTTCTAGAAACATCAGTGAATGCTGGCTTCCCAGGCTGTCTCCAAGAAACTACTTTAGCTGTCTTGGAGCCTCCCATTTCACTTACAAGTGGACAAAGGTGCAGTCAGCAGTGATGTCTGTGATTCCTGTGGCATATTAGTAGCTTCTTCCTACTCTTGGGAGGTAACAGAAGCCTGGGGTGGTGAAGCTCATGAGTTGGCTCCACTGTGGCTTGGGAAGGCAGATTCAGCTCTTATGGAGGTTCTCGGATGCAAGACAGTCAGTCCACATGGCTCAGGCTCACCTGGACAGCTTGTCAGCTCCCACTGCTGAGCCTTCCTGCAGGAGTTGTCACTCAGAGCATTGGGAATGGAGCTTCCCAAATCTATGCTTCCTGCTCATTCCCAGGCAGTGGAGCCCCTGTGGTTCTGTAGCATTTCGAGACCTCCTTTAAGGAACTCCTGCCTCTGAAGTGACATTTCAGTCAGCCAGTAGCTTTCCTCCCCAGACACATGAATACATCCAGACAACAAACCCCAAACCATCCTTCTTGGCCTTTGTGAGGCTTGTGCTTGATTTTCTTGCCTTCTTTTCTTCCTTAGTTTTGATTCAGACCATCTGGAACCAGCTCAGTAGATGAAGGAGTAAGTTACTCTCTCTAAGTCTGGATCCTGCCATGAAGCATGGGGGAGCAAGTATCCCAAGGAGTCCCGGGCAAAAGTCAGAGCAGTGACAGGTGGCTCCTTCCTTCTCTGTCTAAGCTGGGTTCTTTCCTTGGCAACTGTTGATACAGACTGCCTTCCAAATTCCCCTTAAGCCGTGACCTATAGCTGTCATCCTTGGCCTCCACTGTGCTCTACAGAAGTTTGAAAGTGGTCAGACCTGTGGTAGAAGTGGGGGTGGGGTACCAGAATCCTTGGCATTACATTCTAGGTTCCCTATAGGCAGAGGCTCAAAGCTAGAGACACCTAAGAAGACAGCATCTAGATCCAGTTTCGGCCCCATACCTTCCACCCCTAACCCTCGCCCTTGCTGGCTGCCGCAGGTACACTTTTTGTTCTAACGTTCCTAAATTTCCCCATGGTGGAACATATCTCCAGCTGGGATCAGTACCCTACCACCCTTGTAATCCTTTAACCTGGGGTCAAAAACTCCAAACTGTAGCATCAGCCAGAAGGGCTTTTCTGCCACTGAGGGTGGATGGCAACACAAAACAGCACCAGCCAGTCACCCTTTCCCCATTCAGTTGTCCCTCTGACCTAGAGGTAAACTAACTCTCTCTCTCTCTCTCTCTCTCTCTCTCTCTCTCTCTCTCTCTCTCTCTCTCTCTGTGTGTGTGTGTGTGTGTGTGTGTGTGTGTGTGTGTGTGTGTGTGAGTGCACATGGCCTTAGACCTCTTCCACTTTGGCAAATAGGAAAGATAATAATTAAAGATACCTCTCTTTCCCTCCCTCCCTTACTCTCTTTGTCCCTCCCTCTATCTTTTTCTCTCTCTTCCTTTGTATGTGCATGTGAATGATGTGTATGCATGAATGTATGTCTGTGAGTGGGTAAACATACATGCTGTAACACATGTGAAGGTCAGAGGACAGCCTCCGATGCCACTCTCACCTTCCATCTTGTTTGAGACAGGGTCTCTTTGTTGCTCACCACTGTGTACACCAGTCTAGCGGGTTCACAGGGATTCCTTTCTCCATGTCCCATCTCCATGTAGGGGCTCTGAGATTACAGGCAAACGTTACCATACCCAGCTTTATGTCAGTTCTGGAGATTCAAACTCAAGTCCTCAACATTTGTATGACAAGTACTTTATGGATTAAGCCATCTCCCCAGCTCCGAGAATCATTTTCATTTTTCCTATGAAATAGTGAAACTTAACTGCACAAAATAGACTAAGTCTAAGACTCCCGTAGTGTAGTTAGCTTTACAATTTGTGTAAAGACAATTTACAAGGGGGTGGGGGAGAGAGAATATATAAAGCTCATAATCCAGCATTTACTATTAACTCCTCTTTTTTTCTGAGACTAGAGTTTAGAGGGTATAATGGGGATGGAAATGCAAATCTTGCCTTTCATTTCTCTGTGTTGTTATAGCATCTCATAAGAAATTTGCCTGAGCCTTCCCATCACCTGGATTCCAGCAACTCTGTGAAATGTGAAGGGCTCTGGTCACCAGGATGTCACCAGTCTTGACCATGCTCCTCTCCCTCAGTTTCCTGTGGTGGTTGGGACAGAAGGTCCACACATCCCCCAGATTTTCTGCATCGCTTCTTGCAGACACAGATAATCTGTTTAGATTAAAGAACCACATTTCATTTTGTAGGCAAATTAGAGTTCCCATTGGATTTTCAGCAGCCCCACAATGATATATTCTCCATGGCACATGTGATATGGTCCCAGTGACAATGCCAAGACCCTTGTAGGTTACCATATTGTCCTTGTCATTGAGTGCAACTAGTTCTGTGTATGCGTCTCTCTGATTTATCTTCTGTTTGCCCCTCTCTAGTGGGATCTTGTGTGTGATAATGCCTGGAAAGTCCATATCGCTAAGTTCTCCTTACTGGTTGGATTAATCTTTGGCTACCTAATAACTGGATGCATTGCTGACTGGTGAGTACCAACACACCTGACACATGGACTTTGGAAGGCTCAGCACACCTTTGCTAGCTAAGGAGGAGTGGTCAGGGTTAGCACTGGGTCACTGTGCCTTTGCTCTGTTTGCCATTTATGCCAGGACGGAAGACAGTTGGAGATTGAAGCCAAAAAGGAATTGACCAGTGCACATGACAGACCAGTGGGAGGGAGTATTTAAGTGCATTCAAGACTAGCCTGCAGCCACATTTAATTATGATAATTTATGCTTAGTTGGGAGGAGCTTGAGCATGGAGATGCACAGTGGGGCACCAAGTGGGTGAATGCACAAAATACATTTTAAAATGGAGAGCCAGGTGAGTTGGCATGCTCCTGTACTCTCTGCTACCCGGGAACTGAGGCGGAGAGGCTTGCTTGAGTTCAGTGAGGCCAGCATGAGCAGCATAATGAAGCCCTATCTCCAAAACCTAAAAACAAACAAAATGGCGAAGGAATTGGAGACCTTTCACCTTATGAATGGAAATAAATGTCAATCTGGATTAACACCTTAAAAAGACAGTCCTTGGCTTAGCCCGGAGCTGCCTCTGTGATGACAGTGTTGGGAGGACAAAAGAACCTAATGGCATTTGGGTAATGGATAGGCATTGTGGACAAGGGAAGGGTAGACATCAGCGATGAGATAGAATGTGTTCTAGATGGGTAAGGAGGGGTGGATTTCCAGAGCAAAGTGTGTGGTTCAGGAGGAAATGATAATGAGGACCAGGAGGAGACAGAAGCTGAGTTAGTGATACTAATAATGGCAACGGCATCACGAGAACCCACTGCTTGGGGGCTAGAGACATAGCTCAGTGGTCAAGAGCAGTTGCTGCTTATTCAAAGGACCCACAGACATGCGTGCAGGCAAAATACTTACACACATATGAGTAAATAGAGAATTTTTTTAAAAAAAAAAAAAAAAAGGAGGCCATTATTTACTGATCACTGTGTACCAGGAAGTATCAGATATTCCCATGCATTAAAGTAACCGATCCTCACAATACACCTATATGTAGGTGCTGTTATGATCATTGTTTATTGCTAAAAAACTAAAGCCCAGAAGTTTAAGTCAATTTCCAAGTCCGGTCAACTGTAAGCTACAGTCAGGACCACACCATGTGGCCCAGAACTGCTTCTTTGACAGCATACCACAGCACTTTTATTTAAAGCATTGTATGGTTCCAAGGACACTGTGGTGCTGTGTCCACGAGGGGAGACAATTGGATAATGTCAGGGACTGGACTACTTAAGGACAAAAATATGGAGTGGCTGTTTCCTATCCCACTCTTTTTATAGACTCTCTCTCTCTCTCTCTCTCTCTCTCTCTCTCTCTCTCTCTCTCTCTCTCTCTCTCTTTCTCTCTGTGTGTGAGTATGTGTGTGCGTATGTGCATGAATCATCCTGTCTTGGGCCTGCTAACATAAGAATGTTAGGAATTCCAAGGGACTCGTGTGTGTGTGTGTGTGTGTGTGTGTGTGTGTGTGTGTGTTTTCCTGATGCCTTCAATATCCTCCTTAGCTGAGAAAGTTAGCTAGCCGGGAAACGGTTGCAGAGAGTTCTCAGACCACTCTAAGGGTTGGAAATTTCCTTCCTCAAACTAGTGTCTATTTTTGTGAGCATACAGTGTGATTTCCTGTGAGCCCAGAATCTGCTAAATCACCATTTCCAGGGCTTCCTATAGACACATCCCTTGTGTTCACCAATGAAACTGTCAGTGATCTCTGCAAGTCTGTGCCAGAGACTATCTAGATTTTGGGGCTGGGGATAAAGATGGGGAAAGTAAAGGCTTTATTTAACCAGATGCTTGGGTTGCTAGCTTTTTAGCACAAGCTCTACTAATCTGGCAGGCACTGCTTCCCAGTGAACTTCACTGACAGAAATTATACATGTATACCAGTATGACCTATGGCCCTCCTTTCTGAGAAGTGCAGACTTGATGGTGCTCTTGATTCTGCAAGTGATTTACTGCAATAGGAAATGCAGAGTTATATTAAAGAACTGATCCATGGAGGTGTAAGCTGTGTCCAGTTCTTTCTTGTACACGTATACCCAGCAGCCTCCCTGATCACACTCTAGGCCTTAGTCTGGGAACAAAAGACTAAAAGAGGTTGGATCTTGCTCAGTGTGACCAGAGTCTGATGACACAAACCCAGCTCTCTGCAGTAGCTTTCTGAAGGTTGGGCAGACAGGCCAGGGTACCCCAGGGAGTCATCACAAATGCTTGAGAGAGTTTGTGTGGCCTTCCATTGAGACAAGTTTCGTGTTTTTCACACCTTCCTTACCTTTTTTGGGGGGTGGGAGGCATATTTTACTCTCTGCTTAAGCTGTACCTTAAAAGAAATCCCCCCTCCCTCCTTAAGGGAACTCCGTATCTCAGAGCAGGGTCAGTTTCAGGGCTGCATGAGGAAGCTGATGGAGGCATGGGTTAAGCGTTCTAAAATTGCAGCCACCGTGTACAGACATTGAAGCAGAAGGCTGCTTTTCTTAAAGAGTTTTGGAGTTGCTGGGTTGGCTCAGGGGTAAGAGCATTTCCTCCATAAGCCTGAGGATCTGAGTTTGAATCCCCAGCTTCTGTGTAAAAAGCTGGGCATGGCCATATGTACCTAATCCCAGAGCTATTGAGACAGAGGCAAGAGGATGTGGGAGGCTTGCTGGCTGCTGACCTATTCCTAGGTTAAGTGAGAAGACTGACTAGATTTATGTCAACTTGACACAAGCTAGAATCCTCAACTGGGAAAATGTCTCCAGAAGATCAGGGAAGATCAGGGTGTAGGCAGTCTTGATTGATGGGGGAGGGCCCAGCCCATTGTGGGTGGAGCCATCCCTAGGCTGGTGGCCCTGGGTCCTATAAGAAAGGAGGCTGAGCAAGCCATGAGGAGCCAGCCAGTAAGCAGCACCCCTCCATGACCTCTGCATCAGCTCCTCTCTCCAGGTCCCTCCCCTGCTTGAGTTCCTGTCCTGACTTCCTCCCGTGAATTGTGATGTGGAAGCATAAGCTGAATAAACCCTTCCCGACCCAAGTTTCTTAGGTCATGGTGTTTCATCACAGCAATAGAAACCCTGACTAAGACAATGAGTAACCTTGTTCTGAGGAGATATGGTAGAGAATGACAGAGCAGAATATTTGACATCCTCCTCTGACCTCTTCAAATCACATATACTGCACACGCCTACCCATACACACACACACACACACACACACACACACAAACATATTAATACTTAAAGTAATAAAACATTTTAAAATAATAAAATATTTTAGACAACATGTTAGTTCAGCTATGTGTGCGACTCTCAGGGCAGGGTTCTGTTGAGAGACTGCCTGTGTTTATGACAGCAGTAATAGGCTGGATGAGTAGCTGTGGGGATACAAGCTGAAGATGTTCAGGGAGGAAGGGACATCTGTCTCTGCAACACTCCAGGTCTCCTCTATGCAGTGCCTCTCTCGCTCACATATGTGTGATTACCTGTCCCCTCCCCCATCCTGGCTGATAGAAACTTCAAAGTGGATATTGTCCTGCAGGTTCTCTGCCAGCTTGCCTCGTCTTTTATAAACGATCCCTGAATTTAAATCTCTCCAGTCACTTTATTGGAATGGGATTTCTATTTGGAGATGCAGTATCAGTTCCCTGTGACTGCTGTCACTAACTATTACATGCTTGGTGGCTTCCACACAAATTAATCATCTTACAGTTCACAGTCCCTACATGGGTGTCATTGGGATAAAAAAGTCTCTTTCCCAGAGACTGGGGGGAGCAGGAAACAGCCATTTCTTTGTCTTTCCTAGTCCCTAGCAGCCACCTGTTTTCTGGGTTCCTCTATCTTCAGAACCAGTAAAATCAAGTTCTTTCATATTGCCCTTCTTGGAAAATCAGCTCATTTGAGGTGAGACCCATTTTCACAGTCCCTCTTGCCCAGCAAGGTAAACAAACAAACAAACAGCAACAACCACAACAACAAAATCATTCTAAGAATTCAATTCAGATAGGGAAATCTTTGAAGATCCTAAAAGATAAAGGCTTCAGCTGTCACCTGCCTCTGATCACAATCTGGGGAACCAGCTCACACGAGGCTTGTAACTCCCTTGTAGTGAATAATCACTGAGTGGCTGGTACATTCCCACACTTGACACAAATCTCATAGACATAAATGGAGAAAGCATAGGCTTTCCCAAGATCACATAGCTCAGAAATGATGAGATATGAGCCTGGATGCAGAACTTAGGAGTTCTGACTTCAGAGATCAGGTGTGCCCTTCAGCCCCCACTGATTGGCAGGTGTAATGATTTACTGGTTTAAGAGATCAGGGAAGGGTGTGAGTAGTATGTTTTGTTTTGTTTGTTTGTTCGTTTAATAAAATTTAAAACCAAAAATCAAGCATCTTTTCTAAGACAAAATCAGAACAAGAAAAAGCATGTTTGAAGATCAAGAAGAAATGGGCTGGTGCCTGAGATCAGAAAGCTTGGGAAGGTTGGAGGTAGGAGCATTGCCAGTTTGAGGCCAACCTGGGCTACACAGAGGGTTCTAGGTTAGTCAGACTGGGCTACACAGAAAGGCCATATCAAACAGCAGCAAGAAGTGCAGGAGGAAGATGAAAACCGAATCACTTAGCTTGGGGTTTCAGGCTGGCCTGTTGTGCCTACCCTCATGTTTTCTTAAAATATGTTACTTTGTATTTATATCATTGTTTAAATGTTATATTTTATATATTTACATTTTATATTTTAAAAATTATATACTACTGTTATATATTTATATATATTTACATGTGTTTTATTTTATATTACCTGTTACATAAATTAAAATTGTAGGAGACGAGGCAGAGCAAGGTCTTGCATTACTTTTTATCTGAAAAATGAGCTTTAATTGGGAGATCATTTAAACACACACACACACACACACACAAAGCCTGCTCTTTAATGAGCACAATTCAATGATTTTGAATGTGTTTATAGAGTTAGGTTCTTTGCCCACCCTGAGTTTAAATCATTTCTATCATCCTTGTGGAGATTGGGAAATGTTCTCATAAACACTCTCTACTCTCACCCAGCCCCGCCCACTCCCACCTTTACTGTATGTAAATGGCTAAAGCCATTTAGCTAAGCTACATGGTGTTTAGGGCACCAGGCCAGGATTTCCTTGCTTCCTCTTTCCCCCAACCTCTCTGTAAACTATCCTTTAGCCCATGCCAGATATGTTAAATTTGTTTGCTGCAGCTTGCCATAAAGTTTTACCTGTAATAAGTGGAGAAAGTGGGTGGTTGTATAGGGACTAGGGAACTCGTGACTTTTCAGTTTCCATTGAATCTGGATTATCCCATATGCCCTCTGACTGCCACCAGGTACATTGTCCCCTAGTGGTCACTGATCATGCATCAGTCAGCTCTGTGTGTGGTTTGTGAACTCAGTATACCACTATCCTTTCTTGCAGGGTCTACGGTGACACCAGAGCGTTTATTTACAGTTCAAAGTGTCTAGGTTTAGTGTGTGATCCCTGTGGTCCCTTTAGAATTACACGTTGTCATGTAGCTGAAGCAAATTGCAGCCGGCTCAACCTTAGACCTATAGGCTGCTGGTGAAACAAGATTCCTCCCTGAGGTAACAACGGGAGAACATGCCTTCCTCCATGTCTGTGTTTACTTTTGGGCCAGTTCCAAAGGTTGGCAATTTCTTGAGACATTTAATGCTGGGTGTGTCAAGGTTTGTGTTTGGGGAGTTATTATTGATTTTATTCTCTTGCCTTGAGGTGTCCCTGTTTACACAGAGATGGACTCAGCAACAGGAATCAGGGCCATGTCATAATTCTCTCTCCTAGTAGCTGTTAGCGATCTGCTCTTAGCTCTAGATGAGGATGTGGGTTTAGTGTCCCACAGGAAGCCTCTATTCCACGGCAGTAAGGCATGATCTAGTGACATGGGTCTAAGTATGAACACACATAGCCCATGCTCTTTCCACATGTGTAGAGCGCTCACTGGAGGCTGAGTTTCAGCTTTGACCATTGCCCTCCTGTTTAACGTTGATGCCTGATTTCTCCCCTCTTGGCATGCAGGGTTGGCCGGCGGCCCGTGCTGCTGTTTTCCACCATCCTCATCCTCATCTTTGGACTGACTGTGGCACTGTCGGTGAATGTGACGATGTTCAGCACACTCAGGTTCTTTGAAGGATTTTGCCTGGCTGGAATCATCCTCACCTTGTATGCATTACGTAAGTAGGAACCGCCACGACTAGTCCCTATGAAAATCAGCCCAAGTGTTGCAGCCTGAGAGGTACTGGGCAGGAACTGTGCGTGCTAGTTTGGGGGTGGTAGCACTTGGGAAACACACACTCTTGATGCCTTTGTGGTTACAGAGAAACTTCCAGCTTGGGCTCAGTGCCTGGCATCAAGGAGAATGGAAGTTTGAGTAATGGTTTGGAGATTCGGGGATCAGCTCAGGCTGGCGTGGGGGCTGCTGAGTTCTCTGGAAGTTTCCATATTGGCATTCTGTGCACTTGATAGTATACCATTGGGTTCCCCAGTCCTGGATCCAGCAGAGCATCCTGAAGAATTATCTGTGTGGACTGCACTAGGCAGACCCTGATTGAGAGCTTTTCTTCTACTTTAAGACCATACAGAATCCACATTTTTAACCTTCTTTTGGGCATGACCATAGTGCTCTCTTCTAGCCTTAGCACTAGAACATTAGGCTGCAAGGCTTGCTAACATTCGTTCTTTTGAAACAGCATAGAGAAAACACTCAGTGGATCTGCCATATTTGTTTCTCATATGATCTCCGCTGTTGAATACGGGTGGTTTTTACTTGTTTTCTATTCTAAGATAACCCACATACCCACACAGCAGGAGAGAATGTAGATGTTTTATTTGCTAGTTTTGCGCTCCCTGCCCCACCCCCACCACTGCCTGTGGAAAGACCTGCTGGATCACTGGGCAGATAATGGACTGGCTTTCCCGATTTTTGATACCAGGGAGGAGTTAGGTCTAGATTAGGTAGTGATTTCTAGAGTAATAAAATTTGAATAGTTCCAGTTCTCTTCAATTTGCATGTTAAAGACTTCTTTGGATAGCCTAAATTTCTGTCCCACCGGGAATGAATTTGTTTCTATCTCCGAGGTAGAGAATCATAAAACCTGGCTATTTGTACATTCTGAAAAGATCCAGCTAGTAAAAATTTTAGGCATGTGGGACCTGGGGTGTCTGTTGAAGCTAATTAGCTCTGCCACTGTAACCTGAAAGTCGCCGTACACATACACAGTATGTAAATGAACAGCTGTAGCTGAGTAAGCATAAGACCTTATTCACTGAGTCACTGAAGCAGGCTCTGGACCATATTGGTCCAGTAGTCCATCCAGAACCTTCCAAGCACTAATGGAAGCTGCTCCTGTGGTGGACTGACAATACAAGCTTCAAGTCTTGTCCTCTCTCTTAGTTTCATCTTAATGCCCTTAGTTTAATTTTTGTTTTGTATAATTTTCTGACTTTAGTAATTATCTTATTGTATATATTTGTATAAACAGCCTGCCAATTTTTTTTTTCTGAAGTAGAATAAGCTCTTAAAAACAATTGTGTTTGTGGCTGGAGAGATGGCCCTGTGGTTAATAGCTTTTACTGCTCTTTCAGAGGACTGGGGTATGGTTTCCAGCACCCAAGTATGGCAGCCTATAGGTACCTGCAGCTCTAGCCCCAGGGCATCCTACACCCTCTTCTGGTCTCCATGGCTTCCTGCATACACAGACATGTTCACATACATGCAAATAAATAATTAAATCAATCTTTTGTTTTAAAAAAATAAAAAACAAGTCATGTTTTTTAAAGTCATGAATAACATTCAAATGTCATGACACCATGCAATTGCAATGAAAACATACACGTGTCTCACAGTGACCTCTCACATGAACTAAGATTATTTCAGACAGCACAACTAAAATGAAGCAAAAGGATGTGAACAATGCCTGAGAACCCGCTTAAGTGATGGAAAGAGGAAGGCTTTGTTAAGAGATGATTGACAAGCCACCACTGAGAGTGGAAAATAGAAAACAAGGAACTAAAATCATAATTGATAGATGAGGTTAGGGTGGACTTGGGTAGAGGGGCTGGGGTGGCCCAGTTCTAAAATCCCTGGGTTATTTTGAGGGCTGTCTATTAATACAGTGCTGGTGGCAGAACATAGTGAGATGCTCTCAGTAAACAGAGCAGGGAGTTGTTAATTTCCAGTTAGCATGTTTGTTAGCTTTTTAATACATGCACTTAGGTAAATCCTGTTAATTTTGCTTATTGATAAATTGGCTACTGATAAGTTGGACTATGGTGTAAAGTAGTTCTTAGCTCCAAAGACAAGTATAACACTTCTAGACATTAATTTTTTGCAAGTGACATTGTTAATGGTCCCCAAATTATCTCCTCCATCATTTAGAAGCTTTTTATATAGCTTTAAGCCTCTGCTGGGAAGGCCTGGCTTTTGTCAAAACAGACCTGGGCTTTATTCTGCTTTTAATCTTGAAGGTGCTTGGTAATAGAACTGGCAAAAATAACATTTTTTTACCATTTTGATTTCTTATGTAGCTGACCAGAAGGGTAGGCTGATTGTTTCAAAAAATGCTGCTGCCCAGGCAGTGGTGGTGGTGGTTCAGCACTTGGGAGGCAGAAGCAGGCAGATCTTAAGGCCAGACTTGTCTACAGAGTGAGTTCCAGGACAACCAGGGCTACTCATAGAAACCCTGTCTTGAAAAACAAAAACAACAACAGAAATGCTGCTGACTCGTGGATATTTTCTGCTTTATTTACAAGGCCGCCTAAGGTTTCTGTTTATTCTGCTTTGGCTTATGCTTTAAGGTAGACTGTGGTTAAATGTTCTACCCTTCATACTTTTGCTTTCTTCAAGTTGCCAACAGGATGAGTGGTTGTGTAATTAAGACATAAAATAGAGATTATTGGCAACTTCTTGAAGTCCTTGAATAGCAGCAGTGTGTGCACTATCAAAAGGAAAGGTCAGGTCTGAGCAGGACCACAGGAGTGTTGGCACCCCTACTGCTGAGACCAATGTGATGAAACACACGAACTATATTGAAGGGTGGTTATTCCTTTTTTTAACCCATGAATGTGAGCGTGTTTGCATTCACACATACCCACACACACATGGTGGAACACTAGATTTAGTTGTAAAAGACACAGACGAGAAGTACAAATCACATCTCCTGTCTCTCTATGAAAGTCATGCAGTCTTATCAAGGACTAAAGAGATGGTTACATAAGCAGATTCAACTGATTGCAGCATGACTCTCATTCCCATCTAAGACCATAATGTCACAGGCCAGGTGATCCCGTGCTGCTTAAGATGTGTCTGTCTTCCAAGCAAGCCTCTGCATACTGTGGCACTCATGCTAGTCCCAGCTCCTCGGGAAGCTGAAGTAGGAGAATAGCTTGAGACCAGGGGATTAAGGCCAGTCCAGACAGCATAATGGGACATATCCCTTTAAAAACAAAACAACAGCAATAACAAAAAACAAAGAAAAAGTTTTTTTGTTTTTTTAAAAGCCAAGATTATTGCCTTGTTTTGTTTTTTAAGTTGATTTGATGTTGGATATAATAGGATTTTGTTATTGTTGCTTTGGGTTTTTGCTTGCTTGCTTGCTTGTTTTTGTAGTGCTAGGGATAGGATCCAGAACCTTGCATCTTCTGGCAAAAAGCGCTACTATCAAGTTACACCTCTGGTCCATTTTTAAAAATATTTTCGTTGATTTATTTATTTTTGGGTTTTTAAAATATCTTTTATTTCTCCACTTTCCTCCTCCTTTCCCTTCTTTTCTTCTCTCTCCAAATCTTCAGATGCTTTCCTTGCTTTCTTTCAAATTCTTGGCCTCTGTTATTGCATGCATATATATGTATTTACGTATATATTTTCTCATATAATCTATCTAGTCTGTATAACGTTACTTGTATGTATGTTTTCGGGACTTACCATTTGATCATATTATCATAGGTACCTTTTAATAGTTTCTCTGGCCATTAAATCACCCTCTCTTTACTATCACTAGCTTTTTCTTTGCATAATTCTGCTTTTCTGGTTTGTAACAATGGATGTTACCTTTTGCTAGCAGAGAACTTGCCTGGAGATAGGCATGTAGATGTAACTATGTTTCTTTCTTTCTTTCTTTTTTTTTTTTAAATAACAATGAATAACTTTCTTGAGACATTCTCTCATAGAGGTTCACATTATAATTACCCTCTTTAATCCTAAGCAGCCCAAACCACTAGATGAATTTTACACACACAAAGAGTGATGAGAAATTACAAAGTGCCTAAAGTTGCTGATGACATTGCAAAACTAGACTCCAAGTCTTGACTTAATTGACAAATAGAGTAGAAAAAAATCTAAGGTTTGCTCTAGATGGAGGGTTGTGGGTTTTTTTTCCTCCTGACATAACATTAATGAGTTTAAATTCTCAAAGAGACATTAAATAGGGGCAGGATGATACATGTATTCTTACCATACTGTCTATCTTTATTCTTATATATTCCTCTGAAGCCCTGTATTATTGTTTGCTGTATCTATGTTTCTGAAAACGTTGGTACTTATTTCAGTCTACAGGATTGCTAGGTATCACCACTATTCTGTTTTGTTTTGTTCTTGCTTTTTACTTGAATGATTGCACCAAATGGCTCCAAGTAGTGAGCATCGGACATGTGGAATGAAGAGAATGGAGCTTGTTGAGCAATGGAATGAAGAGAATGGAGATTGCCTGTTGGACAAGCAGTTGACTGCTTGTTGTCTAGAATGCAAACATTTGCCTTGCCTCTGTTGGCAAGTTCCATGAGAATATGTGCTTGCTGGGTCTTCTTCCCCACCCCTCCCCCACTCCTTCTCCCTCTCCCCTATCCTCATCCATCTCTAATACCTGGGTTTTTCTGTAGCACATTTTTCTGGGCTGTAAACCTGGTTTTGTATGAGCCAGCTCTACTGACAGGGCATTTTCCACCAAGGATATGTGTCAGAGTTTACCATAGGCCTTTGACTAACCATTTTATTTTAACTGGACTTTTTTCCCTTGGGCGAGAAAGCTTGTATAAGCATGAGGACCTGTTTTTCAAATCCCTAACACCCATATAAAAAGTTGGAGGAGGGGCTCAGAGCTTATTGCTCTTGCAGAGAATCGAATCTGGGTTCTAGCACCCATGTGGCATCTCCCAACTATATAAAAATCCACTCTCAACAGATCCAAATTTGCTTTCCAGCCTCTGCAGGCACTGGATACACATGTGGTGTACACACACACACACACTCAAATACTCAAACATGCAAAAAAAAAAATCTTTCAAAAGTTGGTCATGGTAGCATGTGCCTGTAACCTCAGCACCACAGAGGAATAGAGACAGGAGGATCTCTGAGACTTGCTGGCCAGCAGCATAGCACAGGTTTAGTGAGAGACCGTGTCTTAAGGGAAGAGGTAACGGATGGTAGAGCAGGACACCCAGCTTCTTCCTGTGCTGTGCACATGTGTATAGGCACACGCACCTGAACACATACTACACATACACACATATACACACAAATTTTAAATTTTTTCTCCTGGCTCAGCTTGGCATGATTAGAGAATCCACAGATTGAAGGCTCTTTGTCAGTCATTCTGCAGATAAATTGTGAAAAAAAAAAAAGCAATAAATGTATATTAGCCAAAGAAGAAGGAGGAGAAGGAGAAGGAGGAAGAAAAAGAGGAGGAGGGATGGAGACAGGTATGGTGGGTACTGCCTGTGATCCTAGTACTTGGGAGCTTGAGATAGAATGATCACCAAAAGTTCAAGGCTAACCTGAACTGCAGAGTAAATTTGTGGCTAGCCTGGGCTATAAAATGAAAACCTATCTCAAAAGAATAATAATAATAATAATAATAATAATAATAATAATAATATTGAACTGGAGCACTTGCCTTTAAATCTTTGTTCTGACCTGTCTCTGAGCATTGGAGTTCCTTATGTCACAATGTGGCAGTGAATAGTAATAGATATGGCTGGTAATAAAGTCCCTGTGTAAGACAGGATGCTATAGCACAGAGCAGAGTAGACAGTGAGCTGTCCAACAGGGAGCCATGCTTTAACACCGAGGACTACTTTTTCTTAAACTATATCAGTCCTTCAAACAAAAATGACTTTTGAAGGCCCGTAGAGCATGGATGGGTGTGCTGTCTTCTGCATGCTAACAATGCAAACACAAGGTCTCCCTGAGAACCACGTGCCTCATCTTTGCAGAAGCTAGGAGTCAAAAACATGTACCAGCTGCCTAGGGGCCTTTCAATTTGGTAAGGATAGATACATCTCAAAATCAGAGGACGAAAACAAAACCAGCAAATACTTTGAGCCTTTGGCATGTTGAAATTATAGGGTTTAGCTGTATCCTCTACAGCTTAAAAAGCCTTATTAAATTGTATGGTTCCTTACGGGCCAAGTTTTGTCATGCTGGAATTCTAATGCTGCCTCTGTACTTTGAAACAAAACTGTCTATACCGCAAAAGAATCCATAGAATGATCTAGAAATCGATAGATCTGAGGTTTGACTTGAGTCCCTCATATGACTGTGACCACAGCAGGTGACTTAAATTCTGTCAGTTTCTGGGTCTCTACCTCTGAAGTTAGGAGATGGATTTTCTAATGTGTTCAAAGCATAGGTTCATTCCTGGAATAAATTGGGGGAAGGGAGCTAGGAAGAACAAAAAAACACAGAGAAACCCTTCCAGTTCGAGTATTTCACAACCATAGAATCCTAAAGTCAATCACTAGCATTGGCGGAGGTGGAGGTCACATGGAGAGGCACAAAGGCCAGTTGAGAGGAGGTGAAGTGACTGGGTGGGATTAATGGTTAACAGTTTGTCTTTCCTGTGGTCTAAGCTCTTGCTTTTCTGTCAACAGCCTGACCTCGCCTGCTCTATCTGCATTTTCCTTCCTCACTGCACATTTACTGGTTTAGGAAAATCCTGGGATCCTGCTATACCCTCCAGGATTCCCTGTTCTCACCTGCAAAGACAGGACAGGGCAGGACAGGGCAGGACACAGCTGAAAGCTGGAATTCCTAGAAAGAGTTTGGGATTGTAAGAAAGCAATGTGCGACATACCCTTGGATACCCTCCCCTCACCCTCATAGCCCTTGAATGAGAATAAAATAATGAAATAAATCAATCACGTTGAAAACAAATAAAGAGTTCCAGGATTCTTGAAAACCTTCAAATATATATGGGGTAAATGAGACCATACCTGGTTTGCCAAGGCTCACTGTTAATGAAATAAAAACCATTCATTTGCCTGAAAAGAGAGACATATGCCTTAAATTATATAGTGCCATAGTGCACTGTCAACCATTCTTATTCAAATCCCTGTGCCATGCCAGATTTATTTCTATTTCAAGTGATTCTTTTTTGGCAGCACACATAAAAGCTACTTCTTTCTTTATTCCTTCCTTGTTAAACATTTGAGGGCCAGGGATATAGTAACTTGTCAGTTTGGGTATATATTAAACCCTAGGCACCATCAGGCTCTGAGGTTTACAGAGGCACACACCTTCCTCTCTCCCAGGACACTCTGAGTTCAAGAAGGGAAGATCAGGAATGCACTCTGATTGCACTAAGAGCGTTAGCATCAAAAAGAAACTCCTGAGCTTTGGCTTTCCTGTTCATTATCTGATGACAGTTCTCAAAGACCTGAGGAGCCTAGTGCCTTCTGGGTACTGGGGATCATTAGAGTTTGGCTAGAGCCTACTGTGTTTTTGGGTACCAAAGGTCGTTAGAATCCGTCTGGAGTCTGGATCACTACGAGCAAAACCCCAGAAGTAGGCTGGGGCACCACACAAAAATTCTGTCCTCCATTAACTTAGGATAGTAGCAAGTCAATGAAGGAGCCCAAGCAAGAGAGGAAATCCTTTTGATGTGTGATTTAGAGGAATCACTCGGGCTGCAATTGTAAACAGGCCAACCTTGCAGGCCAAGCTAGGAGCTGGAAGCCTGCTGCAGTATCTACGTAAGGAAGAAGAGGTAAATAAAGGCCTTGGGCAAGGTGGGACTCACAGCCAAATAAAAAAACTGAAGTCTGAGAAGAACACAGAAAAATGAACACATAACTGCTTGCACCTGGATAGATGTGTATGCATACATGCATGTGTGTGCTTCCCACAGAGTATGAGAGATTCAAAATTTGATCCCAAGTCCTACTGAGTTCGAAGTTACCGACCACTCTTTCTCTTGTGGAGAGTGGGAAGAGAAGATGCTGACTTGTATTTTAGGAAGGTGGTCCCCCAAGAGCATCTTCCAGCTTTGCTTTAGTAAGTGATTCGCAACTCAGAGGCTCAACAACAAGGAATGTGGGTTCTCAGCATAAAGTAGCAGTTGAAGGCTGTGGACATAGCTGAGATCACCTAAGGACCAGAGTGTGGGAGAGTAATGGGTGCAGGTGAAGAACTGGTTGAGCAAGACAGGAAGGAATGGCCTCAGTAGCCACTGGTGATTCAGATAAGCTGGTAAACAGGGAGGCAAGGAAGGGGCAACATGTTTTCAAATGATGCAAGACATGGAACAATGTCCTTTGGATGAAGCAATAAATGCCTGGTATGTCAGAAGTAACTGTGGCAAAGGCAGCTTTAATCCAGTTTAGTGATTAATATGAAATACTTTAAACATAGGGTTTAATTCATGTCAGCCTCAGAATATTACCTTGTTCTTGTATCGTATGTCTTGCTAAGTAGCTTACAATAATTTTCAACTGTTGTAGAACATATGTATAACAAAAGTTTTACTGTTTCAACCATTCTTAAGCATAATTTATACTTAATGTGACTCATCCCTATCTTGGTAGAGAAGAATAATTTTTGATATTAGCAGTTGTTTGTTATTAGTGAGTAGAAAAAGAAAACTAGATTATAAGGCATGTCCATGTTGATTTTTCCTTCAAGTCTCTGACGCACATTCCCATGTGCCTCATAGACATCTAGACACATAGCCCAGGTGCAGTTGTATCCTTGGTTGGTGTTGTGTTGTCCACACTGAAAGGCAATGTATGACGAATTGCCATGTTCACCAAGTGTTTCTCTCCTACATGCACCCAAGTATGCACACACATGCATGACTCCATGTAAGCAGCTCATAAAGAACTGGATCCAGCCAGCATTTGGGCCTTAACCCAAGCCCACTGCTACCTAGTTGTCTTGAATGAGTCAGTTTTCTCACCTCTAAGAGCTCATGCAAATGGAGGAGAGGATAAAGGCAGTCATTAAGATGTGTCCTTAGCTGGTGTGTGTGCTCTGGGTGAATGTGACACTCACTATTCTGCTGAAGGCAGGATTCCTTCCATGGAGAAAATCAGCCCCTCCTCCTCTACCAGGACCTCTGAGTAAGGATTTCTTTGACTCACAGCAGGCATGGGACTCTTGGTAAGGAAAGAGACTGAGCTAAGAGGGATCCCCCATTTAGCAATGCAAAGCAGGCTGACTGACTGAGGTGTGGAAAGAGGGGGAGGGGGAGGGGAGGGGAAGGGGGAGGGGAAGGGGGAGAGGAGGGGGAGGAGGAGGGAGAGGGAATATGAGGGAGAATGAGGGAGACAGAGACAGAGAGAGAGAGAGAGAGAGAGAGAGAGAGAGAGAGAGAAGAAGGAGGAGGAGGAGGAGGAGGAGGAGGAGGAGGAGGAGGAGGAGGAGGAGGAGGAGGAGAAGGAAGGAAGGAGGAGGAGGAGGAGAAGGAAGGAAGGAGGAGGAGGAGGAGAAGGAGAAGGAAGAAGAAGGAGGAGGAGGAAGAGGAGGAGGAGGAGGAGAAGGAGAAGGAAGAAGAAGGAGGAGGAGGAAGAGGAGGAGGAGGAGGAGGAAGAAGAAGAAGAAGAAGAAGAAGAAGAAGAAGAAGAAGAAGAAGAAGAAGAAGAAGAAGAAGAAGAAGAAGAAAAAAAAAAAAAGAAAAAGAAATTGCCCTGGGGTGTTCTCTCTCTCTCTCTCTCTCTCTCTCTCTCTCTCTCTGTCTCTCTCTGTCTCTCTCTGTCTCTCTGTCTCTCTGTCTCTCTCTCTCTCTCTCTCTCTCTCTGTCTCTCTCTCTCTCTCTCTCTCTCTGTGTGTGTGTGTGTGTGTGTGTGTGTGTGTGTGTGTGTGTGTTATACAATTTCAGAGACAGGGTCTACCTGTGTAGCCTGGGATGGGCCTTTGCTTACAGCATCCTCACCCCTCAACCTGTGCAGTGCTGGGATTACAGGCATTCACCATGCCTCACTTCCTTTTCTATATTTTCAAAATATCACTTACAAAATGTGTGTCTTATTTTTAAGGCAACTGTTCGTTATGCTTTGACCTAAAGGGTTGTCTGACTTCCTGAAAGGGATGATAGTGGATGCTCTCTATAAAGTGGTGTGTGAGTGTCGTGTTGCTCCCAGTTCAGGAAAAGCTGCTGAAAGCAGTTTTACTTAAACAGCACCAAGCTTGTTTTGTTTGAATTTTCAAAGTACTGCTTTAGGGAAAAGCTGTTAAGAATTCACCCTTTCATATAGGCTTAAGAACCAGCATAAGAGAAAGAAAGGCATATCTGAGAGACTGGGGATACACTTCTCTGAGAGTCCCGGCACATTGTTTTATCAATAGTCAGATTTAAGATCTTGGTTGGGTTTGAAATTACTATCTTATCACTGGGTTCTTAGGAGTGCTGGGCAGACCAGGATTGCAGTTGGTTAGGGAAAAGTCTGGCCCACAGGCAGGGATGCAGGAAGGTAGGACGAGCTCACTGTGAAGAGCTTTGGAGTTCTTAGACTGCTTATGGGGAAAGGAATGAAGCTGTACCCAAGGCCATATACATTTAGGCCTTTTATCATCTATATGTAAAGGGAATATTAACTATGTCAGCAGCCTTTGCAGCATATGCTGTTAATTTTACTGGAGTTCTCAACTGGAAAAAAGTTTTAGTCAGATTTTGAGAATAGGGCTTCCTTTCTCTCCCCACATGCGTCCCCATAAAATTTCGTGTATAAGGTATCTGAGTACTGATTGAGTGAAGGAGCAACAGGAAGGACTATTGATGATATCCTGGGGACTGTGGTTTGGTAACCGTTAGCTACTCTTAGAGAATCTTCCAGGTTCAGGCCCTTTGGTAAGTTGGGAGTGCATGTCTTCTGATGTGTATAGATAGCTGGCTTACATTTTATATTAGTCATAGATCCTATCAAAAGTCTTTTCTGTAGATGAAGAAACCAGTGCTCTCACTGTTGGCTTTCACCTCGCTGTGCTCCTAATGCAAGGAGGTGAAAGCTGGTGTTACTGAACTCGAGATGTTTGTAGGCACTTCTGAACGCGGCCTGAGTTGCCACTCAGTGATCACTGTTGTAGAAATTTTGCCTAAGATTTAAAGAACTAACTTGCACCAGGTGGTATTCGGTGAGGAAAGGGAACCAGAACTCAAACCCCTGCCTTCAGATTGCCTGCCGGCAGTCTGTAACTCCTATGTGGAATTTATCAGCTCTGTTGTCTTAAAATGTATTGTTAAAATATGAAAATGTCTACAGACCCAAGGAATTTGTAATAGTGCATACAACTTATAAATGACTATAAAAACAGACATTTGACAGCATACAGTATCAAATACCAAACATTCTGTGGTCTATACTGGCCTCTCTGAAACAGAGTCACCTGTCCACCCTGGCTGGATTAAACAAGAGTAACCAGGTTCTATTTCTTATTTCATTGACTTGGGCACTCGGACTTGAATCCTGCATGTGGTGCCTCTTCACATCTGTTTCATCCAAAATGGCATTAACAACCTTAAGGGTTCTGTCGTCACAGAACTCTTCAGCTTCATGTTCCCCTACTCCTAGGTGTACTTCAGTCAGTCCCTGTAATGTCTCCATCTCAGGAAGGTGGTTATATTTGTGACTTAAAGGATTCACTAAGTAGACATTTAATCCATGTAGAGCCATAATAGAGCCTGGGGACATTATTATTGCCCATTCCTGTTATTCTTTTTGCTTACAAGGATGGCCTTTAATGGAGGTAAGTGGGCCAAGTACTTGTCTCAGTCATTGACCTGACCTCTAAGCCCAGGGGTATTCCTCAGGCCTGTGCCATCCTGTACATGTGGGATCTTGGTTCTACTTCAATTTTAGTCACACCCCTATTTAACCTGCAGTTGGGTAGTCAGTCGTGGTGACATTTGGCCTTCAGTTATCATAAATCCAAATGGCACCTATGAGTGGCCTCAAATTGTTTGTTTTGTTCTTTTGTTTTTGCATCTGTTGTTTTTTTGCCTGCTTGGTTTTTGTTTGTTTGGTTTGGTTTGTTTTTTGATACAGGATGTCAAATTGACCATTTCTGAAATGTTGTATGAAATTGAGTTTTGGCATCACAAATGGAGAGCCTTGAACACACCTTTGTTAATGTAGTCTAAGACATTCACTAACATGAGAGTACAGTTTCAGAACTGTTGTTCAAGAACACATGGCAGTGACACACATCTATCATTTTAGCATTTAGGAAGGAGAGCCAGGAGGACTGTGAGTTCAAGCCATCTCGGGTCCTGCTTACCTTCTTATTAGTTATCACATGACTTAATTGGCACCTACTCCATTCTCGCCTTTATCTTCCAATTGCTCCATGATTCTCAGGCCTCATTACCCAAAAGGACATAAACCTAGGTACAGATGTGTGTGTGTGTGTGGGGGGGGGGGCAGCTTTCAAAGGAATGTGGACCTCACAAGACATTTGGCCTTTGCTCTGCAGGCAGTAGAAAGCTGCAACCAGCTTTTGAAGGAGAAAAATCCTGTGCTCTAGTCTATTTAAGGAGATAAACCTTGCTGTCTGTGAAATAGTTGGTGTTTGTGCATCTTAACAAGTTCAGTCCAGTAATTCATGTCCAGAACATATCCTTAGCCCGTATTCCCCATAAATGATAGTTACCAAAACCACTAAACTATTGGCAATTTCATCACCAGTAAGTTGATTTTCTTTGGAATTCCTATTCAGTTTTCTCATGTATCTGGTGAGAGCTGTGTGTGTGTGTGTGTGTGTTATAAGTATGAACAGAAGCATTGTGGGTAACCTGGAGATCTAAACTAAGGCCTCTGGAAGAGCAGTAAAGCAGTAAGTGCTCTTAACTACTGAGCCATCTCTCCAGCTCTCTGATGGGTTTCTTGAGTCCAGTGCATGTGGTTCCTTTCAACCACACATACAAATGATTGAGAGAACTTTACTAAGGAACTTGTTGCTAAGGGGAGCTTCAGCTTACTCTCTGATACACAAATGTTGTCCTTGAAAGAACGTCTGAGTGAATTACAGAACTCACTGCCCAGCATGTCCACTCTGCAGCCCTGGGACACCACAGCACTCATTTCAAGTCCCTTTTTTCCTTTGTAGCTCTTACCCCAAAACTCAGTGGGATCCTCTGACCCATTCATGGTTGGTTCTTATTTTCCATCTCCTTTTGTGGGGTCACCGTGGGGTGTCATTTTATGTTCTCTTCAGGGGGTGATTGTTCTCTGCTATTTTTCCAAGATCTCCTTTTTGGCAATTTTCCTTTCCACCTTGTGACATGGAAGTGAATGTTTGTACAGTTGGCTTGTCCTTTCCATCGCTGCTGCTTTACATCTCTGTGAAGCTCCAGGAGAAAAGAGTGCAGAGGGGGAAGAGGGCTGTCTCCCAGTGACTCAGAGGCTCACTCCCAGTGCTCCTTCCAAAGGGCTGAATGAAAAGAAAGGTTAGAAGTCTGTAGACAGAGACCTGAAAAGTGATGCACACCTCTGATCTCAAAAGGCAGAAAAGTATGGACAGTCTGTACACTCGAGCCTAAAGGCTGCAAAAGAGTAAAGGCATTGCTGCATTGTCTGAGTGATTAAAGCAGATACAACCGTTAGTCCAGCTTCTAGGTCTAGAAAATGCCTGTGACTACTGGGTATTTATACAGAAAAAGGCTCGTTTTGGGTGCATGGTTTTCAAGTCCAAGGGCACAGAGTTGGCATCTATATGGTCTTTGGTGAGCACCTCATGATAGAGATTCAGAATGGAAAGTAAGTGTGTGCAGAAGGAACACGTGACCAGAAATTGATGAGAAGCTCCAAGACTCTCTGGTCCAGTTCCATGAGAGTAAGAATGTCCCCATGATCCACCAGTGTCTCCATCGGGATGAAGTGCTTTTATCACTTTCTGAAGGCCTCATCTCCCAATACAGCTCTGCTGGGAACCAAGTGTCACCATGATTTTTGATGGGAACAAGCCATATCTAAATCATCATCACCCAGTTCCAAGGGCTTGGATAGATTTGCTCTCCTCTCCTGTCTCACACAGTTTGAGGGTGCAAGATAAGGGAAGCCTCATCCACAATTCTTAAACAAGAAGCTAGAGGAGAACTGATGCCAGAGTCATCCAAGGGAACTCACTGCCGTAGAGAACGTGTCTTCTCTATGCTCTCCAATCCTACAGCTACTGGGAGCATGTGCTGCTTGAGATGTGGATAGCGTGGCCAAGAGACCACATGTGTTACTGTTATTTGTCTTAACTGAAGTAGCTAAAACCAGCTAGCGTCTCCCACACTAGACAGGACAAGAACAGAATTGGAGGCAATAGCTTCATTTCTGTCCTCTCATAGAAACAGTTGTCTCAACCAAAACTCCATGTCACATCTCCATGCCTCGTTTCTACTCTTCCCTCTGTCCAAGGAGGAAACAATATCCTGTCCTTGGGAATCAGGCCCCCTTCTGTGATGCAAACCTAGCTACTATGGTCATGTTAGAAAGCTTGCTACTGAAGCTGCTCAGGAGTCCTGCCTTTGTTGCTTTTATCTGTTGGCCAGGATTCAGTATCCTCTCTACACCAGCAGCTCAGGAGGCTGGGGGATAGTTTCACCTACTATGAGCTTTTAGATGGGTCAAAGGCTCCTGGGAGCCAGCTAGCAGTGTGCTTTATCCTTCAGTGAGCATCCCTGCACATTCCAAGCACCTTGTGGTATCCTGTGGGCTTATGCCCTATAGGCTCACAGGATATCTTAGCCAAAGAGGCTTTTCACCTTGCTCCTATTCCTTCAGGCCAGTTGTATCTACTCTCTTGCCTGAATATTCCACCCCCATCCCGTTATGCCTGGCCATGTCTTGTAGTTGTAATCCCTGCTCACATGACCCCCGTGAAGCTTTCTTAGGCCACCTAATCAATATCTTGCAACTAATTTCTCTAGAACCACCCTGCCTTTGTTCTCTTGCACGTTAGTGTCCCCATACATTCCACCACCCTAAAGAAGACGCCCTAAAAGCAGGAATGCTACCTGTTCTCGTTACTGTATCTCTAGGGCGAGATCTAGTTGTGTGGAAAAACTAGTTGGATGAATCAGTGACCTCATGGAACATGATGAGTCTGTGCAGCAGGATTATGGAGTAGATGGACCTGTGTGGTTGCAGTGTGTTGAAGGTGGGAGAGATCAGACCTCTAGCTTACCAGCTCTCTACCCTGCCCTGTTACCACATCATATTAGCATTGAAGAAACAAGACCACTGATTTTGTCACACTGATGGTTTTGAGCAGTGGAGGGAATGGGCTGAGATTTCTCATGCAAGTTACTTGACCCAGATAGGTTTGAGCTAAATGCAAAACAGTTGGTTAGATTTCAATCTGATTGCTCAACCCTCTTGCCACTATTGATATTGGTGAGAATAAGTCTCCGTGAGTAGGTGGGAACATCTGTGTGCAAACCCCACAGTAATGAGCACAGGAAGAGGAAACATTGGTGAGAACCTCTCTTCCTTTTTCTTAACACTTATGGTAGACTTCCCATGTGGGGGAAAGTCTCATCAGGTTAGTTTGGATAAGTCTGAGAAACTGTCAGCATGAAGAATATAATTTCTCTGCATTCCTTCTATGTAGTTCAGCAACATCATTGAAAGACAGGGCCGGTATCATCATCATCCTGATTGCTCTGCTGGGTGGACTTTAGGTGGGATTTTAACTTTAGCCACTGACTCCTTAGCTTTCCTACAAGACAATGCCTTGGTGACTATGCTGCATGTCACCTGAGCCCCAGAAGCTGGAACTAATGTTTAGAAAGCAGGGGGAGAATCCGGTGCCTTTGATATTCTCACTCCTGATCTACTTATACATACCAGGTTCAGAATGCTGAACCTGCTTTGGGGATATAACACAGATAGAATATGACATGGAGTCTAAGTGGTTCATTGTGCATTATGTTATTGCTTACAATATCCTCAGGTGTGTACTAAGTGCACCTAAGAACTCAAGGCCCCTGGGGGCACTAAGTGTACTTCAGCCTTGGGCACTTCTCCTGGGACATTCTTGACATTACACATTAGGTTAGTACTTACACTTGATTAGAGTTCAGAGAGTGAGGGGTTTTTTTTTGTGTGTGGTGGGGCAGAATATATTTCTGTCTCTGTATTTTTACCTGACATTTTCTATAATTTGAGACTTGTTTGGGATGGCTGAGTACATACTGGAATTTCAGGCAATGGTATCCTTTTTTCTTCTCCTTCTTGGTGTTACTGGATACGAGGTTTGTGGTAGACCCAGATGTTCAAGAGAGATCCCAGTTCCTCTTTGCCTGGACCATGGCTCACAATTGGCCGCTGTTCTCCAGGAGTCAACAGATAGATGGTAGCATCTGGTAATGCTATACTGGAGAGCCCTGCTTGTATCATCCAATCCAGAAACTTTTTCTGAAACATCAAAGCAGCGACACTACTTTTATATTTTTTAGCCCATCCTTTGAGTGGTAACATATTATTTTGGAAAGTGGGTACAACTTTGAAAAGTTAGCAACTTGCTTCCCAGGTCCTCACTAGATCCAGCAAGACCACTTCTGGGAGCAGGCATTGCATAGCTGTTGCTGCCTTTCTGCTCTCTGTAGTCAGTGAATCCTCTTCTTTCTTTTATCATTGAGGGGATCCCCAGAAACGAGAATGGGGATGCCAAGTGCATGTTCTTGATTTCTTGTCCTCACGAGCTAGAGCTCTCTTAAAAATCACACATTTTGTTTTGTACAAAACGGTTGGTAGGGACATTATGAAAAACTAAGGTTGGAAAAGAAACTGCATAAGGTTAGAGAAGAGCTGTGAGTTTGTTTGTTTGTTTGTTTGACTGTTTGTGGTAGGATCTCACTATGTAGCCTTGGCTGGCTTGGTACTCGCTAAGCAGACCTGGCTGACTTCCAATTCATGGAGGTCTGCCTGCTTTTGCCTCCCAAATGCCGGACTAAAGGCATGCACCATTGCACTCGAAAGTGAGTTGGGTCATTATAAAGGGCTAGCTTGGTGACTTAAATGATATGCCTGAGGAAGTCTGAGCCCCCTGACACCCCTGGGGTGCCCAGCCTTGTTCTTCCTTGTAATGATCAGCAGGTGAGGAGATGAGCATTCCCACCCTTTAAGTGCCCAGATGCTGCCCTGGATGAGAGGTTACCTGGGGTCAGAGGTCAGGTCCCATTGCTCTTGCCTCCACCAACAGACTGGGTGGCTCTTGGGCAGGTCACAGGCCATCCAGTACTCACTTCTCATCAGTAAAGCAAAAGGATTGTCGGAGGGGCCACTTGGCCTTTGAACTGTCCCCTACACTGCTTACTCTTGCTGCTGCTCAGAGCCCCCAGGCTGAGAGGGCTATGACCAGGCGGTGCCAGCCTCTGCAGCACTAAAGACAAGGCTGCCTTAGACCAAGTAGGAGCCTCCTGCTGGCTGCTTTATTCGGGAGTTCCTCCCCCACTCTACAAACAAGGCAAGTTGTTGAAGTGACAAAGAAGAAATGAGTTACTGGTGCCCACTTGACTGAATCCCTGGCTGTTGGCTCGGTATATAGAATGTGTGAAACAGTGAGGCTTTCTTTGTCCCTCTTTCAATGCTGAGGCTTGTCCGCCTTCCTTCAGTGCCTGTGTGGACCATTAGTACCTACACACCTCCTCTCCTGCTTCCTTCCCTTCCCTTTCCTCTCTTGTGTTTCTAAACTCCCGCCTGATGATTTGCTGTGTAGCCGAGGGTCTTCCATGGGATACATGGGATATTAAATGAGCTGGGTCATTTATTAACTCTGCCTTGCCAGGTAATGGAAGTCCTGGGCGGGGTCTGGAAAGATGCTCTTCTTAAAGCCAGTGAAGTCACCTATGTGGATTAGCAAAGATGAGTTTTTAATGGAGAATTTGTGCACAGGATCATTTGGAGTGACATGTGTCTCATTGTCAGCTTCCCACGTGTTGCACATCTTGGCAACCGAGTGGATGATTCTGTGGATGTTCTTTGTGAGAAGATGAGCTGAAAACAAGGAGCATTCCAGCACGGGTACATGCCTTGTCCTGGCAACAGAATGCACCCTGAAGAATGCTGTTTGCACGGGAGACAGGAAGCTCTTGTTGTCTACACGGGCCAGCTGCAGGCCCATGTGTTGGCCACATCACTATGTGAACAAGGATAGCTGCCTCTGAGAAGCTGTGGCCTCAAAAGCTTCAAGAGACCTGCAGGGTAATGCCCAATAGTGGGGCCAGGGCTAGCCTGCTGTGCGGTTCAGTTAAGGGTTCTGTGTCCTGGAACTTCTTGTACTATGAGAAGTAGACAAAGCGTTAGCTGCATGAAGTTCATTCACAGAGTTGTGTGGTCACCACAACCACCTGTCCCCAGAGCTCCTCATCCTGCAAAACAAAACTACACCCATGACATGATGACTCTTGGAATCCTGACACAACTCCTGAAGTTCCCATTCTAATTTCTGGTTTTGTTTTGCATTTTGGTTTGGTTGGTTTGTTCGATTTTCTTTTTTGTTTATGTTTTTTCGAGACAGGGTTTGTCTGTGCGACCTAGCTTTCCTGGCACTTGCCCTGTAGACCAGACTGGCCTCCAATTAAGAGATCCACCTGCCTTTGTTCCCGAGTGCTGGGCTTAAAGGTGTGTGCCACCACCACCACTGACTGGCTTTCTGTTTCTATAAATTAGAATAAAAGTAGAATCAAAGCGCATTCATGAGTGGCTACTGTTACTTAGTATAATGTCTCCAAGGTTCATCATCGGCTGAGTCATATTCACTGAATGGAAATACCACACTTTGTTTACCCTCTCTCTCTTGGGTTGCGTCCACAGTTTAGTTATTGTGAGGGGCGCTGCTATATATGCGGGTGTGCACGTATCTTCAATTCCTCTTCTCATTTCTTCAGATGTGACTCGGATGCAGAAAGGCTCGATATTATGAATTGGGAGGCATTTAGAATCACTGTATTCTTTAGAGACTGTCTTTGAGTTCTAGTTTAATTCATTGTGCAGTATAGTCAAGTTCACATACACATTTTTGTTCTTCTGCTCATATGTGATAGTCCATAAGCATTGCTGTGATGAGGAAATCCTGTGTGTGATTTTGGCCTGGAGCCCTGTTTCCAGCCATTGCTGCCCACATGTGGAATTGGGTTGTTTTGAACTCAGCAGAAGCCTGAAGGCACTTCATGCTGCCTGAGCGGGTGGATGCTGCCCCCATCAGAAGAATTCTTGCAAATTGCAGCCCTGGCTGTGCTGGCACATACCTGTCGTCCCAGCACTTAGAAAGTTGAGACAGGAGAATTAAGAGTTCAAGGTCATTCTTAGTCACACAGCTGAGTTTGAGGTCAGCCTGAGCTTCATGAGAGCAGTCTGGCTACCACGTATGTCACCTCCCTGACTGTCAGAGTTGGTTTGGCTGATCCATCTGGCTGGGTAGAAGTCTCCCTCCTCACCACTCCATGTATGTATGTATCCTCACAGTTTTTCTGTAGAAAATCTTGGTCAAAGGTCAAGTTACTGTTGCTGTGCTCCCCTGACGGAACCTCCAGTCAAGCTCTCCTGGCCCTGAAACTTCTTCCTGGAGCTTCTTCCTGGAGTTCCACGGCTTAGGTAGTTCAGAGGACCTGTTGCTCTTGGCACCAGGTCCTCAGCACAGCCTGCCAGGCTCACAGCGTGGCTACGGCTGCTCTCTGCCTCGTCTTCTCTACTTGGTCTGATGTTTTTGCAAAGACTGTTTCTTAAAATTTAAGTTTACGTTTCTTAAATTTTTTGTTGATATCTGCTTCATCATGGAATTTCGCTAGAATAGTCTCCTATGGCTTTTTCTCAGAAATGTACTTATGAAATCCTCAAGGAAAGCATGTGGCACCTTCTCTGGAGACTTTCTTTTGAGTCCTCTCAGCTGGGTTGGAGGCTGCTCTTCTCTGAACCTGCAGTGCACACTTCTGTCCTGCAAAGTCCACCTCAGTATGTGGCTCTTCTAGCACATGCAGTTCGGTTTTTAGTTAACATCAGGTTGATGGAAACTGCTAGTAAGATATGTATGAGATGTGAAGGATTACAACACTGCGCATGGCTCTACCCAGCTATGGTATCTTTGACGACATTTCCTGTGTGACCCCTACAATGCTACAGCAACAAGGAGCTTGGCTTTTGCTTAATGCATCATTGTGTTTCTTTATAATTTTATATTTTGTACTACTAGTCTCTGCTAGTCTTCCATTGCTGTGACAAAATGTTCAAGACCTAAAAACCTACAAGAAAGAAAGGTTTATAGCAAGATATGGTGGTGCACACCTTTAATCTCAGTACTTCAGAGGCAAATGGATCTCTGTGAGTTTGAGGACATGTTGGTCTATATAGTGAATTCTGGCTATGTAGAGAGAGCCTGTCTCAAAAGGGGGGGGGGTGTTTTTGCTCTTATTTTCAGGGATTTCATCCCATTGTCATTTTGCTTTTGCTTTGGTCCTGTGGTATGGCAGGATATTGCAATGGGAATTCGGGACACGGGTCACCTGCTCACTTCACAGCAGCCTCAAAGTAAAGAAAAGGGAAGGGTCCAATATCCCCTCAAGGAGTGCACCCAGTGAACTAGCTTCTTCCTATTGGACAATACCTTCCAAAGGTTTTATCCCTGCTCCTCAATAACCCAGTGGATTGGCAACTAAGCTTTCAACACGTGAACTTGATGACTACCGCAGATCTAAATGGCACATTCACAAACAGCATATTGTTTAGTTTATGTGTTTTGAACTGTTAATAAGTCACATCATGCTGCTTGTGTCCCCTGTGCATTTTTTCACATGGCACTGTTCCTGAGGTGCCATCTCTGTTGATCTTCATAGGCATAATTAGTTTGTTTCAGTGCTGTCTGAATGCATCGCTGTTATCTGATCTGTGATTGCTTTATTATGTATCTGTATTTCTTATCTATTCCTTATCCTTCCATTATACTCACGCTCACTCTGACCCACAATTTTAAATTCTAAAAGAGTGAATACTGATTTTATCTTGCTGATGTTGTATAGAAAGAAATTAGGTGGGGTAAATATTTGTGAAGTACAACGTGTGCTCTTTGAGCTGAGGGTCACCCTAGGACCTGTTCCACATTCCATGGCAAGTAGCAGCTCTTCTTTGGAAAAAGCTCTTATACCTTTCATCACTGCAATACTCTAGACGCAGGCTCCACAAACATTTCCTACAAAAGGCCACATGGCACATACTTCAGGCCTCATGGGCCATAGGTTATGTCATAACTACAGAAATTTACCAAGGTAGCAGGAAAGCAGAAATGGATGATATATTTTTAAAACTGGCTGTTCCAATAAAACTTTATTTACAAAAACATGAAATGGGTGAAATTTGGCCACAGCATATAGTTTTTCTAAGGTTGCTGCCCTAGGTGACATACATGGTTAGAAGAGAGGACAGTTCCACTGACTAAGTAAAATATAGGAAACCTTGCTCAGAGTTTAAGTTGGCTGCCCTAGCCTCATACACATAGCATGACTGGGCTGGGCTTGTGATATCTCATGAGGCCATAAGGCAGGAAGCAAAGCAGGAAGCAAATTTCAGGGTGGGACTAAAGTTTAAAGGTCAGCATGTTATACAGATGGACTGTGTTCCTGGGCCTTGACTAAAAAACGCTACCATTCCATTTGGCATTCAGGATGGGACCAAGTTAAGATGTTCTATTCTCTGTTTTCCATTCCAATCCTAGTTTCCTTGGATCGACTCCCAACACCCGGTGGCTGTGGGTCCCAAGACCTGAGAGTTAGTGGCTCAGTTCTGTGACTCTGTCAAACATATTCTCTTCAAGGAAATAGTGGATTACAAGCTGAAATGAGCAGAACAGTGTACAGAACAGAGTTCCAGGTAGAAGAGAGGAACAATCTTTCCTGAATGGCTTCCTTGTGTTGGATGCCTTCCTCTGTTCACAGCCTGGTGCAGACAAAGAATATTATAGGGGAAGAGCCCAGCCTGGGCAGATGGTGGACAGATTGGAATCTGGGCCAGTTATGCTGTTTTGGTTTAAGTGGGGATTTAGACGCCTGTCTCACAGCATCACTTTGGGACATGACTTGCTCATTGGGATACAGGTAAGTAAAAGAACTGTGGCTGCCAGGCCTTGGAGATGAAAATAAGAAAAAGAACAGGAGCCACAAATGCCAGCGCTTACTAACCGCCACCACACAGGGTTTCAGTGCTTCCTTCTTCCTATTTTCATGGCAACCTGAAGAGGAAAGCTGTACAATCTCCCTTTTCTCATGGACAGCGAATGTGGCCCACAGCAGGCAGTGCCATTCCCCAGGCTACCTTGCCTATATAGTGATGGAACTGGCTTTAGAACACATTGTCTTCACTCCGATACTGTGTATCAAACTGCTAGGGCTGATATTTTAGTTGGGTTTCCTTATTTTTATTTCATTTTTTTAAGGAATGGTTCTGAAACCCCAGACTGAGGCAATTCAGCTCCATCCTGCTGCTGTCTTGTATACTCATGTCCAGTCTATGTCAAAAATAGACCTACATTATTCTAGTGAACAGTCTTGAAAAGATTGGAGTATAAAACTGAAGACTGTCAGACAGCTACTAAGAGACAAGCCCAGTGGATGATGGACAGATAGAGCTCAGTAAGCCAGCATCTTCTCACCTCCTATAGTGATGCTGTAGAGACTGAGTGGATGCTCTACCTCAGTGCCTGGCAGAGGTGGTCACGGCATGGGACTTCAGTTGGACCCTGTGTTGGGTATAGGACTCAGATGAAAGACATGGGCAGTGGACTGTAGTTCTTAGCTATTTCCTCAAGGACACATGCCTTGCAGGAATGGACATGGATGCTGTCATGTATGGTGCTTGTTCAAAGCAATCTTAAAGTTCTACGTGACAAAGCATGAAAAGTATTAGTGCCATTTGTTCAGTATTCCCTGAAGGTTAGACAGCCCCATGTGACAGGTACAGCTGCAAATGGAAATGACCTGTCCTTTCTGGCCTGGAATCACCTGTGAAAGAGCCCTAGACCTCTTGTATACCATCCAGTAACATTCAAGATGAGGGTTATTCTGTAGCCTCCATCCCCAAGTGATAATGAAGGCCAGAGTTCCCACTGTCTTCAGTGGGCATGTAGCATTAAACAGAACATTTGCTGTTTTAAACCTAAGGTCTGTAAAAGAGTTGTTTGTTACTATAATGTGAGAAGACTCGACTGATACACAAGGGTCCCAAAGTTCTTTTTTTGACTTGAGTTAGGATTAGCATGGAGGAATGTTAGCGTTAACCTGGGTGTCCTTTAGTGTTGTAGAAAGCATAAATTCCAAAAACAGAGTCTTGGCTTCTTTGCCTCTTCTGTACACTAATTCTATCAAAAAGACTGATTTTGTGACAGTGTCAAAAAAACACCTTTGCTTCATTGGTCGTGGGATTGTTAGAGGACTCAGGTGAATAGAAATGTTATTAATGTTTGTATGCAGATTAGTTATTCCTTGCAATATTCTCATGTTGCTGCTGCTGCTTTATTTTTAGGACTAGGGATTTAACAGAGGGTCTCATGTGCCCTTCCCTGTCCCTTTAGCCCGGGGCTCTCTTAGCCATTCTTTCTTCTTATGATATAAAACAGTTCTCTATAGAACATTCTTATGCTGTTGCCTTTCCAACTCCGGCAGCTATTACAGGCTAGCTTCATGGGATGCTGCATTCAGAATGTCATCCCTATTTGTCCACACAGATTCCTTTCCGTTTTAAGTTTCTATCTATATATTTCCAAAATGTGTTGAATGTGAGTTTGGCAAACTGCCCACCTCTGTAGCGTCAGAATCACTGTGTTGGCTTACAGCTCAGTATTCCCTCTCCCCCAGCCTCTGCTTTCCTTCCAACCTTTCTTTTTCCCTTCTATCCTCCCTCCTCTCTGCCACCCTCCCTCTCTCTCTTTCTCCCTTCCTCCATCCCTCCCTTTCCCTCTCTTCTCTCTGCCACCCCCTTCTCTCTCTCTCTCTCTCTCTCTCTCTCTCTCTCTCTCTCTCCTTCCACCTCTCCCCCTCCCCAGATATTTATATCCGTCCTGTTGTAAGGTCCTAGATCCTGGGGACGTGTTTGAACATTTATTATTATGCTTCATAAGTGAAGCTACGGAAACTTTTGAAGTATCCACTAAGACCGGGGAGGCTGGTGGTGTCTTCGTCAGTAACCCGAGCCCACCCCAGCTGCAGGGCTCCAGTTTGAATTGCACAAGTTTCCACTTAAGTACATACTGAACAGGTTTAGGCTTTCAGTGGCAGCTCAAGCTGATCCAAGCGAGGGTAGAATTAGTAAGAGAGTTTCAGTATGGGGGATGTACATGGAAAGATGGCAGGACTCCCATCCCCACACATATATTGCCTTTTTCTTTGAATTAATACCCTCCCTCTATACCTCTGCTGTCCCCTCTCCCCCACCCCCAACACCTTCACACCCTTGGGACATAATATATGGCATTCTTTAGTTCTATGATGATCCACTCCCTAAGCTAGGAGTGTCATTCCTGACAGTGAGACACACACTAAGCTTTCTGGGGAACATTTGATGCTCTTTCAACTTATAGATTTCCATTAAAAAGGTGTCGCTTTCCTCAACCTAGGGGGGTTTAAACGAGCTTTGTCAAGCAAAAACAGCATTTGGGGGAACAGGGTTAATGTCTTCAATGGAAAAGAAGTACATTTTAGAATTGCTGCTTTGGACTAGACTCAACATCAGAGAATAGCACTTCTCTCAGAGGCAAGCCAGGGATAGGAGCGGGCCCCTAGAGAGCTAATTAAAGGCATTGGGTTTACACAGGGCTGAAAACAAGGCGGGTGGACAGGCAGACTGGCAGGGAGGCCAGCTGAGCCAAGCTGTCCTGTAAGGCAGGTTCTGCCTGAGCTGTGGCTGTCAGCCCAGACCTCAGTCCATTTCCTGCTTCTGCTCACCTCTTACACGTGAAGACATTGAAATGTCCCTGTGGCTGGACAGATAGTATCTGAACTGGGGTGAGGGTGCAGACCTTCTGAGTAGCAGTGGATTGGCCTGCAGATAGTGAGGGAGAATAATACAGCTGTGGCATCCAGGGTGCAAATCAGAAAGGAACCCTATTGTTTGAGAAATTATAGTGGTGGCAGCATTGGATTGCCCCCAGAAGAAAAATTTTTGACATACATCTCAGGTCTTCCGAGAGTGATCCCTGACAGGAGGCTGAGGCTTGATGGACTTTTGGCCACATTGACTTCAGAACTCAGTGTCACCTGACAGGAATCCACTCCGTAAGAACACAGAGGGTTGGAGGTCAGCTGAGCATCCAGCACGAAGTCTCCAGGATTGCTGGTCAGCCACAGTAAATGTTAAAGGAGGAGGTAAAGGCACAGAGGGATTAGTCACAAGTGTCTTAGGTATGTGCTGTTGCTGCTGGTTTCCAGGGAAACAGATTCCATAATGATGCTGCTCAGACTCTCGGGCACCTGGGACTCCTGGTGCATGTCCTGTTCCATACAGAAGCCACTCACAGAGATCATGTAACACCAACATGGTCAGGAGGAGTCACCATGTCTTGTTGCCATTGAGGCTGATCGGCAGTGGTGGGGGACTCATCTGCTCAGGAGTGTCTGTTATCTGGAAGAGGCAGACTCTTCATTTGGGGTGTTGCTATGTCCTTGTCTAGGCTGATGTGCTGGCTTCACTGTATTTCGTTTAGTCCTCAACAGTCTCCACTTTCCCTGCACCACTGCCCTCCATGCATCTTTCTACAGCTTTTCCTCAGCATAGGACTTAGGTGACAGTATTAAAGCTACGATGGATGCCATTAGAGTTTATATTCACCCATACAAGATGGGATGAGAGAGAGTGCATGACTCCTGATTACTTCCTCAGATACAGTAAGGGAAACACCCAAGACAGGTAGTCAGAGCCTGGAGGAAGCTGCCCCAATCCTGCATCGCCCCCTTGTGAACCCCCATGGTTTCATCCACACCTCTCCTCCATCTACAATATCTTTCTTCCTCCATCCACAGTGTCCACAGCCAAATTCTACCAACTCCTCTTTGGGCCAATTCCGCCATTCCTTCTTTACCTATCTTTCCCCATATTCCCTACCACAAGGGACGGCCCAACCACCCTTTCCAGGACAACGAGCGGGGAGGAGAGGAAGTACAAGGTAAGACAAGGTGCTGGTGAAGGCTGTAGCTATAGTCAGAGAAGAAGGCTGGAAAAGCTCCTCTTGAAGTCATCACCTTGTTCTTGATTGAGCTTGGGCCTGACTGACCAAGGCCCCATGGTAGACAGATGAATCACTCCACTCAGTGCAGTGAAGCGGGAGGACAAGGAACCAGAGTGTCCAGTCTTTGCCCTGATGCCCCATTAGCAGGTATTCCTCTCAAATGATGGTGCAATAAATGGATATTCTGAAGCTGGCATTAGTATTTACTGATGTGAACTCACTGATATGCTTGTTTAATAAAATCTGCAGCAACTTAATACCCCAAAGCAGTGTGCATTCCCAAGGACATGTGTGTGCTGATAACAAATTCAGAGATGAAATATAGAGGAGGTTTCCCAATGCCTGCTGCAGATGGAACTGAAGTACACACAGCACTAAATGAATTCATTTCTGCTATTAAAATTCCTAGTGTGCCATCTACTTAAAAGACAAATTCGAGTAAATATAATAGACATGTGATTTCCTCTGTGGGGAGGATTTTAATAAGAATAGAGACATTTAATGGGTGTGTGTATCTATATCCCTTCTCTCTACCCCATTAAACCAGAAATTGGTCTTTGCCAATAGTAACCTATATGTATCCAAAGCAAGATAATTAGCTGGAAAGAAGCCAGTTGTAGAATGCTTATCCAGTCATATTTAGTACCACTCTTGTATATTCAATATGGATTTACACATTATAGGTCCGACATTCTCTCCCCAGAGAGGGGGGAGGAAGGGAGGGAGGCAGACAGAGAGGGAAGGAGAGAGAGAGAGAGAGAGAGAGAGAGAGAGAGAGAGAGAGAGAGAGAGAGAGAGAGAGAGAAAACACAAAGCAGTAAATTACATCTGCTGAAAATAGATTGTACCATTCCTCCCCAGCACTGAAACCTCTGCCCACAGTGATTGCCTGGGCACTAGCCCACTGGCCTGTATTGATTCTGGCAGTAAGCTCGCTATATACACTGCCAGCCTAGTAAGTGAATGGCCTAGCTGGATGCCTAGCTGTGCTGCAGAATATATTAAAAAGCAATTAGCTTCCTGAGGGTCAGTAGATGATATTCCATTTCAAAACACAGAATGAGCTCAGATATAATCATAAGACTTCATCACACTCAACAGTAGTTTTATGAGCAATATTTTGACAGGGGGTGGTTTGTTTTGAAGCAAAGACTACCAAAAATGGATAAACCAGCTATCAACTGATTGGTTTTTCTCTGGAATCTAAAGGTTTTGTTCTTGATTTCCTTTTCTTGATTTTTTTTTTTTTACTCAAAAGTATCACTTCTTGTGGCTATGTGATGATTGGTGTCTGTGTGTGTTCGTGTGTGTGTGTGTGTGTGTGTGTGTGTGTGTGTGTAATACAATGTGTTTGATTTTTTTTCCAGGCATCATTATTCCATCATCACTCCATGAATGCACATTCCTTTATAATCTTTAAAGCTCCTACCTAAGAGAAATGGCTCTTAAAAAACCACAGCTGCACTCTTAACTCTAACCTGAGTGGAGTCAACTCCTAACAAGATAAAGCAGGAGAGAATGCCTCGGGACCTTGTCCCATGCTCCTACTTGTTATAGCCTCAGATCTAGCACTGCAATCACCCCCATGCTGGTTTACCTGTGTTCCTTGACAGTCACATGGATGACCTGTGCTTCTCAGCTCTGTACTGCTACCCATCTGATTTTTCATCTCCCCTTGTGGTGGTTTGAATGACAATGTCTCTCCTAAGCTCACATATTTGAATATTAGTTCACAGTTGGTGGTGCTGTTTAAGGAGGCTTAGGAAGTCTGGACTCTAAGGTCTGTAAGCCCAAATGAGCTCTCTTCTCTAAGTTGCCTTGGTCATAGTCTTTTACCACCGCAATAGGTGTGACTAATACAACCCTATTGGCTCATCATGGCTGCCTTCTTCACTGTTTTTCCATTGCATATACTGCTTTATCTATTTCTTTGATGATCATTGGGTTGGATGCCACTAACTTCAGCAAGGTATATTTTTTATTTTACCCAACCTGTTTCTCAGCTCATCATGTTCACCACTGTCTCTAATACTCCAATGATGTTATTGCCACACAGAATGCCAGTATACTCTCTGGCCCCTGGAACATCCCTTTGAAGGCCCCCTCAATGTTCCCTAGAGCCTGTCATCATCTAGATCATGGTGACCTTGGTCTCGACTACTTCTTATTCAGCCATCATCTGACCACTTACCATGTGCAAAGATTGGTGCCCTGGAGAAGACCCAAGGATATACCAGACTTAAACCTAATCACACAAACTAGAGTCTTGCACAGCTACTAAAAGTTAGGAGGCAGATGAATTAATAAGAAAAACCATTCAAAGTAAGGAGGTCAGCTTTGGTGCTTCCCTTGTGTTGGTCCTGCCATGTGGAATGCCTACTTGCCTTTCTGACTATGGAGAAAACACCTTAATAGGTCAGGATGTTAATATCACTGAGTATTTAGTCAATATCTGAATAAAAGAATTAAAAACCTGCTAACTGGGTTCTGCTCCCTTTTTATTCAGGGTCAGTATACGTCCATATACTGCTAGCTTTCTGACACTATAAAAAATACCAAAGATATAAATAAGGAGAGAAGAGTGTTTTGGGCCTGAAGCTTTATGGATTCTAATCTATTATCACATGATTTCACATTTGTAGTCCTGTGCTGTGGCAAGGCAGCACATCATGGTAGAACACATGGTGGAACAGAACTGCTTTGCTGAGAAGGAACGGGATGAAGAGGGAGCATAAACCCCTTAAGGATAAACCCCATAAACCCCTTCAAGGATAAGCCCCCAACAGCCCAAAGACCACCCATGTCTCTACATGCTAAATGTCCATGGAAAACTTCCAGCAGTGCCACTCTGGGACCAAACATTTAGCATATGCATCTTTGGGACACATTCAGCATCCAAACCCCAGCAGTACAGAAAATAGTCTGCTCCTCTTCCCTGGGCCTTCCTACATTGCACACATTTCAAAAGGACAGCATTATAAAATGAGTTGGCTCTGGATAGCTGTGTCAAGGAACTCTAAGACCATCCTCAGGTCAGATATCTCACTAGGAGGCCTCGCAAGTCAGCAGCTGGCTTTCCCCTTGTTGATGATTTATTTCAGTGAAAGGATACACAGCGGAGTCAGCAGAGGAGAGCAGCTGATGGAGCAAAGGCCAGGCAGACCAGGTGCACACTTGCAAAGTGTTCTCCATGAAGCCACCTGCCTAACTTAAATTATCCCAGCATAGACCTATGACTACACATGTTAAGTATTGTCTACTGGGGAAGCTCACCAGGAACTAGTCACACAGGTGTCCTCTGCCTGACTTGTTCCCAAGCTTGAGGTGTCCAGAAGGAACACAGGCACTCATCATGTTCCACACATTGTTTATGCAGGTAGTTTAGGCATACTCAGCTCTCCTTATCAGCTAGGGGTCAGAGAGCCCTTCAGTAACTGAAGCTCAGGAGAAAAGAGATCTCCCAGCCTCACTCTCCTCTGCTCTGTGTAAGCCACTGCTTATCACCTTCCTTCACAGGGCAGCTGTCAAGAGAAAGCCTTAGGCTTGCATTTGAGCTTACTTTAACATTGGCATTCCATATGGTGAGAGTACCCCAACCTGGATATCCCAGAAGGCTGTGCCTGACTGCCCTGGTACAGTGTATAGGTCCACACTGACCAAGGGAAAGGCTCCTGAGATGGTCATAGGGTCAGTAGGGTAGAACGTAGATTCAAAGATTCATCTGCTCACCTTGTCTACTCTTACCATTTGTGAATGAAAGTCCTGTCTTATAATTGATGCTACACTAGAAATGGACTGTGTGCAGTCTGTTCTTTCTTGGTGATCTGTGGCACCTAATAGTGTGGCACCTCAAAATCAGTGTGTGTGTGTATGTGTGTGGGGGGGTTGTTTTTTTGTTTTTTGGGGTTTTTTGGTTTTTTGTTGTTGTTTTGTTTTGTTGCTAAAGTCCAAAGTATAAAACACTTTGGTACAGCGCCCAGCAGGAAGGTTAGTTCTTGTCACTCTCTGTGTTGTTTTCAGGAAGATGTGAGAAGGTATCCAGGAATGCTATAAGATCTACAAGCTATACACGGCTTTTACATTTTTAGATAGTTGAGAAAATATGTGAGATTGATGTTTTGTGGTCTGTAAAAAAAAAATATGTGCAACAATGAAGTTCAACCGAGCCTCATACATTTGTTTACTGGTAGCCTGTAGTGTCTTTTTGTTCTGCAACAATCGAGCTAAGTGGCCACCAAGCAGCCAGGTGGCCCACCATACTTAGAATATTTGCTGTTTGGCTATTTCAGGAAAAGCTCACAAATTCCCTATTTGGTGCTCAGCACTGTGGCTTGAGTCCTTCTCGGGAAAGAGGCTTTCTCTCCCGCTCATCTTTCCTCCTTTCACACTTTATGAGTACTCAGTAAGTGATTGCTAAATTGAATTTCTGCAATCGTTTCTAAGTCCAAAAAGTAAATCTCAACTCGTGTTGGTTACCATGGCACCAGATAAACATCAGAATGAAATGCTCATCAGCTAAGGGAGAAGAAACTGGCTCTCCAAGACACTCTTCCAAACAGGTTCATATTTGTATTGCAGTATCTGTCAAGGAGCAAATAAAATAAGTAACTGTAAAGATTAAGGTCACGTTCCCCGAAATGGCTGAGTGGGAAAATGCTTCTCAGGTGGGAGGAGTTTTCAGGAAACGGAATGCTTTATGGTTCCTGCTTATCTTGGAAGGGCAGCTGAGCACATAGGACCATGCATGCGCAGACAGCCAGGGGCTGAGGGGAGCACATACACAGAGAAGTGAGCCCACGACCACTTCAAAAGCCCTGCTGATTTCCAGAGATCAGGCTATTGAAATTAAACTGCAGTTGACATTTTCTCCGTGTTAAATGTTTCAAGGCAGATAAGCAGAGGCATTATGTTTATCGATGTCATGGTGAAGGTTTACTCAACACGGAGTTGGAGTCAGCATTGGGTAAAGGCGGCATAAGCTAGACGACTTGGGGCAGGAAGGAGCTGCCCTTCAGGCTCTGCTGGGTGCTTTGCCTTCGCTCTGTGTAGCTGTGCAGCCATGGGTGAGTTTAGGCAACCATGGCTACGGACTGCTCTCTACCAGGAGCCCAGCTTCCCACATGCCCATGTGGAAGAAGCTTTATACAAAGCTAGAAGTGACACTCACATTCCCTCCAAGTCCAGGGTCAAAGATCTCCAAAATTTATTTTGAGCATTTCCACTATAATGCCAAATGATTCCTCATTAAGTCATTTCCCAAGAAAGCATAATTTTTTTTAAAAAGTTTTTGGTTTTGCCTTCTTAAATGTGGCTAGGCACTTCCAGTTTCATAAAGATCAATGGGGGAAAAAATAAGTATAGAGGTAAACAGCATTTCCAACTGAAGCCGTTAAAGAACAGAAGTGTTGGCCTGTGATCCCAGCACTTCAAGAGGCTGGAGTGGGAGGGTCACAAGCTCAAGACCAAGCTGGGCAATTTGGCAAGACTCTGTCTCAAAGTCTCTGTCTCAAAGTAAAAAGTAAAACAAGGACTGGGGTTGGGCTCATTTCACAGAGTGCTTGCCTAGCTTGAGCAAAGCACTGGGTCCCACTCCCAGCATCACAAAACAAAGCAAAAAAAACAAAAAAACAAAGGAAGCATACAAGTCAAGAAGTTCTACAGAGTTCCCTACTGCAGTCTCCTTAGCAGCTAACCTGATAAAGTTGGTTTTATCTCCTTACAATTTGTTTCTTTCTCCTAAAAGGAAAGTATGACATTCAGGAAAAATTACGGCTAGAAAACAGTTTCTCTTTTGAAAATAAAGTATATATAAGGGAATTTATCTTTAAAAAAGATTTATGTATTTTATGTATGTATGTTTTGTCTGCACATACATCTGCACACCAGAAGAGGGCATTAGACCTCCTAGGACTACAGTTATAGATGGTTGTGGGCCATCTTGTACACATTCAGAATTGGACTGAGGACCTCTGCAAGAGCAGCTAGTGCTCTTAACTGTACTAGCTGCAAGCCCAAAGAATTCATTTTTGTTTCTTTAAAGAATTTTTATGTGCTTTGGTGTTTCATGCTTCATGGGAATGGAGGAAATATGTCTGTGAGAGTGACAGATCCCCTGGAACTGAAGATAGCTATAAGCTGTCATACGGGTGCTGGGAATTGAACCCAGGTCCCTTGGAAGAGCAGCTGTGCTCCTCACTACTGAGCTATCGCTCCATTCCCCCAAGGGAATTTTTCACAAGAAAAATCATTCTCAAGATTTATTTGAAACCACCTATATGGCTAGCAAGATGGCTCAGCAGGTAAAGGCAAGTGCCACAAAGCCTGACATCCTGAGTTCCATCCCTGGGAGCCACATTGTAGAAGAGAACACTCATACGTTTTCCTTTGACCTCCACACACAAACTCTAAATAAAATGTAATCACTTTTTAAAACCCCTAATATAAAAATAGTAGTGGAATTTCTCCCATCCCCGTGAAGCATTTCGGCATTTCTTGGGTTAAAATGCTTGGGTGGATTAGTCTAGATCTCTTTTTAAAAATGTGGCTTCATACTGAGAACCTAAGTGTAGGTTTATACCATTATTACTAATAAACATGGTATGTTGCGGCTTTTACTCTACCTCAACACTTTTGGGGCTAAGTGCTCTCTGGTCAAGAGAGAGTGGGGCTGCAGGGGCAGGAGACGCGAAGAATGGAGACAAGACAGGGTGTGATTCAGTCTCTTTTTTAGCAAGTCTCCTTTATCAAGTCTCTGAGTCTCTTCTCAAGTCTCTCCTTTTGAAGGGAATTCTGAGGTGTTTATATACACAAGCAGGAGAACACAGGTGAAAACACTTTACCACGTGCACCATACAGCTGAGGTCACTAAACAGCAAAACAAGCTATGTGGGATAAACAATATATTTATCAGAGTGTGCTTCAGCTGTTATAGGCTTTTGACAACCAAGTCTTTCATCAGGGTATATGGTTCCAGATGGCTGCAAAGTTGATCTAGCCGCTTTCTACTAAAGTCAGCTCCCAACAGGTCCCCCTTTTTAAATTTTTTCAAAAGGGAAGGCTGGGAAAACTTATGGAAACTGTGCCTGTCCTAGGTTGGAACAAAGGACCCCAGCCTCACTTAAGATGGTGAGGCCTCCCTTATTTTAGGGGCAAGGGTCTCGATATGCTCTCTTACCCGTCATTGGCTATCCGGCTTAGCGCGTAAGTTAGGGGTTAATCCTGTCAATCTTGATGACAGAGTTTTCAGAGTCCCCTACTTCCAGCCTGTAATATCGGACCTGTATGGGTTTCATTTGTTATCTGTTGTCGTACCAAAGCCATCACTTTATTGAACAGCATGAACCCGAGAGACAAGAGACTTAATATCTAAACTGTTGATATAAAAGCAACACTCTTTAAGGCAACACACAACTTCCCCTGTTGGAGAAGTGAAAGGTCTAAGCCTTGTACCCACAAATTTATACCAATGAAATCCTTGAATTTTGCATCAGCTTAGTAACAATTATACAGATAAAGACAGCCTAATATTAACCACCTCAGTCCCCAAGTCCAGGGAATTGGGGCGCCGACTCTTCATTAACTTCAAGCTGAACATGGGCGTTGACTTTTAGAAGAGGAATGAGAAGGGTAAATTGATAAGCATCTGAAGTCTGTCTTAACTGCATCCAGCTGGAAGTCCAGGGCATCAGTGAACATGCAGGTGATAAGAAGATTCATTCACCAAGGCTGTGTATTCTGTAATATACAAATCTCAAAACAAGTTTTAGTATCAAGATAATTATTTTGTTTCTCTGAAATCTAGTCTTCTGGAGGCCTACCTCTGTCATGTCTGATCCATATAATTCTGGAAGACATAACTACTACCTTAATGACCTCATCAGAAAACTCATAGAAAAACCTTTTTTTTCCAAATTAGCCTTTCCTAAGCCAGTAACCAGAAAAACCTTTACATTGAGTTTTTATCCAGAAAAATATTATACAACTCAGAATCACACCCATTTTGAAAGTTAAATCAATTAACATTATCATTCTGCTTAGCTCTCTGTCTAGAGCAGCCTTCTATTTATTCCTCGCGTCTTTAAAGCCTTTTTCATTTGTTTTTACTCACTTATTTCTTGCCCCATTTTCGTTACTATAACCTTTATTTATCTGTTTGGCTCTCTTGACTCAGAGCAGCCTGTAATTTACTCCTTGAATCTTTAAAACCTTTTTCATCTGTTTCTGCTTACTTATTTCTTGCCCCGTTTTTGTTACTATAACCTTTATCTATCTGTTTGGCTCTCTTGACTCAGAGCAGCCTGCAATTTACTCCTTGCATCTTTAAAACCTTTTTCATCTGTTTTTGCTTATTTATTTCTTGCCTCGTTTTTGTTACTATGCAATCACCTTTGTTTCACTTCCGAATTCAGCCAGCTCCGTCAGTCGACTGGTTCTCCAGCGCAGGGTGTCTTCCACTGTATCCCGCTTACTGAAGCCCGACGTTGGACGCCACAAATGTTGTGACCCCGTACTCTGCCTCAATGCTTTTGGGGGCTTAGTGCTCTGGTCAAGAGAGAGAGTGGGGCTGCAGGGGCAGGAGACGTGAAGAATGGAGACAAAACAGGGTGTGATCAAGTCTCTTTTTTATCAAGTCTCCTTTATCAAGTCTCTCTTTTTGAGTCTCTTCTTCTCAAGTCTCTCCTCTATTTTCTCAAGTCTCTCCTTTTGAAGGGAATTCTGAGGTGTTTATATACACAAGCAGGAGAACACAGGTGAAAACACTTTACCACGTGCACCATACAGCTGAGGTCACTAAACAGCAAAACAAGCTATGTGGGATAAACAATATATTTATCAGAGTGTGCTTCAGCTGTTATAGGCTTTTGACAACCAAGTCTTTCATCATGGTATATGGTTCCAGATGGCTGCAAAGTTGATCTAGCCGCTTTCTACTAAAGTCGGCTCCCAACAATGGTACATGTGAATTTCAGAAAAACACTCGCCTTGAGTACAGTGTTGAAGAAAAGTTCTAGGAGGCATTGGTGATTCCGTGTCACCACCTTTCTGTTTTGACTTTGCGGATGTAATTAGAGATTCGGCAGAGTGGCCCACAAGAATTCATATGGATTATGTCCAGGTCCTCTGCCTGGGAATGTCCTCATGTGTCTTTAGACAAAATCCTTGGAGGAGGCTGGAGGATTATCCACTAAGCTGAATTATTCATGGAATATTAAGAAGGAAAAAATATTTTCTTTAAAAAATATAAACTGCCTACTCTAGTGACAAAAATAAGTTAAAAATAGAGTCAGTACTGGGAAAGACCATAGAATTTTAATTAGAACAGCATATCTGCAGGTCTGGCTCAGTGGGATGATGGTACTGCTGGGCCTGTACATATTTATCCCTGTGAGTTTAAGTAGAAATAGAGCTTGTATGTAGCCTTCCCAAGCCACTACCTGCCTTTCCAAAAGCATACATCTAGGAAATAGAAGGTTGCTACTGGGCCATGCTGGCCTTCCCTTCTGCTTACATTGCCACAGTCCCCTCCTCCCTTTCCTGACCCCTATGATTCCTGTCCCTCCATCCCTTCAGAAAGCGAAGTGGGTCTCCATTCTATCCCAATCCTTTTGATATAAATCATTGTATTGAAATGTTTGGATTTATTTCTCTCAGATCTTACAATTGTCTATTCTTGACTTATTTTCAGCTTCTAATCTGACTCACTTTATTTTGAAAATTGGGCAAATTGAAAGGAATTAAAGGACCTTTTAAATATAAAAGGTTTCTGGGCTAGAGACCTCTTCTAGAATTTACCAAAGACTGTGGGTCTGTCCCCTGGAGGAAAAAATTACTATCCTCTGTACACGTGCATGTAGCTTTATAGAATTACACGTGCCTGTGCATCTCCATGTGATGCCCTCCACTACTTCCAAGAGTCCACAAGAAGGGCCTTGCCAGGTACTGAGCAAATACCCAGAACAGTGCTCCCCACCCCCACCCCCAGTTTCAGTATCATGAGCCACATAAACCTCTATTTCTTAAAAATTCCCTAGTTGCAGATAGCAACAAAATAAGAACTAAGAGCGGCCAAGGCACAACTGTGGTATCTGGGACAAGGGCCAGCATTGTCAGCTGTGCTGGGTTCCCGTGGAAGATACAGTGTGAGGGGCCAAAGACAGGAGAACTTTGCCATTGAGTCCTTTGTCATAAGAACCATGGATTTGAATAAACCTATTTTCAGAAAACACCTTTGCTCAACAGAACAGGAAACAGTTGTGACTTCCTAACCAAAAAGGCTCTTCTTCCTTGATATCTGTTGACCTCACTCTAATCCAGAGGTTTTTTTGGTTGGCTGGTAACAATGCGGTGAGCTATAAATTTCTTAGGAAGACTGAGGAAGATGTGTCTTGATGTAGTGATACCTAGTGAGACCTGCATAGAACTCGGTGTCTGGTTTTTACCATACAGTATACAAGGGGGAAAGCAGGGGGAGGACCATGTAGATCTGAGTTTCTGTCATCAGCAGTGCTTTGGGAGGGAGCACATTCCTTTTCATTGTATGTCATTGTATGTGGCTGATCTGAAGGACTGGTGAATAATCAGGAGTCCTTGAACATAGCAGCCATTAGTATCCGCACCTAGGAATCATTCTAATACCTGTTTTGTCACCACTAGCTGGATGACTTGGGCAACCTGACTTGCCTTCCTGCAGCTCAGTTTCATCACTTGTGAGATAAGAACACGAATACATTACTCCTGAGACTGTTAGAAGTTTATCCTCTAAAACCATGTAAAAGATATCTGGTTCTCACTTATCTTACGTTCTTAAAGATATCCCAGCCCTAACGGGATACCCAGGTAAGGATGAAGCAGCCAGGACTGCCAGAAGGGAGGGAGATGTAATCAGTGATACAAGTTTGCATGACCTAAGCATGCCACACCTCATGTCAGCCAAGGGCAGTGTTTCTGATGCTCTTCCGGATGGCTCCAGGGGTACATAGCTCTGGGTAGACATCTTTAGGATGAGGAGTGTCACCTGCTACAGACTCAAGCACTAGACTGCCTATATGCCTGAGATAGGCACATGTCACGCTGGGCCTGCCAGCTTCATAGGGACTAGCATTCTGTTCCCTGCGTTGTGCTGAGTGAATTAAGTAGGAGTGCTTGTGCATCAGAACTTACTTCCTTGACCTCCAAGCATCTGAAGTGAAAGGCTGTCAGTTGGCTGCCCCTGTTTAATATTGCAAACACACACATATGCACACACATGCACATGCACACAAAAGCCTATGGCAGAAGCTGACCCAGAACTGTCCCTCCCACTATGTCCCACTGTTCTCAATTATCATCTGCTGGCCCTTACAGTCTGCACTTGCTTTCTCTCCTGAGTCTGGGAGTCTGTTTGCTATGTGCTCCACATGCTTTCCCTGGAGAAGAGCCCAGCTCCTGATTCCCTTCTGCTCTAGGCAGTGGAGACATGGCAAATAGTTGGAGGTTTCCACCTACCCAAGTTCCTGTTTGAAAATAGGTGGGATGGGGTTCTTCCCTACTCATTTATCCTGATGCCATGAAGCAGAGCTCTCTGGGAGAGCCCAGGAAGATGCTGGCCCTTGCCTGCTACAGAACATGTTGGATCTCCAAAGGGTTGCCTCAGAGGTGTTTCCATTCCAAATTCCAAATTATTATTATACTAATTCCAAATTAGTATAATAAAATATATACTAATTTGTTTTGGTTTCCTTAAGTATATGCTACAATGAGCATGCTCAACTTGTAAATGCAGGGCAAACACTCTACCACTGGACCAGCCCAGGTCAATTATTTTGCTAGAAGACGTCACAGAGTCTTTAATAATAATAATGTGTGCTTACTAATAAGCACACCCATCTCAAGAAAGATACATGGAATGGCTCTCATGTTTTCCCCAGGTTTTTGTGGTCCTTGGGTAGAGCTTGAGCTCAGCAAACAACAGATCATAGGTTGTGGGGTTTCTGTGTCTTTAAGACCTGGGTCAGCATATTCTCTTGATGGCTAGCTTGGGAAGCTGCTCCCCTTCACTGTACTCGTGTTGCATAGATGCCTTTGTGACTTACTGTGATGGTTGTGTTCCTCTTGGCCCCTGTGGTGTGTTTCAGTGAGTACTGGAAAGCTAAACTGTGGAGTGTCTTCCTGGATCATGTGTGCTGTGGCAGCCTGTTTTCAACAGAGCACAAGGTGAAGTCGCTACACGGGCATGCTCTCTGGTTATTGCCTCAGCCTCTCATCCCTATGGAAGTGGAAAAGGAAGTATTAATATTAGCATGCAGCTCCAAAGCTCATGGTTTGGGGGATGGAACTGGCAGTAGATGAGGTTGCCACCTCCTCCAACCTCCTATCTGTGTGATCTCGCTCAGCTTCTAGCTTCCTTGCTGTGGCAGCTGGTTCTTACCTGGCTATGTGATGCCAGCCAAGTCCTGGGTGAAGAAAGCTCTTGAGAAGCCAGACTGCTGGTGAAGAATCACCAACAAGAGGGAATCCACCCAACCCTTTAAGTGACATAGGAATCTTTAGACTCCATAAAAGATAGGGATTTGGGTTCCTGTGCCTTCCTCCTCAGATGTGCTTTCCCTGTTTCTACAAGGGCAACACAGAGGGTGTGCCCTGTGCTCTGCCACTGCAAGGCTTCTGTAGATGAAAGGTGCTTTGATTTGAAGCACTTCTCTCCAATCCCACTGACCTCAGCGCTCACCTGTCAGGCCGCTTATCAGCAGCCTGGTCTCAGGAAATCCTTCCTGTGGTTCTCTGCTTCTGTCAGATCATGCCACCTGGCTGAACAGGACTCTGTGGACACACTCACCTAGGTGGGTGCTACCTGCACATCTGCTATGTCTGGAGCCCAGGCTAGCTCACAACCTTCCATCTCCTAAGTAACCTCAGTGAACAATGAACACAGGGAGGAGATGTGCAGTGCAGGGCTGCCAGGTTGACTGTAAATGTGTCAAGGCCCCGAAATGACCGCCCTCTGCCATGAGCCAGGGCCTGAAATCCAAACAGGAGGACACAGGCCCCTATTATAAGCCACAAAGAGACATGACCCTTGAAAATGGTAATACAGCCAACTCTACCTCCCTGTCCTGGAGACTGAGCTCACCTGACCCTCCTGGACCTGGGATTCCTAAAGGGGTACAGGTGAGCCTTAGTTTCCTAGAATAAATTCTATCTACTTTCATTTTTTGTTGTTGTTGTTGTTGTTTTATGTTTTTAGAGGGGTGGAAAGGGCATGGTGCTTTTTATTGTTAAGATGATTATAATGTAAAAGTTACCTGCTGAGCTGTCTCACTGGCCATCTGTGTTCAATCCCCAGAAGCCACATAAAAGTGGAAAGAAACAACTGATTCATTCCTAGGGCTTGTCCTCTGACCTCCACAAGTGCACACTGTGACATGTATGTACACATGTTCACATACTCATGTTACACGTGCATGCACAGTAATAAGGTTTTGAGTAGCCACTGAGCTTGTATACACAGAAATGGTTAAGATGCCGTTTTTAAAAGTGCTCATCCCCGCAGTCTAGAATAGTTTCTGGTTCTGAGTTCTGCACTCCCTTCTCAGTGACCGTCCTTTCCTCAGTGAGACGATTCATATTATACACGCGGTTTCTGTTTCTATGTGGCTCTATAAAGTCAGAAAGAAGCTCTCTCTTGTGCAATAGAGAGCTGAGGCTCCCTGTCGTAAGTGACTGAGACCTGGAGACAACAGTGGGATGACCTGCCATAAAGCTGATGTGGAAACATGATGCAGGATGATTCCAACGGTGCAGTGTGACCAACAGCAAACACCACCTAGGCACTGCAAAGCCTTACGATGTCCGGTCTTCAGTCCCCTCTTCTCTTCCTCATCAGAGCTGTGGTGTCCTTTGATGTTGTCATTCACCAATAAAGTTAACTATATTGGAGACTTTTTTCTAAAGGTTATTAGAACATTTAACGTGAGATCTTGAATAGTCTGTAAAATAACCGGCAAGGTATCATTGCCTTCAGGTGGAGCACCCCCAGCAGATCTGTGGAGCTCATCCATCCCACTTGACTAAACTTCATCCTAGCTGGTTAATGGTTCCCCTTCCCTGTCCCCAGCCTGCACAGCTACCATGGCACTCTAGTTCTATGATTCTGCATATTTTCAGAGGAATTATGTAAGTAAAGTCATACAGTATTTGCCCTCTGTTGACTGTGGTATCTCACTGGGCATAATATCCCAGAAGTTCATCCGTGTGGCATAATCTCTTCCTTCTTTGTGAAGCTGAATGCTACTTTTCTGTGTGGTTTCTGCCCAATTTGGCTTATCCATTCATACAATAATGACAGTCGAGTTGTTTCCGTGTCTTGACTATTTTGAGTAACACGGTCAATGTGGGAACACTCACAGGAGGGCCACGGATTCACTCACTTCAGGATCCTGATTTTAGATCTCTTAGATATAAATTCAGACATGGGATTTCTGGGTCATATAGCGATTCTATTTTTTACTTTTTATTTCTGAGTAACAACTATATTGCTTTCTATAACACTTTCCATTCATAGCCCACCAATGGATAGATTTGCTTCTGAGATGTAACTGGTCTCTGAACCTCTCTGCAATAGGCCTTCCTTGCTTCTGCTGAGATGTCAGTCTACACACTTTCCTGTCCATACTACCCTCTGGCAAGACAGTATGGTACTGGCCTTCTCTTGGGGCTCTGTTCAAGTGTTATTTCCTTAGCAATGTCCTCCCCTAGGTCTGGTTCTCTCCTTTTTCATTTCTGAATGCAAGACTCACATACCAAGTGAGTCTTTTCTTATTGCTGCCCTCGAGACCAGCAATGTGGCCCGGTCACCTTGCCATCATCCGCAACATAGAGCTATGCATAGCCCTTTGGAGTGAGTGCATGGAAGGCCATTGTGAAACACAGCTTCTTTCTGTTAGGGGTCATTGGTCATTAGTCATTGTGTCCTGTCAGCCAAGGGGCAAGATGGGACGCCAAATAAGATCATGGTCCTTACTCATTTTGGTAACTGAAAAGATTCTTTCCAATAGTGTTGCTATGACATGCTTTAGGCATCTTTAGGCTACCTTGGCATAGAAGTAAATCAAGTACAGAGAATTCAGAAGTTAAGGCCCACATGTTAATTCATTGGGTAGAAAGCCAGGAAAACTGTACCTTCTGTGGTTGAAGTGACTTCCTTATGCTAGTTGATAAGAAAAACAATCCTTCTGTTGCAAAATCCACATGCTTTTACGAAAAGGAGGAAGAGGAGAAGAAAGGTGTCTGGATAGTTATTAGAAGACGTTTGGAGGCTGTGAAGAGTCCTCCAGCCAGTTCTTTGTACTGGGGGCTTTATAGTACTTGACCTTGTTTAAGGTAAAGGGATGTTTGTTTGGCAAAAGCAGTGGTAGGAGTGCCCTCAACATTGAAATGTTGCTGGGATTTGAGGCTCTGGAATGTTCTGTGGGCACCGCAGCCATGTGTGCTTTCTCTCCAGTGCCTGCTTTGGGTCTTGCTTCTCATTCTTCTCTGCTTCCTCTTTCAGAATCTGCAGCCTGGCTTGCTTACACTCACAGACTGCCTGTATGTTCCAATCTGGGTCCAGGAGCTGACACTTCTGGCAGAACTAATTCTGCATATCCCAGTGACCATGAACTTCCCTTTGCAGGTGTCACTTCCTTCTTGGTAATGGAGATCATCCTGATATCTTTATTTATAGGTTGTGAGGGCTTCTGAGGCGAAGCATCTATCTACATGTGCTTTGAAGGTCCTGGGTGTGATTTGCACCTGATTATAGATGCTTTTTTGAGATCTTGGGCAGATTTCAAAACCAGAGGGCCAAACAAGTCCATGCTTACTTCTGAGCCCATGACACTGAGGACAGCATAGTCACAACAAAGTGCCTCAGGCATAGGAAGTCCAGCTCCAAGATAAACACCTCTGTGCCTCACCCTGAAGGGGTGCCCATGATGGAGAAGCCAGTTCGAGTGGCACTCAGGCCAAGGGTAGGGTCAACTCTGTTTACTGAGGTAAATGAGGAAGTTCAAGGCTGCCAAACCCTGGGGTGATTTCCCCTTCCCTAGGCGAAGGTCACTGCCTCTCTGACAGGGAGTTCTCACTAGCCTAGCAGACATTGAGGCTGTACTTATAATACTGTTATATGATCCAGTTCTGACAGCTGTGTACTCACTGACTGTTTCCTTTTGAGCGTTTCTGGTGGTTCACAGTCATTGAGACCCTGCAGGTACTGTGTTCCAGGAAGGTAGTCTGAAGAAAGCCTGTGATTCCTTCAATATTAACTATGATATATTTTTGGCATTGCATGTATCTGTGTGTGTCCCTGTGAAACAGCCTTGTTAATACAGTCCAGCCCTCTGCCTGTCTTCTAATCCTTCTCCTCTCCAAAGGCCTCTACCTCCCCATTTGTCCTGGCTCAGTCCCATGGTTTGCCTTTAATTAGTTCACATCTATGCTGGCCCACACAGTGTCTAGAACTCTGAACCCTAATCTGTTGTCTTTTTAAAATAGCTAAACACAAATGGTGCCCACAGTACTTATCCTTTCAAAATTCCTTTTATTTTCATTGTTATCACATTTTAAAAATTGTGTGTGTGCCTGCATACACACTCACATGCTTGCCACAGTACACATACAGGAGTCAGAGGGCAGCTTGTGTGAGTTCTCTCTTTCCACCTTGTGGGTCCTGGGGATTAAACTCAGGTTGTCAGACTTGGCAGTAGACATATTTACCCAGTGAGCCATCTTGCTAACCATTACAAAAGAAAAAAGAAGAAAAAGAAAAAGTCTTGGTGTCCTACCTCAGAGGCTCTCCTGTATTCCTGCAGGAGAGAAGGGAATAGGAGCCATGTCTATACTGATACTGGGTACCGTGTCTATACTGATACTGGGCACCGTGTCTATACTGATACTGGGCACCGTCTGGCAATTAAGCTGGGCTTAGGACTTCTGGTCTGAGACTTTAAAAATATAAAGAAAATTAGTAGATGATGCAGAAAATGGTGAGATTCTGTCTTCTTTCTGTGGAAATTAATGTTTGGAAGGAACAGAGGGGAAAGCAGCCCACACGTGGCCCAGTTCTGGAGCCTAACTATGGAGGGTTGAGAGGAGGAATGGGGCCCAAACTCACAATAATTACCCCCTGGCCTTTCTCTCCAGCTCCTTCCCACTCCCCTGCATCCCTGCTCACTTTCTTTTTCATACGTCAGTGACAAGAAATTACACACAGGCTTGCACACACATAACGCAGCTTTCATGACCTTTTTGCTTTGTTTTGTATTTTTCTGTTTGTCTTGTGTTTTGACCAGGAAAGAGTTTCTCTGTTGCCAGGAATGGAATATAAGAAATGACGAGTGGGGCATTTATTTTCTTCTTCCTCTTTCCACTAAGACTCTTATTTTCTGTGTGATGATGAGAAACTGATAGCACTTGGGCATCTCTAACCATCTTACTGTGAGGTTCAATCCCATGTGGTCCAGACTGACTTCAAACTCACTACTATCCTCCTGCCTCAGCCTCCTGCATGCTAAGATTATATCAGTTAGCCCCCATGCCTCCTCTGTCCATCTTATTTTATTTGAGGAGCTGGCAGTCAGTGTTCAGGGAAAAGCTTTAATGAGAGAGTAGCTACCAAATTGATGGGGGTGAAATATGGGAACCCATGAGTATGGACTTGAACATGTCGTTGAACACTAGAGGAAAGCTAGTATTTGTAAACTGGGTAGCACGGGTCCTGCTGTGTTCCCCTGGTACTTGCTTAAAGGAAGGAATAGCACAAAGACACCCACCTGACTCCTTCAAAGGCAGAGTCCACATAGCAACATTTGATCTTCCAAGTAGGGCTTTGTGCTTGTATGTTGCCTACTTGGGGACATATTCTTAATTGAGTTCTTAATGACATTTAAATGGTATTTCTTGATTGACAGGAAAAAGCAAAGGTTAATTGAAGATGACCCTGAATCGTGTGATTCAGCTCCTTCTCCATGGTAAAGATTCACTATGTTTTTGAATGATGAGTTAAGAAATTAGAGATGGGGGAGGGGCTGGAGAGATGGCTCCGTGGTTAAGAACACTGACTGCTCTTCCAGAGATCCTGAGATCAATTCCCAGCAACGACATGGTGGCTCACAGCCATCTGTAATGGGCATCAGTGCCCTCTCCTGGTGTGTCTGAGAACAGTGGTGCTATAGTTGTATCCTTGAATGTTTCCCAACAATCCATATGTTAAAGGGTTGACTGACAGAATGACATCACTAGAGGATGTGAAAAACTTTCAGAGGACAGGCATAATGAGGGGTTTTGCCATCAAAGCAGACTATGGGAAAGATCCTGGTCTCTTTCTCTCTGCTTTATTTCTTGGATAAGGAGAGTGGTGTTTGCTTCACCATGTGTTCCCTCCATAATGTACCACCACATACCTAAAAGCGGCATGGCTGACTGATCATGAGCTGGAACCTCGAAAACTGGAACCCAAAGGAATACTTCCTCTTCATCCGTTGACTTGTTGCCGTGACAGAAAGCTAACTAACACAGAGATGACATCAGATGACATGAATCACTGACATCTCCTGCACTTGGTTCTCCTCTTCAGTGACGCTGTTTCCCAGCCTTCCTATTGTTCATCCATTAACAGATAGGCCATCTGTCACCTGCTGAGCACTTTCTGTGTGCCAGACTCTTGAGGGTGTAAAGACACTGCTGTGTTATTGAGACATGTAATATCATCCCTAACATACCTGTGGGTCTGATCACGATGCAGAGATCACTGCTGTAGAGGCACACATGAAGCACAGTGGGGATGAGTGGGGAATCTTTTGTTCTTCCAATCTGCATCATATAAAAGTCACATGAAGCAGAAGAGTGGAAAACCCCAAGAACCCCTAGTCTCTCATGTATATCTCCTGATAATTTGTCACCGAGATCTGAGAGAGATCCTTTGCCTGTCTGTTGCTCTGACTGCTCCAGGGTGGATAGGTCATGTCATGTGGTTCATGTGGGACCCCACATGTACTTGTGACTTTGAAGTTCCTCTGAGCCTTTCTGATCTTGGCATGTTGACTTTAAGAAGACTATCTATGATTGTCATTAAATTTCCTCTAAGTCTATCAAGGTTTACCTGAGAAGTAAGGTGACTTAGCACCTCTTAGCTTCAGGCTCATAACAGGGAGTTCCACCACCTGACCACAGAGGACCCTTTCCCCAGTATCTTCTTAGAGAAAAGCAAAGTTGCATGCTTGAAGAAGATTGTGAACAGTCAGTGCCTGGAATTTGGAAGGTACCATGTGGTTTCTTCCATGCTGTATGGCTTGAGGCCAGCTCTGTGATCCTGAGAAACCTGTGGAAGGGAGGGTCTGCCTCTAGTAAGAACGAGCTGTCTCCCTTTTGATAAAGGTGCCTCTGAGGGTCAGAAATAACAGGAGCACATTTTAGTGGCAAAGCAAGGGACAGAGGAATAACTTTGGCAAGAGGAAGAGGAGATCAGCACTTTATGAACTTGTTGATTTGTGAGCAAACGTTTCAGAGCACTGTCTTTTGATTTTCCATTAAATGTTTTTCTGATGCCGGTGTGATCTAGGAAACCCCCATAAGCACTGAACCAGAGCCTCTTGCCACTGCAAAGCCTAGCACCAGGGGTTCACAGTCTGTGGAGTGTGTTAGGTCCAGTGATTTGAAAAGCTGTTGAAGGGACACAGGAAGTCATTTAAACTTAAGTGCCATAGAGCAGGTTGTAATTGGCATCTGGAGACATGAGGTGCTTCTTAACAGAGATTCTAACTGAGGCTTAGAAAACAGAGTGCAATCTCTCTCTCTCTCTCTCTCTCTCTCTCTCTCTCTCTCTCTTTCTCTCTCTCCCTCTCTCTCCCTCCCTCCCTCCCTCCCTCCCCCTTTCTCTTCAAATTTTCAAATATTAGGGGGGAAAAGTTTAGGTTTGGGAAGTAGGTAAAGATCCCAGTGCTGTCTTCCTCAGCCATCTACTGACTGCTCTTCAAAATCTCCAGGAATTGCCAGGCAGTGGTGGCACCTGACTTTAATTCCAGCACTCAGGAGGCAGAGGCAGGTGGATTTCTGAGTTTGAAGTCAGAGTTCTATAGAGTTCTACAGAGAGAGTTCCAGGACAGCCAGAGCTGCACAGAGAAACCCTACCTCGAAAAACCAGGAGAGAGAGAGAGAGAGAGAGAGAGAGAGAGAGAGAGAGAGAGAGAGAGAGAGAATGAATCTCCAGAAATGAAGGACTCTTTTTTAAACAGGGAGGCAGCCAATTGTCATGTGTATTTTAGATTAAGTGGAGCACTAGCTAGTCTTAGATCCGTGAATTGTGGTATTCGTCAATATTTGCACAGTAATTATATTTACTTCCCACTCTTAAGTCCTTAAGACTTTTTACCCTGTTCATCAGTTCTCTTGAAACATGGCTGGTGGCCAGAGGGTCTGTGAGTGGCAGGAAGGTTCTGGGGTCTGTGAGACAGGCTCCCGGGTGTAATGGAAATGTTGCGACCATCTGACTCCCCCTTCCAGATGTGTGTGGCACTCCATACTTCTCCAGATGTCATATGGAGGCATTCCCACCTGCTGCTCAAGCCATTTCATTGTGTGCTTTTCCTTCTTGGCAAAAATTCCACACCCGGATTAAGGTCAGATTGCAATTCCTTTTTTTTTTTTTTTTTTTTTTTGAACACTGGTAAGTCACACTAAGTCTTGGGCACTTGAAGAAGTCTGGGCATTGTCCTAGGAGGTAAGAATATGATTTATAGATGCTCGTGATTCCATTTTCCATAAGTCAGGTGAGTCCCTAATAGCAAGTTTCTGAGTGCCAGGTGGGAAAATGAGAGTAAGGTAGAGATGAAGCCTGGAGAAATTCAACCTTTAAAGCAGGTGCCCTTGGTACACATACCAGTGCAGCTGAGACTCAGGGTATACACACACATGTGCACACCCTCTCTTTTTCTGTGTGTGTGCACATGCACTCCTAAACCATGTTTGTATTTATATTTATGTTGTGTTTCATGTATGTGTTTAGGTATCTGTGTGTGTGTGTGTGTGTGTGCGCGCGCGCGCGCACCTGCAGATTTCCCTGTCAGTAGCAGGACAAGAGGCTTTTGTATGTCTTCTAGAATGGTGGTTCTATAGTTGCATCACAACCCCTTTGACAGACCTCTACCTCCAAAAGTACATTGACACTACAGTTCTTAACAGTAGCAGGATTGCAGTTATAAAGTAGCAACGAAAATAAATGTTATGGTTGGGGGTCACCACAACATGAGGAACTGTATTAAAGGGTTGCAGCGTTAGGAAGGTTGAGAACCACTGCTCTAGAACACTGCTCTTTTCCTCTCTGCTCTCTTCCTGTTGTGCCTGGGTTTCCTAGACTCCAGGAGCTCCCTGCAGAAGGGAGACAACAGGGTACTTTGACCTTGACTCTAACTACAGAGGGGAGCAGTTTTGCCAGTTGGGCTTTGGGCCACCATGCCCCTCAGGCATTGTTCTCTCTTGTCCTGCTTGGCTTGTCCACGGGAGGCTCTCTGGCATCCTCAAGATGCTTCTACCGTCTATACTGTGTGGCACAGGTCTTGATATCATTTCCTTCAATCCTGCTCATCTAGGGACACATATCTCTGTCACAAATGTGTTACAACCTGCGTCTCCTGGTTATCCCCAGGGAAGCAATAAGTCTCCTTGGTGACAGTATTGGTGCCAAGTAATAGGAATGTGGCATCCGTAAGGCCCTCTGGCTTTCTTGGCATGGAGTCGGGTAGGGAGGAGACAGGGAGGAGATCCACTATGGCTCCTGAAGTGCCCATGGCCCCGTCTGAGGCAGAGCCAAGAAGGGTGAAGGCCAGAGAGGTTTCCAGAGCAGCAGGGAGGGAGAAGGGCTAAGAAATGACAGAAAGGGCCTTTCATCCAGCCTCTGTGGCTATACGGTGGGTGCCTGTTGGCCTGGTGCTGTGCACAGCCTGGCATTCTCTGGACACAGCCATGGGGTGTCCAGCTCATCACCCCAGCCCCATAAAATCATGGCATGTGCCTTTCTGCCAACACCAGTGGATAACGTGAGATTCCCTTTCCCCTTCCCCCTCTCTCTTTTTCCACCCAAGGAGGTTAAATCGCCAGGCGCTTTCTTTCCACAGTCCTCGGATTACACCGGACAAAGAGCCCCGACTAGAATGCTAATGGGGAGCTTTCTTTTCCATCAAGGGGGCCTTACAAAGGCTGGGGCTAGAGGGCCTCTCCAGCCCTCACTTTCTTTCCTGTAATTCTAGACAAATAGCATTAGCCTTTTATGAGGCCTTTGTCTGCAGGCATTCCGAGGGTACTTTTCATCTGACGCTGCTTTCTTGAATTTTAAGTGGACAGTGTTCAAATCGCCCAGCCTGGCGTTACTTCTGGTAGCGGAAATGCAGGCTCACAGCCATCAGTTAGTAAATTTAAAAGGGATGGTTTTAGAGAACACATCTTTCTCTCCCACCACAAATTAAATGCCTCAAAAGGAGAACAGCATTAAAAATTAAAATGTTCTTTGATGGTCCTAGATTGTTCCCCTCTCAGCACAGACAGGGAGGCCTCCGAGCCTTCTCCCTTGCTACCCCCTTGTTCCATTTGGACCGTCTCAGATGTGCTGAGGATGTCCTTTATTCTGGGAGTCATGTCTTCTAACAAAACCATTATTTGCATTTCTAAAAATAATATTACTGACTTTTCTGACAGAAATCCAAAGCACAGGATAAAAACATCCCGTTCTGATGTTTTACAAATTGGTCATATAGTCCATTTCACAGCATTTGGGGCAGGTGTTGTCACCTTCTGTAAAGGGCATAACATAAACATTGTAGTTGTGGGCAGCCTGCAGCAGCAGCTCAGTGACACCCTTCCTTATAGCCCAGAATGACCTTAAATTCAAATCCTCCCACCTCATCTTCTCACACACACACTGCTGTTCAGATGCAATAGCAGCCAGGACAGTCTGGAATGAAGCTGAAAGCTGTGTTCATTCTAACAAAGCATTGTTTGTGAGGGCTAAAACCTTAATTCAATGTAAGCTTCGCAGCCCTTTAAAAGTGACACATCATTCTTAGCTCCAGGCTGGCCATGGATTGTACAAAAACAGGACAGGGGGCAGGTGTCATTTCCTTAAGTTTCTGACCCTTTTTGACAGCAAGGTTATAAAGCAGTCAGCTCACAACACATTCCAGTAGATTAAGGTTACGGAGTCCACTTGATGCATCTTGTTCAGTGTTTAAAAACAAAAAGATTTCATGCATTGCACATAATACAGATTAAGAGCTTAATGAAGTTGCACACATGTGCCTGTGTCCCGGGTCATGACTATCATCTAGTATCTGGAAAGAATCTCCAATCTCTTCCTCCGAATTGTTGAACACAGACTTAGAAGTCTAAGAAATGTTAACACTCCCTGGTAGTGATCATCTCTATCTCCATAGTGATGCAGGAGTTAAGAACCCAGCATGGGCTCCTTCTGTGAAATTTGTACGGGAGAGTGCAAGAAGCAACAAGTCTGCTCTTGTAGGGCATGCTTGGGTTCTTTCCACTTTCCCATTTAACTCATTTCTAAGTCGTCCCAAGAATTTCTCTTCTCCCCTCTCCTCTTCCACCTCCCCATACGGTGTGATATTTAAACTACTTGGTTGGTTGAATATTCAATATTCTTTGCCAAACATAAGCACAATGATGTGTAGGAAGCGAGATGATGCATCTTAATATAATAAAAACAGTTTATACCAACGCTGACAGCCTAACTACCAGTCATGTGCAGGAGAGGGAAGAAGGGGTATTCCTACCTGCAGGGATACACTACAGATGATTCACATCGAAGAAAGAATACACCAAATTCCAGGGGCCACAGGGCTGCCACGTAGGTTCAGACATGTATTTTAATAGAAGAGTTGAGTCATTTCTTGGACCAATTTTAGACAGGAGAGGGAAAAGCATTCAGGATTCCCACTAGCCAGTTCTGTGCTACTCAAGGATTAGGGGACAAGCCCCACCAGCACAGGGAACTGGGTGGGGAGAGCTTACAGGTGGGAGAGGAGGCCAGAAGAATAGGCAAGCCTCCCATCCTCCATCTCCCAAGTTCTTGGGTAGAAAGCCCTATCCTTACAGGCCAAGGTAGGAAACGTCATTCTTCCTTATTGACCTGCTCAGAGGAGACCTGGTGACTTTCATGTTTACCCAGGGGGAGCAGTTGTTTACTTTCCAACAGGGTAATGAGAGATTGGTTTCTATTTCCAGCCAGGTGATGAGGTCTGAGGAAGCAAGTGGAAGGGAAGAGGATCAGTTGGCTTCCTTCTGGAACAAGGATGCAAACCTTAGTCAGCTTCTGCCCCACCCTGGCTCTGGGTATGGGGACTTTTGGTCCATAGGTCCTTGGGGGAAGGGGCTGTCTCTTTATGATCAGTTGAAGACCCTTCCTGGGATACTAAACGGCCTTTTCTCAGTGTATAAGAAGGTTTGAAGCCTTTTTTTTTTTTTTTTTTTTTTTTTCATCTCCTGGTTAGATCAGAGAAATGAGCTTTGACTCACTGAGGCACGTGCTCTCAGACAGGATCTACTGTGCCTTGCCATAGGGCGAGACTCTCAGTGGAGAAGAGGAGTGCCAAGGAGACACAGTAGGTTTGTTCTGAAAAGACTGTTTTAACTAAAACGTAGCTGGTTAGTTGGGAGGTGAGAGCACTGTAAAGAGACTATTGCAGCTTGCTAAGAGGGACAACAGCCCAGACCATGGAAGGTGGGGCAGGAGACAAGGAGGTGGAGAAAGAATAAGCAAAGGTCTGGAGAGAGATGATCAGGAGAATAAAGGTAGGCTTGAGAAGAGTCACAGGTATCCCGTAAGTGTGAAGAGTGAGTGGAGGGGCTCTTGACCAAGAGAGGGACATACAGAAGAGCATCCCAGGAGACCCAAACAGACCCATGCCATCTAAACAGAGGGTCAAAAGATCTAAAGAAAGCATAAGGTCCAGAAGACCCAGATAGAGAGCCAGGAGCTCTAGACAGAGAGCCGCAACATTTGGGGACTCCCTTCTGTGATTGATCTTGTCCTGCTGCCTCTCACCAAGAGGAATGGATGAATTCTTCCACTGCAGGCCTAGTGAGCGCTCCACGGTTCTGCTGTTAAAGCAAATGTCACAAGAAACCCAGACATGGAAGGCACAGCATCTGCCAGCCATCAGCCAATGCCTGTCTTTATGATAGCCATGGAGGTGCAAGAAGTAGAAGGATCCATCTCCACAAGGAGGCCAGTGCCATGCAAAGGAAGCTGGTGTGGATGGGTGCGTGGTAGTGAGACCACAATAGGAAGTGACCAGAGGTCCAACAGTGAGGGCTTCCATGACATCACCTCCCAGGCAGACCCTGCAGGAACACCTCAACGGGGCAGTGTTTTCAATGACTTTGAGAAATGTTGACAGTGAGATTCTGAAAAATAAAGGCAAGCTGATAATCAACTTTTTAAATAATTCTTAAAGATCGGGGTGGGGAACTGCAGTTTGATCATGCTTAGATTGTTGATGATCGTTTCACATACATTTTTATATTTCTGTATTGTCATAAAGTTCCCACAACGTGTGTTTAATTTAAAGGGGTAAGGTGAATGTTCTTTAAATGCTAGCGGGAGTTAATAGCTGTATGTCCTGACCCTAGCCTCCTTCACCTGGATCTTATGACTGTTAGAATGCCTCGCTGGTGCTGTGAGGCCTAAGTGTTTCTCACAAGAGGCTTGAGACAACAAAGGTGTGGCAGAAAAGCATCTAGAGGGTGCATTTGGAGAACTGAGAGTCAGCGGTAATGCTCCATGGCCCTCCAAGAGAGTGTGAGAGAGAGAAGCTGGAACAGAGCCACATGCAGTGGAATCCCAGCCAGAGATACAGCTCTACTCCTATAGCACAGGGATCCCAGAGAGGCCCGCTGGCCCTCGGTTATTTGGGAATGAGCTGTAAGCTGATGACAAAAAATGTAGAGGTGACCCGGATTGCTCTGCAGCAGAATCTCGGCAATGGGTGGGATGACAGTAGCAAAGAATCCATACACTGGGACAACACAAGGGAGGAAAAAGTATAGTCTGACATGTTCAACTCAGACCTGGATCATCTATGAGAATCTGCAGGTAGCAAGCAGACATAGCCAGTGCTGAAGCAGAAGCGTGTCAGAAGCAAAATAGCTGACAGCAAGTGTATTAGTTGTGTACCACATCACTTGACTGTCACCCGCCAGTATTCTGCATTACCAGAGAAGCCCAGAGCAATCTTTCCACTCAGAGAATGGGAGGCACTGGGATAAATAACAGAGGCTTAGCTGCCCACACAACAGGTTATAAATAGGACACAAGCCCAGAAACACCTTCCTAAAAAGGTCTGTTTAGCATCAAGTAAACCAGTTTTACTACCTGATTGTTTGAGGCAAATAATAACAGAAATATATTCCTATATTCATAGCACTTGACATAAGACGCTGCCTCACATACATGTAGCTATGTTTCCCATGTTTCTCATCTGCTTCGTCTTGTGCAGGATGTGTTTTGAGATTATAGACGCCTGGTGCTTTCTTCATGACAAAAACAAGTGATCTTTCTCAAGGAGCAAATGGCGAAGGGGTGGGGAGTGGCACCCAGAACTCAAGCAATGCTTTTTGCTCTCAAGTTTTGGTCACTTAAATCTCTGTGGCCACTGAAGCTTATTTTCCAAATGCTGACATCAGGAATCTGCTGGAGTTGGGGGAGGGGGGGAATAGTAGATGTGACACTATAATAAAAAGAGTGGATAGAATTTGGATAGGACAGATGTCCCTTGCATTCAGATGTAAGGACAATTCATTACTGTCTCCACAGGGGATCTTTTGTCTGGCCAACCAGCAACAAACAGCCACTTTCTTTGCATAAAAGAAGCTTGCACAGTGGGGAGCCCACTTGCTTCCTGATATTTCAAACACATTGAAGGCTTCACCAAGACTAGAAAGATGGTCCCCTTGGCCCAGCTCCCTGTTCTGCCAAAAGACTGTTTCTTTCACTTTCACTACAAGCTAAAACACACACCCTTATTCTCTTCTAACAAGACAGCGGGTGAATAGACTGCAAGAAGCTTATTCTAAAATGATAAAACTAAAAGGTGCTGCTGAAGCAGTTGGTGGTGGCCAAGCACCGACTTGCCTTAGTACGCTTAGAGTTTAGAGTTGGCTCTTGCAAGTTATGCTCTCCATTTCTGCCTCTAAAAAAAGGTATTTAAACCTTATTTTGTGTATTTGGATTAGTTTTACCTTAACCCCTAATGGACTTCCAGATATTCTAGAATTACTCTTGAGTTTTCCGGGAAACTTGGAACCCAGGCTGTTTGGCTCCAGGGCCAGGTTCTTAACTGTATGTCACTTGTGTCCTTTGAGTTTTTCAATGTAATGCTTATACAACTCATTAAAAGGATTCATCTAGCTAGAGGTTAGGGAGATGGTTCAATGAATGGCTCAATGAGTTGCTTGTTGCACAACCCTGAGGACCTGGGTTTAGATATCTGACTCCGGTGAAAAAAGCCAGGCCTTTCAGGGTGTTCCTAGAGTTCTAGTACTGGGAGGCAGAGACAGGAGGATTCTGGGACTCACTGGCCAGCTCAGACCTAGCAGAATTGGTGAGACCCAGGTTTAGTGAAAGACCCTGTCTCAAAAACTGAGGTGGAGAGCAATTCTGGAAGACACCCCACATTAACATTTGGCCTTTACATGCATGCATACACTCTTATACACATGTGAGTGTGGATGCACACACATGCATATACACATAAAGGATCCTATGAAACGTCTACTTCCATAGTGTTTTTTACTCAGAAGAGGTGGGGGCGGGTAGAGAAAGAAAACAATATGGAAACTTGCTGTGGTTTGAGTGAGGTAGAGATGTAGTCATCAGTGGATTAGGATACCATAGATTCTTTCATTGTTCCTCCCAGAAAGTCTTGAGGGTACCATCTTTAGAGGGGAGTAATGTAGTTATTTAAGAATCAGGCTAGTTATTATAAAATGAGGCCATGCCATGTGCTTGGTCTCTTCTGCATATGCTGGTTTGCTTTCCCACTTTTCTAGGTAAGTGAAGCTAAGGCTGTCCTCTCTAGATGCAAGAGCTATGATTTTGGGGACCCTCCAGCCACCAGAATTTTGAATCTTTGTTAAGTGTTCAGCTTCAAATATTTTGTTATAGCTACAGAAATACAGACGGAAATACACATTTGACCAAGTTAAGCACTAGGCTGTAAGTGTTCCTCGTTGTTTCTTATACCTTTTCAGTATATGCAAAACATTATATAATTTGAAATTTTAACCTTGTCTTTCCTTTTCTACTTAGATATTCTGGAGAATGCTAGTTTGGTGTCTTCATTTCAATATTTTAGTGTCACCTTCTAAGTCAATGCTGTGCAGTAGAGCACTTAAAATATAACTAATGGAATTGAAAACCTGAATTTTAGATTTATTTAACTTTAATTAATTGAAATAGCCATGTGTGCCTACAGTTTTGGACAGCGTAGTTCTAGGAGAAAAAAAAAATGCAAAAGCCAGTATACCTCAGTGCTGTCGAGGACTGGACTATGTATTCCAGTGCCTACCCGACTCCCTCACCAAAACAGGCTCTAACTCAGCAGTAGATGACCAGTTATTGAAGGCAGAGCTGTTCTACATATTGATAGCTGTAAGGCCATTTTTCCTTCATGTCATGCTGTCCTGCTTGTCCTTTCCCAAATGAGGTGTTTCCCTTCACTCTGGCATGCATAAGAGCTGTTCTCCAGAGTGCAAGGATGTCTGACGGTGATTAGCCCTGTGCCTGCTTCTCCTCCCTGAGGTCGTCAATCATGGCCATTATGTGTGGGGGCAGATGGGTAATTCAGGAGCAACCTGTGTCCTCAGCCACTTGGCTGCTTGCTGGGTATTTAATTATGTCTCTGCAAACATCAGAGCAAGCACACCTTGATCAGCTTAGTTCATTAAGGACCAGGTTCTTTAATGGCCGTGCTGATAAATTATGCTAGTCTGATTTGAAAAAAAAAAGTTTAAAGGGGAGACATCTTTGAATGATCACACACACAGAGAGAGAGAGAGAGAGAGAGAGAGAGAGAGAGAGAGAGAGAGAGAGAGAGAAGGGGGGGACTTGGCAAGGGGCTAAATCTTGTGTTTGATATAAGATCTTCATTCAAGTCCTGGGTACTGGTGCTGTAGACCATTTGGCCCATTTGACAGCTGGTTCTGAAGGGCTGCCCTATTCCTAACCATGGTGGTTAGCAATACGTGGAAATGTGGGTGACAGTACGTGCTGAGTCCAGAACATGCCTTCAGGCTCACAGTGTTGAGAGCGGATAACTTTTACAGACTGACAGATGCAGGAAGACATTCCAAGTGAGCTCCTGTCATCAACCTAAGAGCAGAGCCTTCTGAAAGAGCTCAGATGTCACAGATCCCCTTTAAGAGAAGTTCTCTACCAGGGACAAAGCATGACTCTGGTCCTTAGAGATAGGCTGTTGTCACAAAGAGAAAGTACACAAGCAGCTCTTACTAAAACCTTTCATTATTGTTTCTTTGTATTTCAATGAGAGTCTACATCCCTCTCTGTGTTAAAATAATATACAAAGCCCTAAATGGTAACCTTTAAGGCACTTTGTAAGCTTCTTCGGTGTGTTATTCAGCTTTCCATAACTATAGCAGAATACGTGAGGTGAGTGAGTTCCAGGACAGCCAGGACTACACAGAAAAACCCTGTCTCGAAAAAAAAAAAAAAAAAAAAAAAAAAAAAAAAAAAAAAAAAAAACAAAAAACAACAACAACAACAACAAAAAAAAACCAAAAACAAAAAAAGACAATAAATTTACTGTGGCCTGCAGATTTGGAGGTGCAGTCTCTAATCTGTTGTCTCTGTCTTTAGGCCCCAGGCAAGGTAGCACATCCTGGGAAGAGTATGAGATCAAATGAAATGGCTCATTTCAGGGCCAGGGAGCAAAAGAGAGAAGAGGAGCCGGGCAGTGGTGGCGCATGCCTTTAATCCCAGCACTTGGGAGGCAGAGGCAGGCAGATTTCTGAGTTCGAGGCCAGCCTGGTCTACAGAGTGAGTTCCAGGACAGCCAGGGCTACACAGAGAAACCCTGTCTCGAAAAACAAACAAACAAACAAAGAGAGAGAGAGAGAGAGAGAGAAGAGGAGAGACAGACCCACAGCCTTCTTTGAAGGCAGCTTCCAGTTGACCTATGGAGCTAGCTTTCACCAAACCCTGCTTCTTTTCTCCCACCTCTAGGGTGACATTCTGCACTCCAAACTATCAACATCTGGGCCTATCGGAACATCCGGTAGCCAAACTATAGCAGTCAGATTAAGTGCATGAGTCAGCTGCGTCTTTTCTCATATTTCCCTTCCATGGGTGTAATTCACAGACTTCCAAATGCTGAACCTGAGAAAGTGGAGAAGGCCTCCCACTGGAACACCAGTATGAAGGTGTTACTTCTAGGATAGTGATTTGAGGCAGCTAAAAATGTCCCAGGTATCCTCCAACATTTGATAGTGAGGATTCTTTAAAAAAAAAAAAAAAAAAAAAGGTGTGTTTCTGATATTTTAAGTGTCTCTTTGGAGGTGGGTGTGTGTACACTCAGTACAAATGATCAGGGTTCAGAGGCATCAGAGCCCTTCTTGGAGCTAGAATTGGAAGTGGTCATGAGCCACCTGACATGTGTGGAGAATCCCAGTCCTCTGCAAGAGCAGTCTGTACCCTCAACTGCTGAGCCACCTCTCAGGGACATGTGGCTTCCTAGGCTGTCCTGGGTATAGGACCCCAAGGCAGTCAGCTGAGGGTCAGAGAAGCCTTGTTCTAAAAAAAACTCTACTCTCAGAAACTCTGAATATAGTAAGAAAACAGAGTGGTGAAGGGGTTGAGCACCCACACATGCATGCACTCCCAGAGTAGGTGAGTGCTGAGGTCCTGGGGCCATATGCAGAATGACGGTTTATGTTTCATATTTGGTTGCCTGCATTTCAACTTTGCTTTTACCTCATTTCTTGGCTGCAGGATTTCTGAGGGATTCAAATCAGTGAAAAAGAAACATGTTCTTAAGAGACTGTCTTAGTTAAAGTTTCTATTGCTGCATCAAAACACCATGACCAAAACAGCTTGGGGAGGAAAGGGTTTATTCAGCTAATGCTTCTGTGTCAGTACTGCTCATCATTAAAGAAAGTCAAAACAGGAAATCAAACAGAACTGGAACCTATAAGCAGGAGCTGATGCAGAGGCCATGGAGGGGTGCTGCTTACTGGCTTGCTCCACATGGCTTGCTCAGCCTGCTTTTTTATAGAACTTAGCACCACCAGCCCAGGAATGACACCACCCACAATGGGCACCCACCACCACCACCATCACCATCAATCACTAATTTAAAAAATGCCCTCCCAACCTGCTTACAATCTGATCTTATGGAGGCATTTTCTTAATTGAGGTTCCTTCCTCTCAGATGACTTTAGCTTGTGTCAAGTTGACATAAAACTATCCTGCACAAACACCAAACCATACTGGGTTTGGCTTAAAATTACAAGTTCCGTCTTGGGATAAAATGGTAACTGAAAATAAATTTTCACGCAGCTGCACCTGAAATTTAAGCTCTCCGTCATTGGTGTCGAGGATAAACCACTGGTTTCAGAATCACTAAGTTGGATTATCTTTTTAACTCTACTGGGCAGATTTCATCCTCTGTCGACAAATCAAAACATGTATAACCACTTAGAAGCTCAGATTTGTTTAGGCAGTGAGAGAAATATACGAAGATTTAAGTTAAGATTTAAAAAAAAACACGTTAACTTTATTTGAAATAATTTACACGATCTGTTTTTCCCAAAGCACATGATTTGAGTTATATTTTAACCAAGTGTGAAGATAGGCCAGGCCTGGCTTGCTTTCCATTTTGCCTGCCTTTCCTTCCCACCCCAGCGCTCCACTGGGGATTTTTGCTCACAGTGGGTGTTCCTCTATTCTCCCGTTGTTCACTTGGTCAGAGTTGCCTAAGGAGACTGAAGCTCAGGCTGAACATTGGCCCCCAGATGTCTGTTGTAGCTTTTCTAGGTGACATTTACATCTGAATGTCACCTGATACCCTGGGAACATCGGTGGTGACTCAAACCTCAGTAGAATACTGTGATTCCACAAACCCCCCCCCCATGTTGTTTTCATGGTTTGGACCCCAAGAAGGGAGAGAAGCTATCTAATCCAGTAGGGGGTTTCCAGGGAGGTCTGATAGATATCTTAGTAAAGTTGAACTTCAAAATGTGTCTTTATAACTTCACCTTGACGTGAAGGGTCCTTGGGCTCTGTAAAGGTTTTGCTTGGATCCACCAGTTGTGTTCAGTAATTTCCCAGTTGCTATCATTTGAGTCCGTTCACATTTTTCCTCCCAGTGGAGCAAATGCTTTTTTCTAAGTTCTTTCCGCTTGAGAGGGTTTCTCTGGTGAGTCTCAGCAGCCTCTGAAAACTCAGGGTGGAGACCCCCTCTTTGTGTGAAGTGCATTACATTCAGAGTGATTTCCTTTCAGGACCCCGTGATGCCCAGATTCATAGCAGTTTGTTTCAGTGGTGTTGAGTGACCAGGAGGAACTAACTGACAGGCATGTGCGATGATTGGACCTCTGTGTGTAAGTGGAATCTGAGGCAGGCTTGAGTCCAGTCCATTTACCACCACCCTAGAGAAAGAATGTGGTGTGGAAATGGGGCTCTTTTATACAGGGTGACATCACCCTTTGTTACTTCTATTTCCTAACAATTCGTGGAGTACCCCTGCCCTGCCATTGCTCTCAGCCCACAGATTCTGTGGTCTTGGGCTGCAGCACATGACAGGATGGCCTTTCACAGGCAGCCTTGTCATCTGCTTTCTACAAGGGTTGTGCCGCCTTAGACATTTACTACAGCAATTGTCTGGTGCTTTCTCATGTGGGACTTTGAAAATCAGTTTTTGCCTTCTCACAAAGGAACATTTTGGGAAAAGGCTATGGTTAAAAATGAGGTCACTTTGCAAGCTGCCATTGTCATGCAAAAAGCCCCCAACTTTTGTAAATTATAAGCATTTACAGAAGTTCATTTGTGTTGATTTCTTGGAACTAAAGGGGCATTTTGTCTTAGATGCTGTCACTACTCAAATCGAGTGGGGAGTTCCAAGACCAGTGTGGGGGGAGGAGAGGGGGTCCAAGGCCAGCCATAGCTATGTTCCTGAGGTACTACTATACTCAAGCGCTCCTCCAGGCACTGAGTGCAGGCCTTTGCCTGAGCCCACTCTTAAGAAGTGATTTACCCAGGCTATATCTGTTTAAACATCTTGCCCAAGGTCACATGGCTAGAACTTATAAAATGGAAATTCCAGCCACCTTCAACTTCAGTGGCCCTGTCTCCTGTTCCACAGTCCAAGCCACCCTTCTGAGTCACAGCAGCTTTATAGGAGAGGCTTCGGGCCTTGAAATCTCCCCCACAGGGAGGGAAGAAGGTGAGAAAATGAGTTCTGGAGGATTCAGTCACTTTTATTTATTTTAAAAAGTGTGTGTTTGTGTGTGTGTGTGTGTGTGTGTGTGTGTGTGTGTGTGTGTGTGTGTGTAGTATGTGTGTTTTCGGCAAGAGCAAACACACATGCATGTGTGTACATGTGTGATATATGAACATATGTGTGTTCAGGTGTGCTTGCCTATGTTTGCACATGAAGAAGCCAGACTTGGATATGTGGTCTGTTTCTTTATCACCTTCCACCTTAATTTTTTGAGACAGAGTCTCTCCAGACCTGAAGCTTATTCATAAATAAGGCTCCGACAAAAACTGGGCAGCGTCTGAGGTTACTTGCCTGCTTTCCCCATCCACCAAAAGCCTGTATTCAGGCCAGTTTGTCATCATGTTGGTGCGGAGCAGGGAAGCACTGCTTATGTTTTCTCCGAATTACAAGACCCTTTCCATAGAGGCTGATGACAAAGGAGACACAGATCTTTGGAGACTGGTTGGCTCCTCCCCCTTTTTGCCCTTCCTTCACCTTTGAGATAAGTGCCTGTACCCCCATCCCCTCCTTTAGCACCTTTCCATGTCTCTCAGGGTCCAGTCTATGCAGCACTTCACCTACAGACCCCTTTATCAGTCCCCTTCTTGTTTCCTATTCTGTTTGGTCACTCTCACTGGAAAAGTGACTCTGCTCGAAGCAGCAGTGTTCTCAGACTAGAGCAGGAGATCTGCGTTGCTTACAGAGTTAGCCTCTTCTTCATGCTCCCTCTTTTCACCTTGCATACAGTTTTAATTCTCTCAGAGCACTGTTCTTTTTTAAGTAAAAGCTGTCACAAGGGGCTGGAGAGATGGCTCAGCAGTTAAGAGCACCGACTGCTCTTCCAGAGGTCCTGAGTTCAAATCCCACAACCACATGGTGGCTCACAACCATCTGTAATGGGATCTGATGCCCTCTTCTGGTGTGTCTGAAGACAGTTACAGTGTACTTACATACATAAAATAAATAAATAATTTTTTAAAAAGAAAGCTATCACAACTAAAAGTGGTATAATTTTAAAGATGTAACTGCAGGGTCATCTACCTTCTTAATTTTTTAAAATATAGCTGCATTTGTGTTTGTATGTGGGACAGCTTTTGGGAATCAGTTCTCCCTCTCCACCATGTGGATCTAAGATTGAACTCAGGGTCTCTTCACTTTCTGTATTGCTTTATTTAGGGAAGCTGGGCTGCAAGTATTAAGAATGTTACTGGATATGGTATTGAGATATGGTTGTTGAGAGTAGGGATCAATCAAGGGAGGGAGTGAGTGAGGGAGGGAGAGAGAGAGAGAGAGAGAGAGTGAGTTAGTCAGTGCAGGCATGATGGCATACCCCTATAATCCTAGCACTTCACCCAGGAAGATCAAGGTTATTCTTGACTACATAGCAAATTCGAAGCCAGCTACATGAGACCTAGGAAGGGTGTGGCACCAGCATTAGGCATATAGTTTGGTGGCAAAGGACTCGCCTAGCTTGAACAAGGCTCAGAGTCCCAACCCCAGCACCACAAGAAAAGAGGAAAGGTAACAAACACCCTGCCACTGAGTTGGTTGGAGCAGTGCAGAGAGATTAAATAAGGTACATGGGAGACACCCAGCCTGACTGAGCATGAAGCTGGAGGAGTGCCCTTTAAAAATAAGGACCATAATTATCATAATTATTTCCTGATTAGGTTTCTTTCAAGTAAGAACGAGAGACCTGGATGCTTAGCACAGCCAAGCCCTCCCTGCTTAACTGCTGCTCCCATTCCTTGCAGTACTGTGCCTCTGCCCTTGCCTTAGGCAGCAAGTGTCCACCGAGAGCAACGGTGAGGCTGGGTTGGACACCCAAATCAAAGGAAGATCCCACTTGCTCCTCTGTGGTAGGGCGGCTTTAAAGAATTGGATTCTTTTGTGACAGAAGCCATTCTCAGAGGCTCTGATCTGGCCTTCATGTAATTGTTTAATAAAGACGATGGGAATTTTTTCGGTTACCCACTTTAGGGTGGTCCTCATGGAAAGTGCTTTTCCCACCCATGTAGACTCCTGTGTTACTCAGTAGGTGTTCTTGGGGCATCTAAGTGTAACCAAATGCCAGACATTGAGAAGGCCACAGAGAAACAAGCCTGATTTTCCTTTCACAGCTGTGAGAAAAACCAACCTACAGAGAAGGTAGTGTCAAAGGTTCTAGAACATCATTCTGTGGTGCAAAGGGGGCTTGGGGAGAAATGGAGGAAAGGTAGCCAAACTAGTCAGTGATAGAAAGAGAAATAGATTTACGTGGACCAAGACAGCGGGTGGAGAATAGAAGGAGGGGAACGTGAAGCCTAAAAGCCTTGCTTGTCAAGAACACTGAGAACAGCAGGTGAGAAAACAGACAGGCCAATAAACAGGTGGCATTGTAGAGACTAGAGAGCAGCACACTAGGGACATGGACTTCCGGTATTTTCACCTGTGAGAGCAACAAAGCACAGCACCCACCAGCACTGTGTTAAGTGAACTAGAGCAGAAAGGTCTCTGAAAGGAGAGACTTCCTCAGAAGCAACTGTTCTTCAACTGCTTCTTCCCCGCAAAAGCAGCTACAGCAGGCCATCAGGTGGGCATGGCTGTGGAGAGGTGGAGACAGTCTCCCTCCTCCAGCCTCAAGTCAACAGTCAGCAGCCTGTTCTGACTCCCAGATCGGCAGGTTGGTGAGTAAGGTACAAATGTCAGTGTGGGTTTTCTACAGCTTCCAGGATCCCACAGAGCAGCCCAGACCACATCAGCTCATATGTAACTCGTCTTAGAACCATAGACAGCTTAAGCCCCAAGGGAGAAAAACCCTAACTTCTAAAAGAGACACTCCATTCTCCCCTTAATCAGGCTAAGGCATTAGGAGGTCAAGTAGCTGCCCCGAGGCCACACAGCTGCGAGTAGAATCACACTGGAATAAACTTGAGTCCAGCTGAGGAAGAATTTGGCTTAAACACCAGGGGATTTGACTAGTGGAGAATTCTGTTACTTGAAGGTCAGTAACGTTACTCAGCATCTATTTACTGAGCCCACACTTGGCACACAGCACCTCACGAGTGGTGACCACAGCATGACCTGTGGAGTCCCTTACTTAGAACCCAAGAACGTTCTGCCCTGAGTCTTTGTTCCATGATAAACACACAGACATGTGGACAACAGAAATTCACTGCAGAAATGGCTGAGTAGCTCAATTCCTGAGGCAGGACTTGGCTGAGGACTGGGGTGTAGTGGTATCTGATTACCCATGGCCCATCCTCCTGTGCAGGCGATCACACTGCAGACACCATGGGCCAAAAAACAAGATGGCGCCCAGCCCTAGTCAGTCTCAGAACTGCTCCTACTGAAAGCATTTCAGTTGGGCTGGACAGAAAACCACTTTCCAAAGCTCTCTGCCAACATAGTCCCTCTCCAGAGACCTGCTTCTTGAGCATAGCTTTCTTGCTGCTGGCCTGATCTGACTCCCTGTTTAACTGGCTGGTGTTTCTAAGTTGAACGAAGCACAGGAGGGCTTTCTACATGTGGGGAGGGGGACTCTAATTTTAACTGCCATGTGTCCTATCAGATCTGATTTCTGTTTTTATTGTAATCTTAATTTAAAACTAAACGCAAAGCAATCTTCATTACTTATATTCTCCAAAGGCAATGCGGTGAGGTCAGAGAGCCCGAGGCTTGGAACCGTGCCTTGCCTTTACCACCAATGGACTCCCTGACCTTATTTTCCCCTTTAATAAAATGAGATGGTTGGATGGGGATCAGTGGCTGCAGACTGGCAGCATGAGTCAGCCCCTGACCCTGGCATGTTTCTTGTGACCTCAGCTGTGTTTTATTTGCTAATTGAATTTCAAGATCTCTAAGCAAGGCAAGAGCTGGGTGATTTGTTATGGGCTCCCCTCTCATACCCACCAATTCCACACGAGTCTTATCGGACTAGGACCCAACTTCAGAAGCCCTGCTCCATGTTCTCTGAGATTTCTCTCATCTGAAATAGAATTTTTCAATTTCTTTGCACCTCCAGGGCATTTTGTACCTCTGCCTGCCTTGCTCTTTTGCATTGAAAGTTGTGTTATGGTAGATTTTTTTTTCTCCCAATAGAGAAAAGTCACACACAGCAGCAAAGCCAACCTCTGATGGTGCCAAGGGTGGTAGGCCACCTGGTATTGCAAGCCTTGCACACACACACACACACTGCTGTTAGTATTTATATGTCGCTGCTGCAAAGGGAACATTAACCAGGGACCTCAGTGCTAGTACATGTGACAGTCCAGCAACACTGCAGGCCCTACAGTGCCCAGAGCCCTGCTCCTGGAGCAGTCCCTGGGAACTTATCAGAAATGTAGATTCCAAGTTCGTGCTGTAGACCTCCCAACTGGGTGGTTTTGTCATCTCTAAAGCTTGCTGGTAGACTCTTCCCAGTTATGAGGAGGGTTCCGTAACATATTTGCAGGACATGCTGCAGTCATTCTTAAATAGGAAATGCACCAGAGTCAATACAAAGTCTGTCACCCCAGTTTACTGGGCCCAGCCCCACTCTCTGATTGAAAAGGTCTGAACAGAGCCATGGAACCTACATGGCCAACATGGCCAACGTTGTCCCAGGTGAGGGGGCAGCAGCTGTTGTGTGGCCATGCAGATCTTCATGCCAAAGAATTCTTCCCCTACTATAGGAACAGGGGGAGGTAAGAGGCAGGAATCACCCACTGAGGGGGATTTGGCTATCACAGTACAATGGCACTTGGGCAGGAACCTGCTGGGCACGTGAACCTTAGGGAAGCCAGTGTACCTGAAGTGGGTGATGTAGACGGCATGTGGGGAACTTAAGGTCGGGAGCACACTGAGGCTGGCGTCATCCTGAAACACTTTGCTTCTTCTCTGAGTGACATGGGGCCCCTTGGGTTGATGGGCTAGATGGCATGTAACGATGACATCCATCCTACAGAGGGAGGATGCTGCTGCCGCCAAAATGACTGCATTTTCAGGGTAAAGGAATGAGCCTCACTGGAAAATCAAATTCCTCTTTACAAAATAACTAACATTAAGAGCAAAGGACAAGGAAAGATGGAAGGAAAAATCATACCATCCTTGTACATCTTTGCACTCCGAGTGAGGATGTTGATTGTGAGCCGGGTCAGCAGAGGAGCTGGCAGAGAACGCTGATGGATACAGCTAAGACAGGAAACTGAGGAGCAGCCTGTAAATCCACACAGCAGCCTTGTCTTCCAGCTGAATCATAATCTCCCCTCTGCAGCTTGAAAGTGCAGACACAACATTTGTAGAATCTCCTTCCGGAATTCTTGAATTAGTCAGCCTTCCAGTTTAGAGACTAAACTGAGGCATGAAAGAGCAGATTAACAGTCCCACGGGGAAGTGATTAGGTCAGATCGAAGTCACTGGGCTTCTTCATCCAGACTATTTCATTAGAAAAAATGGGCACAGGTAGGTAGTTCTAAGCCACCATGTGGCCTGTGGGTGCTTAGAATTGAACCTGGGTCCTTTATAAGAGCAACAAACCCAAGAAAATTATTTTACAGATTTATTTTTATTTTTAAATTATATGTGCATGTGTTGGCATGTGAATATAAATGCAGGGATCTGGGGAGGCTACAGAAGGGCATTTGATCTCTTGGAGTAACAGCAAACCTGATGTGGGTGTTGGGAGCTGAGCTCAGGTCTTCTACAACAGTAGCAGGCCATCTTAGCTTCTGAGCAATCTCTCTAGACCCATGAAAGGTATTTTTAAAGGCAGATGCTACATAAGATGGAGCATTAGGGGTATAACTCTGGTAGAATACTAGGCTAGCATACACCTAGACTGTGGGTTCCATCTCTAATACAAGAGTGGGAAGGAGAGGTAGAGACGGAGAGGAAAAGCACCTGACAACCTCACCAAATAATGACTGTAGTGTCAAAATATCGGTTAAAACACTTGCCTGATGACCTGAGTTCAGTGCAGGTCATAGAAGGAAAAATCAATCCCCACAGTTGTCCTCTGGCCTCTCCACACATGCCGTGTCATACATGGACATGTGTGCATGCATGTGTACACGCACACATACACATAGAGTAAATGAGTAAATGTGGTTTAAAGTAACAACAACAACATTAAAAAGATGTTGGTAATAAGAAGTACACGCTGGGGAATCCCCTGTACCTTCTAGCAGCTGGGGAGCTAAGTGTGTTGATATGGGCACAGTTGGAAGGGACTGGGTGTTATTTCATTGGCTAGCACTCCTCTAGGATTTCTAGCTCAAAGTCCTGTGAGGCTTCCCTCGCCGGGATGCATTCATTCACCCATGGGCTCTTATTGAGTGTGAATTTGACCCATAGCAAAGCTAGCGCCAGAGGAGCTGAGGGTGAAGAATCTTTACTGAGAAAACTAAATGGCAACCTCCACACGGTGTTCTGGACCCTGCAGCCACCCAGACCTCTCTGGGCTCCTTTATCTAGCTTAGAAACCCACAGCAGACAGACCTGGCATATAAGAATCACATTTATATGAAATCGTTCTGATATTTAAAGTCATTTCTCTCCTTTACTTTCTCTGCTTTTATTAAATATTAGGTGTCTAAAAGTGTCGAATTCTTAAGCAAGCGCTGCCAAACCTCACCCATTGTTTTTAAACAGAGGATACTGCAAAGCCAAAACACTGTGAGCATTTGAATTCTTGTTCTTCCTTTGAGCTATTGTAATATTAGCCTTAAAAGACAGACAGAAGGCTGTGGAAACCATTTCCCCTCTAGAAAGGAAGTGGAACTTTAATGGCTCACCATACCTTCACGGTTGCCTTTAGTTATTATCAGCACATGGGTTCATGACATGGATTTTGATGACTTTAATGTGCCAGGGCAGCTTCCATGGAGTCAGTGACAAAGCTCACCCAAGATCAATTCTTGCAAAAATCCCAGAAGAGAGCAGAGTGCTGTAGCCTGTGCCTGTAATCCCAGCTCTTGGGAGGCTGTCCTGGTTAGGTTTATTGTCAGTTTGACACAAATTAAAGAACCTCAGTTTAAGAACTGCCTCCAACAGACTGGCCTATGGGGCATTTTGAGATGCTGGTTGATGTAGGAGATCCCAGGCCACTGTACCTAGAGCGGTGCATCCCTAGGCAAGTAGAGCTATCTGAAAAAGCTAGCTAAACAAGCCATTGGACCGTGCTCCTCATGGTCTTTGCTTTAGTTCTTGCTTCCTGGTTCCTGCCTTGGCTTTCCTGAGGATGGACTGCATCCTGCAAGGTAAATTAAATACTGCCTTCCCTGAGTTGCTTTAGAATCATAAGGCTGAGGCCAGCCTGGGCTCTAAAGCAAGACCCTGTCTCAAAATTTACCATCAAGAAAACAAAGCCCAGGTTGGAAGATGGCTCAGAAGTTTAGAGCCCTGGCTGTTCTTCTGGAGGTCCTAAATTCAATTCCCAGCAACTACATGGTGCCTCACAACCATCTATGATGTGATCTGATGCCCTCTTCTGGCATGCAGACAGAGCATATAAAATAAATTTAAAAAAAAAAGTTAAAAAGTAATTCTTTGGGCTGGAGAGATGGCTCAGCAGTTAAGAGCTGAATAATGGGATATGATTCCCTCTTCTAATGTGTGTGAATAGTGTACTCAGATAAAACAAAATAAATAAATAAATCTTTTTTAAAAACAAAAGCAAAAACAGAGAGAAATAAACTGCTGTGCGTTTACTGTGCCCAGCCCAGTTCTAGGCTCTAAAAAGCATCAGTGAGCAGTCAGGGAAGGTCACCTCGTCACCTCCTCAGAACTTAGATTCTGGCCCACATGTAGACAGCTCTTGCTCTCAGCAAAGGCATGGGCAGTATGAGGACACTTGCCTCAGGTCTTACCTTGTTTCTTCCTTGTGAGAGTTAAGGGAAGATTCTTAGTCACTCCAAGCCTCAGAGTTCTGCTATATAAAATAAGCACTAGAATTCATATCTCCACTAGGGAACTATGTGTTTTAAATGAAATGCTTGCCGACACCCCTGGCCTACCATGCTCAGAACACTGGTGATATGGTAGGTACCATATCAGTAAGGCATTGTCTCTACAACTCGGCATTCACCTGTCTACATCTGTATCTGGCAGACAGTAGAATGTGATTTGTAGAAAATACTTAAAAGATCCCCCACTTTCTCTTTTTTTCTCTGAGGGGGGAAAACCATTCTTTTCCAGTCCTTTGGGTACCAGTAGGTCTTAGCTAAGAGGAAAGATGCAGTTCTCCACTGGGAGGGAAGGCTTGGAGTTGTCATTATAATAACCGCTTTCTACCTTGGGATGCTATTTGGGTCTCTGTGCCCAGCAATTTCGGGCTCTCTTGCTATAATAAGGATCCCACAATCACATGGCTGAAGTTCTGGTCTCCAAGGTCTCAGGGCCTGTGTCCTTGCCCATGGCAGTAATCATTAAATGTTGCTATACTTTCAGGCACAGCCTGGAGAAAGCTGGACAGGAAGGAAAGAGCAGTGGAACACAGGGGGGCCAGAGGCAGCAGCTGCAGTTTTCCTGTTTGCTGAGGAAAGGTTCAGGGAGGGTTACAGACATAACGGAACAAGCCTCTAGGACAGTAGTTCTCAACCTGTGGGTCGCGACCCCCATAAGAGCTATATATCAGATATTTACATTATGATTCATTACAGTGGCAAAATATGGTTATAAGGAAGCAACAAAATAATTTTATGGCTGGGGGTCACCACAACATGAAGAACTATATGAAAGGGTCACAGAATTAGGGAGGTTGAGGACTACTGACCACTGTCCTAGGAGCACCTAGTGGGCCAGAAGATGGGCTCAGCGGCCCTAAGCCTGTACCAAGAGCTAGGATTCACGAAGTGGTGCCTGAGAGAGCAGGGTCTCCCTTTACTTCCTGTTTTAATTCCCCAGGCTGAAGTGAACTGCTAATCTATCTGAGGTCAGAGGAGCATGAGAGAGATGAGTCCTTTCATTGAAAGGCCTTAACCTGTATTGTTAGAACAGAACTACACAACCTAGCCTCAGAACCAAGTTGTCTTGGGCTTGGCAGGGTTGTGGGCTGTATGGACTGCAAGTGCTGCCTTCCATGTAAAACTGTTCCTGTGTCATTGCTCAACTCTCTAGGAACAGTCTCTCTCTCTCTCTCTCTCTCTTTCTCTCTTTCTCTCTCTTTCTCTTTCCCTCTCTCTCTCCTTCCCTCCCTCCTCCTCCTTCCCCCTCCCCCTCTCTCTCATTATTCCATACACACCACTACTCAAAGCTGCTCTCCCTGGATTCCTGTGTGAGAAAAGACAGCGGAAGAAAAGACACACCCAAGTGAGGGCTGCATGTCCAAATGGCAAGCCTTAGGGAGGGACCTGTGTGACAGGGAGGAGGGGCAGCTCAAGAGCCTCATCCCAACTATACCCTTACACCCTGGAGACAAAGGCTGACCCAGAAGACCGGCTTCCCAGGTAGCCTTTTCCTCCCTCATTTAGATTGTTCACCTCGGGCCCGTATTGCAGCAGCACAAAGCCAGATCTCTGTGCAGACACGGTTCCGACTGTCCCACGTGTGGTACAGCTACCATACGCCGTGTGATTATCATTTCCAATTTACTCAAGGAAACAGAAGCACAAAGGTAACTTTCCTAGAACGGAAGGGGCAGAGACTGCATTTAACACCCGACCTCCCACCCCTCCTCCCACCCACCCACACACCAGCCATAGTCTTCTTTACTTCAGCCAGTCTCCGCAAAGCACACTTTGTTCCAAGGACAGATTCTAAGAATTTGTAGTTCTTTGGCTTAAATAGTGTCAGCCAGTTAATATATTCCTTTATTGCCAGCCAAGCCAAATCCAGAAGAACCCTGTGAACTCGGAGAATTCCAGAACACTTTATCCCAAGAGCATGTACACTTCTCCCTACCTTCTGTCAGCATGCACAGCATTTTAAAAACAAAGTCAAGGCTGGGAGTGTGGCTCAACTCAGCAGCAGGGCACTTGCCCAGTGTGTGCCATGTGAGGACCAGCTTCCACACCCAGTACCTCCAAAAATAAGTATTTAGTAAAGAATAAAGGCTATGTTCTACTCCGCACATGCTATAGGGGGTGGGACTGGCTTTTCTACAATCAGTATCAAAGGTTATGTGCTGTTTGTTATTTGCTTGTTTTCAACTAAACTGCCATGATTGCTGACTCCAGGAGGAAGTTAACTCAGTAGTCTGTCTGCAGGGCTTCCTAGGATGTGCAAGGCGAATGTTAACCCCTTGCTAACTCTTATCTCTGACAAGGTTCGGAAGTCAGGTGAACGTTTTTTTTGTCAGCCCATACCAGCAGGAGCTCTGGTTCCTGCTGGGCTCCCGAGATACCACAGCATTAATGGTTTAACACAGAAAGGTCCTGAGCCAGAAGCTAATAGGGAATGGTACTTCAGGCAGTGGTTCCAGAGATCATTTTGGGTACTGCCATCTACCATAGAGGTGTCTTTCAAAAACGTGAAATATAGGGCATCTTTTTAAACTATGAGCTGAGAGGGTTGCTCAGCTGTATAGTGCTTGTTTGACATGCATAAATTCCTGGGTTCCATTCCCATGATAAGAAAGAAAGAAAGAAAGAAAGAAAGAAAGAAAGAAAGAAAGAAAGAAAGAAAGAAAGAAAGAAAGAAAGAAAGAAAGGGAAAGGAAAAGAAAAGAGAGAAAGAGAGAAAGAGAGAAAAGAAAAGAAAGAACATTATCTAAGCAAGAAATGTCTAAAGCCATGGTTCAGCATTAAAATCAGCAAAGCAGTAGGGCCTTAACAACTAACCAGGACAAATGCAAGTGGCCAAGGGTAAGTAAAGGGGGAGATACACTTTAGAGTCTACACTTAGTTCATGGACAGGCTAGAGGCATCTCTGGTAGGAGCTTCCTTTAGTCCTGGCTCCTGATGTATGGTGTCCTTTTAGCACCTTAACAAGACTTGCTCTGCAGTTAGCCAGCAGCTCTTATTATTAGACCACAGTATGTAGCAGCCATGAAAATGTCTCATCATGGTGGAGCTGGATGACGGCTGCACCCACCCTCAGACTCTGTGCAGTCAGCATGGTTGGTTCCTGCTAGCTCTGCCTGACACCATCACTTTAAGGGGCAGTGTTTGGAATATGATCCACATATTCCAACCTGTATATACAACCTTGTCACAGTACTGTGAAAGAAGCAGGGATTTCCAAGTGGGTGGGGCCTCGGGAGCTGTTTGTTCCCTTTTCAAGCTGGCCCTCAACTTCCCGGTGGGGCGGAGGTAGATAGGACAGAACCCCTTTCCTCTCTCCTCAACCTTCTTATTCCCAAAGTGAGCTTAGACTGCTTCCGAGGCAGGCTTCCTAGAGGTTCCGTATGCCCCTGGAGCAGCTGTACAGCCATCTCATAGCAACCTGCCTTGGACGCTTTCCCTCTTCCTCCCCTTTCACTCCTCCCCTCCCCCATCATCCCCAGAAGTGACAGCTCTGGCGACACAACTTACTTTTCTTCCAAGAAATTTGTGCTAGTTTGAAAAAAAAAAAAAAAAAAAAAAAAAAAAAAACATATTAGCAGATTTTCTTGAGTTGCAACCTCTGAACAAGGCCATAATTACTACAGAGCTGTTCCCATAGCCTAGACTCAAACTGTCCTGCCCACAGCCCCCATTATTTATTGACCAAACTCTCAGACCGTCCAGCCATTTCTCTGCCTATCAGCAAAGCATTGCTAGTGTATTGGATACTTTTCTCAATGCTCTGACAGAAGCTGTCTAAGGAAGGGCTCCTTGGGGCTCACAGTTGGGAGGGAAGCTGTGCTGACAAGAGTGACTCCCGCTATGGGGGCCTAGTGTGAGGCTGTTGATCACATGAACGCAGGGGTTCAAATGGCTCCTTCCTTCTTTCTCCTCACTCTGGGACCCCAGCTCATGAAGTGGTGTCAGCTATATTCAAGGTGTGTCTTCCCTCCTCAATTAAATCTCTCTGGAAGTGTTGAAACTCAGGTTTACAGTGAGGATTAGCCATCACTGCCAGGTTCTAAGGGTTGCTTGTAATTGGCTCCATTGCAGCTTGTGAAGAAAAGTAATTTTAATAATAAGATTTTTGGTGTGGTCTTAGATTTGCCTATTTGTATTCCCTGCTGTTTTGTGTTTTGGTTCCTGCAATGCTGGAAATCCTTGGGCCCCAGTCTAGGCAAGTGTTGAACCACTGAGCTCCACCCCCAACCCCTCAGTTCTGACCTTCCGTGAAATAAAAGACACAGAGAAACAAAAAGAAGCATTATTCCTCCCCTCTTGTCTTTTTTTTTTCCTTTTTTTAAAAAAAGATTTATTTAATTTATGTGCGCACACAGTAGCTGTCTTCAGACACACAAGAAGAGGGCATCAGATCCCATTACAGATGGTTGTGAGGCAACATGTGGTTGCTAGGAATTGAACTCAGAGCCTCTGGGGGAGCAGTCAATGCTCTTAACTGCTGAGCCATCTCTCCAACCCCTCCTCTTGTCTTCTAGAACAAACTTCAGGCCTACTCTGGAAAAAATAAAAATAAAAAAAAAACCATCACTGGATCAGGTGAACAGTAAATAAAACCAAATCTGTCTCACTATGGATCATGAGACCAGAGTGACTTGTGAGGGCTGGACTGTCATTTGCAGTAATGATGTGTATGGCTACTGCTTGGAAGTGCTGACAGATATTTTCTGTGCTCTTCCAAAAAGCCTGCTTTCTCACCTTCAAAAGGAACCCATGATCGATGGCAAGCCTGAAGTGCATGTGGCTCCTTGAGAATTGCTCTTTGTTTTCTTTACATTGTTTAATAGCTACCCTCCTAACACAGTTTCGGGCAGTTTGGAAAATGTTTCTGGTGAGTTATGGCACCAAAAGGTAGTTATCAGCAAATGATCACACCTGTGCCCTTCTGAAGGCTGTTGTGTCTTCTCATCTCCCCAGAAGAAAAAAAAAAAACCTAGAATAGCAGATGCCCACTGGCACACTGCATCTGCCTAAAGTCAGATCAAGTCTGCACTAGTATTCCAATCACAAGCAGGGAGGAGAGGTCAGAAGACAGTAGGCTGCTTCATCTTCCACACCATGAAAGAGGCCCACATGCTCACAATGAGAGGCAATAGAGAGTTAGGCTTGAGGGCCTTGTTCAAGTGTAGGCATGAAAGGCTTGGCCCATTCACTTGTGGTGCAGACACTGCAAGTCTGTGGACCCCACTTGGGACACCAGAAGTGAAACATACAGCCACTTACAGAAGAGGACCTCCAGAAGAAAAGGCATGAGTATTTAACAGTTGTCGTCACAGTGAGAGTCACACTAATAGATACAGTCGCTATAGCAACTCATTTGCAGCCAGGAGAGATTGTAGTCACCTGCCCATCAGTGGACTACTGTCCTCACCCATCTTCAAATGTTGATCCTGATCTGGGAAGTTTCCTCATTGTTTTTGAATGACTGCTCAGAACTGTAGGTTGGTGTGTGGGACTAGGCATCCCCCAGGAGAGCTGTGCTGAAAGAATGGAATGACAGTTACAAGCCCTTGCTTATGTGTGGATTACAGGTGGATTCCTGAAAGTTAGGTGGGAACCAAACCCTGGCAATACCGTGCTACTTTCTTCCTGTCGACCTTGGTGGCCTCTGTGTGTCATTCTCTCCTCTGTGGTTTTCACCTGTCCTCTTGAAAGAAGCCCTTCATTGCAACTAGTATGCATATCTGAGTTTCCAGCATCACTGTTTCTGAGGCTTTTGGCCATTATGATATTTAAAATAAGGATCATCTGAGCACAAGCCGTGTGGTACCACAGCATCCTTGGGACATGTGAAATGTCACTGGGTGACCACTGCAAGGGCTTATGCAGAGTGCACATGTAGGAGGAGGACTGAATCACTCTCGTGGAGTGAAGTTCATGTGAGTTACCCTGAAAACTGAGATGCTGGTGAATGTTAAGCAGTCAGGATACAGTGTGGATATGTCAGACAGGGGTGGTTCACCTCCATCGAGTGTGGTGGCATTGAGGTCAACCTGAAAGCTGAGGCATCACTTAATGACTAGCAAGCAGGTAACTTATATACCATAGATACATTGTGCAGAGAAATGATACACAACACACACACACACACACACACACACACACCTGTCTATGATAGCATGGCAGTCAATCTGAAAACTGGACATCACTGAGTGACTACCTAGCAGGTGACTTACACAGCATGAGTATGTTAGGCAGAGACCTGACTCACCCCAGTGGTTCCATCCTGCTTCTCAGAACTAGGTATACGTTAAAATGAACTGACCGTAGAACAAGGAGTATGCACAGAGGGTGAGACTACTTACTGTACAAGCCTAGCAACCTAATCCTAGACACACATGTAAAGGTAGAGGGAGGGAGAGGCCAGACTCCACAGAGTTGTCCTGACATCTGCAAGTATAGTGTGGCACGACACCTACACCACACTGTGCATGCACCCATGCACGATAATTATAAACCAATTCTCAAACTGAGTCATGACTCTTTTAGAGGTTGATTTACCCTTTCACAGGGGTTACCTAAGACCATCAGAAAACACAGATAATTACAATTCATAACAGTAGCAAAACTACAGTTCTGAAGTAGCAATGAAAATAATTTTATAGTGGGGGGGGTGTCACCACAACATGAGGAACTGTATTAAAGGGTCACAGCATTAGGAAGGTTGAGAACCACTGCTATAAGTAAATATTTTTTAAAACTTATGGGTTGTTCGTTTGTGGAATTTTCATTTAATAGTTTCAGATTGTGGTTGACGGTTAGAAACTGAAGTGTGGGAAATAAAATCACAGACAATGGGGCACTACTGTAGATGTAGATATTTTCAAATAACTGTGTCACTAAATTATAAAGAACATTAATGAAGAGAAAAGCAACAAGCAGTGCACAGTCTGTTGAACTAGCACACTCACTAGCACAAAGGCACCAGGCTCCTCCAACATCATCCCCCTGGCTTTTGTAAAGGGTCACAGCTGTGCTAAGTCGTCTTCACCTTGCATAGCAGGCCATCAATACCAAGCCTGCTCTGGTGGATGTGGATCCCTGGTTTCCATAACAAGTCTACTTATGCTTTTATGCTTAATGAGAGAAAGGAGAAATCGCAACTGTTAGTCCTACTCAGAAAGACTTTTCTTTATTATTTCGGAGAGCAGAAATTTCACACCCTACCGTGCTAAGAAATATCTCTCAAGCAAGCTTGTGATGTGACACAGAGAGGGGCAGCATCACAGCAAATAGCCCAGGAGGGCCCTGCAATCTTTTTTCCTAGTTAAATGTCAAAAATGTTCTTTATAAGGTCTATCCAGGAAGACCGGGTTTCTCCTCTGTTCACCAGCAGCTATGATAATGACTATTTGTGGCCAAGAAAGAGCAGAAATTGCTGACAGGATTATATTTCTTCTGCAACGAGCTGTTGTAGGTGCTGCTGGCACGATGCCCTGTGTTCCTTAGGACTGATGATATCCTTACTGTCAAGTGTGATTTATCCACTCTCCATTTCATCTGCCCGCTGCTAAATGCATTTGACCTCCTCCCCTGCCATGGTCTCTGGATAGCCAGCAGATAGGCTGTTGTAACCAAGCCATGGGGCCAAGCTTTGGAACAGTTTCTGGACATGAAGGCAGGAAGAGTATTTTTTTCCTAAGAGGCCTTTCTTCTTTTTCTCCTTTAATTCTTTTAAATGTCCCCTTCCCACACCACCTTGCAAAAAAAAATTATATTTTTTATAAATTTATTGTATAAATTTATACAATGTAGAAAAAGAACAGCAAATAAGTTTGCATGGTCTATAGGGGTGTGTGTGTGTGTGTGTGTGTGTGTGTGTGTAGAACTCAGCTACATTTTTCTAGTATGGAGGATCATTATTATAGAGATTCATGTATTATGGTCCATATTGATTGCCCCATGAGTACTACAGACAGTTCAAAAGTTTGGGACTTACCTTATTTATAAAAGGTCAAAATCAGAGAACAGGTTCTTGTAAACAGGAAGGACCATTAGTGGGTCTTAGTCAGCCGGATTCAGTATGGGATCGGGGCAGTGGCTTTGCTTCTGTGCCGTGTGGTCTGCCTGTTTTATTTTCACAGTGAGATGAACTTAGAGTCTTCGCTGAGTACTGGTGTAGGACAAGGAACAAAGGATGTCCATGGGGCAGGGAGTGAGTAGAGAGACCTTGTAGAGGCTGAGAAGGCCCCAGTGCACAACCGAGGTCAGAAGGAAAGGCGATGCCATGGCAGCAAAGGGACCTGCTAGACAGCAAGCTCTATGATGCCAAAGAGCAAAGGAAAGAGGATAATGAAAAGATGCAAATTCCATCTCCAGAAGCAGCAGATCTTAGCTCCTGACCTAAGCACTTCTAAATGCACCATCCTTCCCACCAGCTTATTCTGTGACCTTGAGCAATGACCTTCCTCTCTTCCTCATCAGGCCTCAGTTCCCCCATGTATCCAATGACATCCCAGGGCTCCTCAGGCATCAGGCAAGCAAGTAGCACTCAATCTGCTTTATTATTTCTGTTTTCTAGGAATAGAGCTATGCCCTCCAGGAAAACGGTTCATAATTACCATGGTGGCGAGCTTCGTGGCCATGGCGGGCCAGTTCCTCATGCCAGGGCTGGCTGCCCTGTGCCGGGACTGGCAGGTGTTGCAGGCCCTCATCATCTGTCCCTTCCTGCTCATGCTGCTCTACTGGTCGTGAGTATTCTTCATGATGTATATCACATGTGCCTGACTGCAGGCCTGCAGGCCCTGACCTCCACTGTGTTAACATGTTTTTCCTGACAAGGTCTCACCTCAAATAAGTCTTTCTCAATACATTACTCACAGATACACACATTCTCCATCTGACTCTGTCTCTCTCTGTCTCTTTCTGTCTAGCTCTGTCTCCCTGTCTCTGTCTATCTGTCTCTGTCTATCTGTCTGTCTCTCTGTCTCTGTCTTTCTTTCTCTCTCTCTCTCTCTCTCTCTCTCTCTCTCTCTCTCTCTCTCTGTGTGTGTGTGTGTGTACTGTTTACATTGTTCATAATGTGGATTGAGGTCCTCTGTGCCGTACCCCAACCTCAATGGCTATCCATGACATCACACTAACCTGCTTCTTACCTTGAGATGAATACCTATAAATGGACGTGCAGATTGGTGTGAAGGTCTTGTGTTAGGATGGGACATGTGGAAGAAGGTGCTGAAGGAGTGATTATAAAAAGTTCCCTATCTTCTCTAGGTGAGGGGTGAACCAATTTCAGTCCGTTGCTCACATCTGGCTCATCCTCTGGGTTTGCAAATAAAAATTTATTGGAAGACAGCCATTCTCATATGTTCACAAATGCATTGCCTATACTTACTGTGTCAGCAATGGCATAGCCCACACAGCTGAAAATGCTTATCAGAGCCTTTAAAAAAACAAGCAAACAAACAAAACAAAGTATCTGCCCTGCTCCCTGCACCACCTTGAATTGAGCTGCTTGACCTTGCCTTCCAACTGTGATGGACTGAAACCCTCTGATGGGCCAAAGTAAACTCTTCTTCCCTTGAGCTGTTTCTGTCAAGTTCTTGGTCAGTGACTCAAAAATAACAAATACATTCAAGAGCTTCATTCTAACGCATGGGCAGGTACTCAAACACAGATCCCTAGACAGTTTTCAGGTTGGAAACCTCATGCTGCCTCTGTGACTACTCCGTTGGAAGCCTCTCGTTCCAGTGCAGCTCAGCACTGTACTTTTGAAGTGATTCATTTGACTCAGTAACCATGTACATTTAGAAAGACCCCTGTCTGCCTGTCTATCTATCTACCATGCCCCATGTTTAGTTCTGACTAGGCCAGTCCCAGCAACTTGTCCCACACCTCTCTAATTCCCTGCTTTGTCAGCTCTATGAAAAGTGGGTCACAATCATTCTACCTCAGGGGTTTGTTTGTTTGTTTGTTTTTTAAGACTGAAATGATGCATCCAAAAGATACATGAAAGAACAATCTAGAGGGCGACTTGGATAGAGCCTAGAGCCCTTCCACTGAACAGACATTTAACATTTGTGGATGTTTGTTTGTTTGTTTTGTTTGTTTTTCGAGACAGGGTTTCTCTGTATAGCCCTGGCTGTCCTGGAGCTAACTCTGTAGACCAGGCTGGCCTTGAATTCAGAAATCCTCCTGCCTCTGCCTCTCTCTCTGCCTCTCTCTCTGCCTCTCTGCCCCTCTGCCCCTCTGCCTCTCTGCCTCAAGTGCTGGGATTAAAGGCATGAGCCACCACTGCCCGGCCAGACATGTAACATTTGGCAGGTTGTTTAATCTCTGGACCTCAAGTCCATCAGCCCTCAAGTCATAATAGTAAATAATTGGGTTGGGAGAATTAATACAGACACCTTATATGATGCCTGTTACCTAGCATCACGTATGTTAATGGTTATGATCAGCATAATTATGTTTTATATTTATGTTGATAATATTTGAGATATTTGGCATGTGTCGGGTCTTAAGTTGCCATAAGTATTAACAGCTACTGCTTTGGTTGTGTTTCCCCTAATAGAAACCTGTGTGTAGAAGCAGCAATAATTGTCAGGAGACATGTATTCCTCCTTTTCCTACCAGCCTTTAAAGGCTGCGCAAAAGTCAGTGGCTTTGAAGACTGTGTGGGTGCCTGCCCTTTGTCGTCTCCTCTCTCAGTATCACTGTCCTGCCATCTCCTCCTGTTGGCTCCATTCTTTGATAAGCTTCAATGACAGCTGGAGGAAGAGGTGAATGGTGCATCAGGCAGCACAACCAGCTGTTGGTGGCAAAGTACAGAGAGTGACACATTTTCTTTAATGAGAAGGTATTTACTGCCTACACTCAGGGTGCCCCACAGCATGTTTGATGGCTGCTAGCTCTCTAAGGAGCAGACTCCCAAGCCCAGAAGCTAAGCAAACCAGTTGCCCAATGCAGATCCTCAAGCCACAAGTCGAGGTACAGTGCTATGAAGATAAAGGCATGGAAGGGCTCTTCTGGTCAAGTTGGTAGACAGGAAGTGAGCATAGATAAACCTCCAAGGACTCACCCTGAAAAGCCCGCCTACCTCCTCCCAAATTTCCAGGACCTTCTAAAATAGTGCCACCAATTGGGGATAGAGTGTTTAAAACATGAGCCGTGGGGACACTTTAGATTCAAACTGTAACCTCGTGGTTTGGATGTGGATTTTTTTTTTCCACACCCATTCTTATGCCAGAGGCTTGGTTTTTTGGCTTTGTAGTGGTATTGGGAGGCAGTGGGACCTTTCAGAGGTTGGGGTCTCATAGTTTGGTGACTAGGGGTATGCCCATAGAAGGGATTGACACTGTTGTCACGGAGTAAGTGACCTACCCCTAAATCTCTCTGGCATCTCTCTCATTACATGATCTCTGTCACACACATTCTATCTTTGTGCTTCCAGCCACCTGAGGTCCTCACCAGATTTCTAACCAAGCCTGGTCTTGGACTTTCAGTCTTACAAACTATGGGTTTTGTATGCTGCCCTGGCATAGACATTTTGTTTTAGCAACAGAGAAAGGACTAAATACAGGCTTAGTATACAATTAGAACTAAGCTCCTTGAATAAAGCCAAGAATCAAAGACTAGAAAATCTTTGCTCACCACAGGGTCTCCACCCACAGCTAGCTGACTCCCTGAACTGTAGACAGAAAAAGATTCTCTCAGAAAAAAAAATCAAAGCTTTGAAGTCTGTACTGTGCTTGTGCATGTGCATGCATGCACAAATTTTAGCCACTTCTCAAGGCTGAGATGTGGACCTTCTAAAGTTAACACAGCCTCCCAAGGAGGCACACAGGCTCACATGGAAGAAAATTCTTGACAAGGATGAGCTCACAGACAAAATTCATCCATTCCTGGGGGAAGGTGTTACGAAGGCCAAAAACTGGAGACTTGGGAGTTTGCATCTCAGAAACCACAGAACACAGAATAATCTGAAAGGACAATTAGCTATTATTTGAGTGCCTGCCCTAGGCTGGTACTATTATTCTAGATATGGCACCTGCACACAAACAAGTTGTTATTCTCTGGAAATACAGAAGGCAGGCACAGGTGAAAGGTGGCCCATAGATCACAGCCTCCCAAACAAGCCAAGAAGAGGTTTGTCTTATGATTACTATTCCTGTGATGAAACACCATGACCAACTTGGAGAGGAAAGTGTTTACTTCTCTCACAGTTCCATGGAACAGTTCATCATTAAAAGCAGTGATAGCAAAACATTAAAAAGATAGCAAGAACTCAAACAGGGAAGTAACCTGGAGGCAGGAACTGATGAAGGGGCCGTGGAGGGGTGCTGATTACTGGCTTGCTCTTCATGGCTTGCTCAACCTGCTTTCTTATAAAAACCAGGACTATCAGCCCCGGGATGGTACCACCCACAATGGGCTATATCTCCCCCATCAATTACTAATTAAGAGAATGTCCTACAGGCTTGCTCACAACCTGATCTCATTTACGCAGGCATTTTCTCAACTGGGCCTCCTTCCTCTCAGATGACTTTAAGCTGTATCAAGTTGACATAAAACTGTCCAGTACAATTGACCCTTTGTCGACTTGTCACACCAACATCACTGTGAAGCCACAATCTTTCCTTTCTTGTCCATCCCCAAGATCACACATTAATAAAACATTGCAATATAAAACATTTTACAAACTTAAAAATCCCCCACAGTCTTACAAATTCAAACACTTAAAAAAGTTAATTCTCTTCACAGAAAAAAAAAATCTAGTCTCTCAATTGTGAGAGATCAAAATCAAAAATAAGTTTAATAGTTTCTTATTTCAAGAGGGAAGACTCAAGGCACAGCACAATGAAAGCAAAGGCAAACTGAATTCCAACTGTGTAATTAACTCAATGTCCCGTGTCTGGGATTCACTCACGATCTTCTGGGTACTTTACTTCCAAGGGGCTTGGATCACTTCTCTGGCTCTGCCCTCTGCAACACAAACAGCTTGTCTTCTAGGTTTGGGCAGTCTCCACTCCACTGCTGCTGCTATTCTTGGTTCTGGCATGTCCAAGATGCCTGGGTCTCCTCCTGGGCTCTCTTCATGTTACCAAGCCTCAACTCCTCCTGACCCCTTCAATCCTGGGGCTTCAGCTGCTGCTGAGGCTTCACCCTCCCCAATGGCCTATCCCAGCCTCTCACAGTTCCTATCCTCAGCTGCTTTTCATGAACCTTCAGTCTTTAAAACCAGTGCCATCTGGATAGCTCTTAAATGACCAAGTTCAGCTGCCAACATAAGGTACAACCTCGGCCCTCTCTGGAACACAGCTTCTGTGTGCCAGCCCTGAGGAAATGCTTCCCAAAGACTTCACCTCAGTGATACTGGTCTCTTCTTCATCTTCAGCCCCAGCTGACCAACATCCATTGTCTCAGCAAAGCAAAGGTTTTATTTAGTGGTTCTGGTCTCTTGTTCATCATAACCAATTCTTCAGCTCCAGCTGACCAGACACCAAAGATTCTTCATACAAGTTGCCCAATAGAATCTTTGCTTTCCTCCGAAATGTCCCAAGCCAGGCCTCCATCGTCTGCACTGTTCTCAACATTCTTATCTCCCAAGCTCCTACAGAACAGCTCACCAAACTTTAAACACTCAATGGCTTTTCTGGCCCAAAGCTCCAAAGTGCTTCCCCAGGCCTCCCAACAACATTGTGAGGTCTGTCATAGCAATACTCTACTGTCCCGGTAGCAGTGTCTTTCCTAGTTAGGGTTTCTATTGCGGTGGTGAAACACCACAACCAAAGCAAGTTGGGGGAGAACTTTTGGCTTACATTTACATATCACAGTTTGTCACTGAAGGAAGTCAGGACAGGAAGTCAAACACAGCAGGAACATAGAGGCAGGAGCTGATGCAGAGGCTACAGAGGAGTGGTGCTTACTAACAGGCTTGCCTCCAGCCCAATCATGTGGAGATATTTTCCTAACTGAGGCTCCCTCATCTCAGATGACCTTAGCTTGTGTCTAATTGACACAAAACTACTGAGCACACCTACATTCTGAGCAGATCTGTCCTTTTGCCCTATTGGGTAGAGGGAGCCCAAAGTCCCCTTTTGCCATTGGAGTCTGGGACTGATGGGGTGAGGTCAACTGCTGCCGAGGTCCCAGTGCTGAAGGCAATGGACGAAGACAGTGTTCTCAAATGTTACGTTTACAGTTATCTAGGTAAGGTGAGAGATCTGCAGGTGTTCATGAGAAAAGTAGTTTATTGCTCACAGTTCTGAAGAGGAGGGGGATCACACATCATCCCATGAGACCATATGAGGAAGTACCAGAAAGCAGAGGGGTGGGGGTGGGGACAGACAAGGTGTGCAGGAGCCTTTATTGTAGTTTCTTCAGGAAAGACTAGATGAAGCATAGTAGGAAGGTTCGGGAATCAGCTGGGGGGGGGGGGGGCATGGAGGTGTCCTCAGTTGTTTGCTACTCAGCCCTGGGGTTATCACAGCAGGTGGGTAGTTGCTTGGTATAAGAGTCTGACCGAGGTCTGGGAGGTTGTTAAGGTATGGCCTCTAGACTGGTTAATTTGTGTGTAAAACATAAATTATTTAGAATAAGCTAACCCTTGGCCAAGCTGGGCAGGGTGCTCCAGGATGAGCAAGACCTCCACACATTCAGACACTGGCAAGTTAAAAGCATGTTTAACACACAGCCAGCCCTTCTATACAAGAGCAAGACAAGGCCACCAGCACAAGACTTTGTCAGCAGTGTGACTGGGTAGGGATTTGGCAAAGACTTTCCTGAGTGCAGATGCCCTTTCGTGATTGGAAGATCTGTGACACGGGGATTGAGGGGTATTTCTGCCCCACCTCCACCCCTAGTGAATCTGAGAACCAAAGCCAAAGTGAGCTGCCTGGGGATGCTTACAGTTCATGTCACCTTTGGGTGAGGCAGAACCAGCTGACATTTCTCTGTGGGCTGGAGATGAAGGAAAGGCTGCAGAAGTCAGGGGATGGGAGTGCAGAGAGAACAAGGGTGAGCTTGCTTATGTGTGGGCACCCCAGGGTGCTGCACAGAGGCACTTAAGCACTGTGTCATGAAGCAGGTACAGAGGAGACTGCACCTGTGAGTGGGTGCAGTCAACGGGGAGAAGGCATCCACAGCCTTCATGTACCCCGTCTTGGTGCCAAGTGGAAATTCTTAGTCATTTGCTTAGCCCCTAGGAAAGGGCAGCTCCGGTTAGCACTAAGCCAGAAGAAAGTCGTATTGACCCATGCTTTTCCTAAGAAAACTCTTCCAGCCTCACTGTACACAAATGAACGAGCAGAATAGAAGTCAAGACCTAGAACACCAGAAGGCAGAAGAATAAGAGGAATTCTGCCAGGTGTAGCAGGAAGATAGGTGGGAGGTAAGAGAAGGGTGAAAGGAACCTTAAGAAAGAGCTGACGTCTGGAGAGATGGCTCAGTGGTTAAGTGCACTGACAGCTCTTCCAGAGGTCCTGAGTTCAATTCCCAGCAACAACATGGCGTTGGCTCACAAACATCTATGGGATCTGATGCCCTCTTCTGGTGTGTCTGAAGACGGCTACAGTGTACTCATATACATAAAATAAACCTTTAAAAGAAAAGGAAAGAGCTACAAGGGTAGGATAGGAGCTGGCCCCAGCTGCCCCAGCCCACTGGCAGTGTAGCTAGTAACAACTCCTCTGTAACAACCCCATGTTACTGCACAATCTTGCTCTGTATTCTCATTGCTCTATTGTTGAGGCCCACACTCTGCCTCAACACTTTTCCTCAACACTTTTGGGGCTAAGTGCTCTGGTCAAGAGAGAGTGTAGGGCTGCAGGGGCAGGAGACGTGAAGAATGGAGACAAGACAGGGTGTGATTCAGTCTCTCTTCTATTTTCTCATGTCTCTCTTATTGAAGGGAATTCTGAGGTATTTATATACACAAGTAGGAGAACACAGGTGAAAACATTTTACCACGTGCACCATACAGCTGAGGTCACTAAACAGCAAAACAAGCTATGTGGGATAAACAATATATTTATCAGAGTGTGCTTCAGCTGTTATAGGCTTTTGACAACCAAGTCTTTCATCAGGGTATATGGTTCCAGATGGCTGCAAAGTTGATCTAGCCGCTTTCTACTAAAGTCAGCTCCCAACAGGTCCCCCTTTTTAAATTTTTTTCAAAAGGGAAGGCTGGGAAAACTTACGGAAACCGTGCCTGTCCTAGGTTGGAACAAAGGACCCCAGCCTCACTTAAGATGGTGAGGCCTCTCTTATTTTAGGGGCAAGGGTCTCGATATGCTCTCTTACCCGTCATTGGCTATCCGGCTTAGCGCGTAAGTTAGGGGTTAATCCTCGTCTGTCTTGATGACAGAGGTTTAAGAGTCCCCTGCTTCTAGCCTGTAATATTGGACCTGTATGGGTTTCATTTGAATAGCATCTATCTGTTGTCATATAAAAGCCATCAGTTAGTTGAACCACATCAACCCAAGAGACAAGAGACTTAATGCCTAAATAGTTGGTATAAAAGCAACACTCTTTAAGGCAACACACAACTTCCCCTGTTGGAGAAGTGAAAGGTCTAAGCCTTGTACCCACAAATTTATACCAATGAAATCCTTGAATTTTGCATCAGCTTAGTAACAATTATACAGATAAAGACAGCCTAATATTAACCACCTTAGTCCCCAAGTCCAGGGAATTGGGGCGCCAACTCTTCATTAACTTCTTCAAGCTGAACATGGGTGTTGACTTTTAGAAGAGGAATGAGGGGAAGGGTAAATTGATAAGCATCTGAAGTCTGTCTTAACTGCATCCAGCTGGAAGTCCAGGGCATCAGTGAACATGCAGGTGATAAGAAGATTCATTCACCAAGGCTGTGTATTCTGTAATATACAAATCTCAAAACAAATTTTAGTATCAAGATAATTATTTTGATTCTCTGAAATCTAGTGTTCTGGAGGCCTACCTCTGTCATGTCTGATCCATATAATTCTGGAAGACATAACTACTACCTTAGTGACCTCATCAGAAAACTCATAGAAAAACCTTTTTTTCCAAATTAGCCTTTCCTTAAGCCAGTAACCAGAAAAACCTTTACATTGAGTTTTTATCCAGAAAAATATAACTATATAACTCAGAATCACACCCATTTTGAAAGTTAAATCAATTAACATTATCATTCTGCTTAGCTCTCTGTCTAGAGCAGCCTTCTATTTATTCCTCACGTCTTTAAACCCTTTTTCATCTGTTTTTACTCACTTATTTCTTGCCCCATTTTCGTTACTATACCCTTTATTTATTTATCTGTTTGGCTCTCTTGACTCAGAGCAGCCTGTAATTTACTCCTTGCATCTTTAAAACTTTTTTCATCTGTTTCTATTTACTTATTTCTTGCCCCGTTTTTGTTACTATGCAATCACCTTTGTTTCACTTCCGAATTCAGCCAGCTCCGTCAGTCGACTGGTTCTCCAGCGCAGGGTGTCTTCCACTGTATCCCGCTTACTGGAGTTCAAACGTTGAGGCTCTGTCAGTTGACTGGTTCTCCAGCGCAGGGTGTCCTCCACTGTATCCCGCTTACTGGAGTCCCTGTTCGGGCGCCACTAATGTTGAGGCCCACATTCTGCCTCAACACTTTGGTGCTAAGTGCTCTGGTCAAGAGAGAGAATGGGGCTCTTGGGGCAAGAGACGTGAAGAATGGAGACAAGACAGGGTGTGATTCAGTCTCTTCTATTTTCTCAAGTCTCCCTTTTTGAAGGGAATTCTGAGGTATTTATATACACAAGTAGGAGAACACAGGTGAAAACATTTTACCACGTGCACCATACAGCTGAGGTCACTAAACAGCAAAACAAGCTATGTGGGATAAACAATATATTTATCAGAGTGTGCTTCAGCTGTTATAGGCTTTTGACAACCAAGTCTTTCATCAGGGTATATGGTTCCAGATGGCTGCAAAGTTGATCTAGCCACTTTCTACTAAAGTCAGCTCCCAACACTCTATCAAGGTCTGTGTACATGAAGATGTCTCTGGAGACTACAAGTGTGGAAGACTAGGAAGGTAGTATGAGGGGCAGGGAGTAGGAGTTTTCCTGGTTGAGACTTACCGCTGAGGAGTGGCAGTAAGGAAAATGGAAGGCTGGGGTTTTTCTGGAGGAGCCACAGGAAGCAGGGACGGTGCATGGCATCCCTGTGGTTGGGTGCATGCCGTCATCTCAGTCACAGTGAAAAATGACAGGTTCAGAAGACATGGTAGGTTTGGCAATGCAGACACACATCTGCTGTGTACCCTCCTGTGCTGGTGAACATCTGCGTGCCAACTCAATGAGAACCCGTGAAAGATATGTGCGTGCTCTCTGTTCTTCAAACCGTGTTTCCTAGGTATCAGGGCTGTCACCACAAACAAGGCAGACACAGCCCTGCCCTAAACCAGAGAGGCAAGGAAAGAAAACCACACCTAATATTTATATCTCAAAGCACTCTGGAGTATGTGGATTTCAGTGTGCCTTAACATTTTAGGGACACGCTTTCTCCAGGATCATCTGCAAGCTTCCTTCTGAGGGAAGCAGCAGTGTTCAACAGAGTCATTCAGTTTTGCCTGGGGAGTAAAAAACAGAAAATCAAAAAAGCTTCCCCAGGAACCTAGGGAGAGGATTCAGTGGATGAAACTTGTGCCACTAAAGTGTAAGGACTTAGAGTTTGGCTCTCTAGCACCCATGTAAATGCTGGTGTGGTGGCTTACCTGTAATCCCAGCATGGGAAGGTGAGGGAGGTGTTAGGAACAGAGAGGTTCCCCCAAAGCAAGCTGGCTAGATAGACTAAATGAATCAGGAAGCTCTGGCTTCAAGCAAGAGAATATATAAATGGAAAGCAACCACAAAGGACCTCTGAAGTCAACCTTAGACCTCTATGTGCATGTACACCTGTACATATACCCATACAGATTCATACATGCACACATCATGAACACACATGAAGTGTTCCAGGGCTGCAGGTGAGTCCTGAGGTCAGAGGAACAGTCCTGTGCCAAGAAAAAGAGGAGGCCTCTTGCACGTGACATATGGACCTGGTGCCCTTTAGTACTAAGGAGGTACTACAGTGCTCTCGGTTGGCTGAGACCAACCCCATTCACAAAACAAGATTTGAAGTTCTATATTGAGAAACAGATGTTGTCCCTGAAGGGTAAGTGAGTGCCAACAGCCAGTTCACTTCCACTGCTGACATAGGCGTCACCTTGTTCGGCTCAGATATCCAGCATCAGCGGTATTTCCAAAAGTGCTTGCAGGAAGAGACAAGAGCTTGAGCTGGGATCTAACCACCTTACCTGCACTGCGGAGCTATAAACACAAGTGACTCATTCTGGAAACTCCCGTCCTGGCTGTTGCCTGGACTGGGTTACCCGCCTTACTTACCTGATAAGCAACAGTGTCTTGCTCTCAGAGAAGTTTCTGTTCCTGGCCGGTTTCTATACCCCTGCAGGGGATCGATAGGGGTGGCTTTCTTATCTCTGCCAAGACTCTTCATCAGTACCTGTTGGAAACTATCCCTCAGCGTGGGTTCACACACCATGAGTGCCCTGTGTAAAGATATGTACCAGATGTGTGAAGATGGTGAATTATTAACTGCACCTTGTTGGGCTGGAATTTCACCCTGACAAGAGCTTTGCAACCATCACAAGCATTAGAAGCACCCAGGCTGAGCTTTGAGAGAGGAAGCCAGATGGGAAATAACAGGAAAGGAAGGAAAGCTTAACATCAGAGAATAAGTGATTAGGCCAGTTCCCCAGGTGACACAGGAGTCTTGTGACAGTGGAAAGGAGGAGGAGGCCACCTGCTGTGCTCAGCAGATGCAGAAGGAACTAGCACCAAGGGAGGTGGTGAGGAGTGAGCCTTAGGAATAAGTGCCCATGCTTAAATGTTTCCAGAGAAATACTATAAAAACATATAAATGGCCTCAAGCTAGATAGGTCCAGTTAAAAAGTGCTAACAATTTCATTATATATAAGACAGTAAATGGTCTTAATTTGTATATGTCACTGAAAACATTTTAAGCAGGATCATATTGATTTTTGTAATTTCTTGAATGTATGTTTTTGTGGGACAGGTTGTTTGTTTGTTTTTGAAATAGAGTCTGCTGTATTGGCCGTGCTGGCCTCAGACGCCTGAGCCCGAGCAGTCCTCCTAAGCAGCTGAGGACGTGGGTGTGCATCACTACACAGTTGGGCTGCTCTCTGGACGCCAGACTAAGGACTCACATCCCTGAGTGACATTGATCTTCCCAAGGACCCCTGAGGTTGTCACTGTGATAACTTCCCAAGCAGATAGAGAAACTGAGGCACACAGAGACTCCATGGCTTGCCAGAGGTGCTTTAGCTGCTAGCTCAGCTCAATCTCCTGCTGTGATGCGCCTAGGCCCAGGAAGCAGGCGGGCCACCAAAGCTAGCATATACCTGGCACAGAGCTTGTTTCTTGTCCTGGAAGATTCCATGATCCCTCTACCAATGACAAAAACATTTCTTCAAGTTGTAAGCCTATTGCTACCTATCCCAACAGGGACATAATTAAAATGTGGGGTTTTTTGTTGTTGGTGGTGGGGTTTTTTTTTGGGGGGGGGGAAGCTTTTTTTGTTTTGTTTTTCTTGTTTTGTTTTTGTTTTTGTTTTTCGAGACAGGGTTTCTCTGAGTAGCCCTGGCTATCCTGGAACTCACTCTGTAGACCAGGCTGGCCTCGAACTCAGAATCCGCCTGCCTCTGTCTCCCAAATGAAAATGTGTTCAATGAACTAATTGTGCTGTTTGCTGCTTAAAAATGAGTTTAAAAGATGTGAGTCTGCTTTTCTTTCCCAAGTGTGAGGAGCACAACATGGTTGTCCATCAAAAACAATTTTATTTTAAAATATCACATTATACAAAGAGATTCAGTTACAGATAAAACAAAGAACTCATCTGTATTAATAATTACTCACAGGGGGAAGGGTCTCCCTCACAGGAAAGGGGAAGAGATGAGTCACAGATGCCACAGTCTCTGGGAACATGAATGAGTGCACAACAATCCTTTCACAAGCTTCAGGGACCATTTCACAACTGATTCAGGGCCAGAGTGGCTCATGCCTTCAATCCCAGCATGCAAGAGGCAAACACAGGTGGAGCTCTGTGAGTTCAAGGCCAACCTGGTCTACACAGAGTATTCAAGACAACCAGGGCTACACAACAAAACTCTGCATCGAAAGAAACAGAAAAGAAAAAAAAGAAGAAGAAGAAGAAGAAGAAGAAGAAGAAGAAGAAGAAGAAGAAGAAGAAGAAGAAGAAGAAGAAGAGAAAAGAAAAGGCTTTAAAATCCTTCTTAGAAAAAAAAATCTTATCTATCTCAGGGTTCAGGGCTAAGAGCACTGGCTGCTCTTCCAGAAGACCGGGGTTCAATTCCCAGAACCCATGTGGCAGCTCACAGCTGTCTGTATCTCCAAGATCTGACACTCTCACACAGACATCCATGTAGGCAAAGTTCCAATGTACATAAAGTAAAAAAAAAATTATTTAAAAAATCCTCCTTATCCCTACATTATTATCTAAACAATAATGAAGCATTGCATACTACTAACAAAAGGCAGTGTGTGCTGGTGGGGAGGGGTTTGCTGCCCTCAGTGCTGTAGCCTCCGGTGTTGTCCTGACTCAAGTCTACTAACTGCCCCCAAATCTATGCTCAGAGAGAGAGAGAGAGAGAGAGAGAGAGAGAGAGAGAGAGAGGTAGGAAAGAGTATAGTGGGGAGGAAATATGATATATATATATGTGTGTGTATATATATATATATATATATATATATATATATATATGCATGTTTATGTAATTGTGAAAGAAGCAATTAAAAACACAGACCTAGAAATTCAAAGGGCAGTGCGTATTTCAACCATGAAAGTTGAGTGAGCAGCTGAAAGTGAGCTAGAAACGTCTCAGCTCCTGTTTAGAACTTGCTGATCACACCAGACATTAGGAGACCTTAAGAAGCTTTTTCATTTACGCTTCTGGGTTATGCACAATGCCATGAATCCCAGTGCTTACGCATGTGCTTACAAGCAGAGGTATGGAGAGGTCTGAGAAATAGGGAAATATGGCTCTCTCACACCATGCAAGCACTATACCAGGGTAGTGAGCCTCTGTCGTCTCCAGGACAAGAGCGTGCTCCACAAATCCATGTCACTACCCTACCCCAGCAGCTGGGGCAATGGAAGGCCAGCTTGAGGACCACTGCAGCCTGTAAACCAGGCAGAGGGCAATCAGGATGAGCACGTTAGCATCTGAGCTGTCGGTGCCTGGCTCAAGCCAGGTAAATGCTCTGGAAACAGGTGTCAGCTGCTAAATGACTGCTGCACTGGCAGCTGGTCAGAGTCCATACAGGTGGATAGAATGAGGAGTAGGGGACCCATGAGACAAGTACCAAAAGAGAAGCAATCTCGTGTCCTTCTGGCATTGGAACTGGCTAACTGGAATCAGGATACATTTCCCTGAGAGCCAGGAGAGGTGTGCACAGTGATGATGAGGTATCTGTTATGTGTGAGAACAAATCAGGGCCAGCAGGAGGCTCTGTAGATACTGTAGCCAAGGTGTCTGTCTGCCTGCCACCCTGATTGGTATATGATTAGAGCCTAGGCTTAGGTCAGAAAGATGGTCCCTTGAAACAGCTGTTTGACCCATCCCTAGCAAGCTGCAAACAGAGGTGCCAATACAATTTCAATTAGATGCAGAATTAGAGGCAAATTCATCTCTTCTGCCCCTCCCCCTCCTCATTCCCCACCCCCGCCCCCTTTCCTGGTAATTAAACCTAGAACTGTGTGCATGCTGAGGAACCACTGGGGGCTCAGCAAAGCTCCTTTATGTTTTGTAGTTTTAGACTAGGTCTTGCTAAATTATCTGTCCTGGCCAGGAACTCACTATTCTAATCCAAGCTAGCCTCGAGTTTGCAATTGTCCTGCCTTGGCCTGGTAAGTGCCAAGATTACAGGCCGTGCCACTCTGTCTGTCAGAACACCACATTTTCTTTATCACTTGCAAAAGATGTCAAATCAGCTCCCTGTACAGCATCGCCCCTTTCGTGCCCCGTGTGCCTTCTGACTCCTATGGCCTCATAATCACTTCCACAGATAAATTTCTGAAAGGAGGAGGAGTGAGAAAGTGGAGAATATTAACTCAGGTTCGTGGGTGGATGAACACCAGCTGCATGCAAGGTTACAGATTATAGGTATGTCTGTATGGGAGCTAAATCCTAGGTCTTTATCTGCTGAAAACATGAACCGAGTAACATTTAGGGTTATGTCAATCCTTATGCATGCAGAGTTGGTCCACTGTAAAAAACACTAATGTTAAAGATTTCATGTGCCCTGCCTGAGCCTGCAGCACTCTGAGAATACTGTACATTGTGTAGCCTGAGCCTGCAGCACTATGAGGATGCTGTGCACAGTGTGACTGAGCCTGCAGCACTGTGAGGATGCTATGCACAGTACAGCATAATTTTACCGTTCAGAGGTGACTTTTAGCCCCAAATCTCAGCAGATAACATGGAGGATCCTGCTTGCTAAAGTTTCTGTGGCATTCTACCGATCTCATTTCACAGATTCAGGGAAGCTGAGACCCAGATGAATAAAGAACTCACTTAATGTCACAGTAACTTTCTGATGTATTTCTGGTATCATTTTTCCAAGAGATTATGGGGCCTCAGTTTATGAAGAGCCCTGGATACCCTTGAATAGCTTCCACCTGTGCTTAATTCCATTCAGGCCTTTGAGTTTGTTGCTGTTTCTTTGGAGACACTCTAGAATTTTTTTTTTTTTTTTTAAGATTTTATTGGTGTTTATGCTCATGGGTGTTTTACTTGAATGTATCTCTGCATCGCATGCATGTAGTGCCCATAAAGGCCAGAAAAGGATGTTGGATCTTCTGGAAGTAGAGTTACAGATGGTTGTTAGCCACCATGTGTGTGCTGAGAACTGAACCCTGGTCCTCTGTAAGACTGCTCTTACCACTGAGCTATCCTGCCAGCCCGTCTAGAATTTTTTAACTGCCCCACACTTGGTCATACCCAGAGAGTCAACGACTAGAGCCGGAGTCATCTCTTTGACTCAGAAGTGCCCCAAGCTCCTCCTACACTCACTTTCATATGCACACAATGGAAAGGTCATCTCCATGAAGTTTTATTGACCTTGTTCCCTCTCTGGGCTTGATTTTGTGTCCTTCCTGTGAGCCTGCTTGGTAGAAGTTCCACAGTGGACTGAGACATAGGTCAGAGGTGCAGTGTGTGTTAGTATGCTTTTCTTCCCAACAAAGAACTTCCTGCAGCCTAAAGTGTGGCTCTTTGCCCTAATGACTCCAACTGCTCCATACATGTTTATTCTGTGAATCATGTCACTGTTGAAGCACAGGCAGGAAGGTGTGTTTGTGTACACGGGTATCGCCCTAAAACTAAATACTTCACAAAACAAATAAAGGAAAGACTTAAGGGTACAACTAATTTAATAAAGCGTTAGCAGTTTTATTTCCTTTCTGTGCTTTATTTATGAGTAAATGTCCTAGTACAGTGAATTAAACAGGACACACATGCTTTTTACTCAGAGAACTGCCCAACAGGCTTTTCATCAGAATGTGTGTTTAATGAACTCTCAAAAAGGCAGCCCAGGCCACTATTGAAATCAGTGTGGGGGCTCTTAAAAAGCTACCCATGCATAGCTATTATCACTCCTGGGTTTGTACACCAGAAAGACTGAGCCAGTGAACACAGAGACATGCACACCCATGGTTACAGTAGCACAATAGCAAGATACGGAGTCAGCCTAGGTGCCCATCAATGGGTGAACTTATAAAGAATATATTGTATATATACACAATGGGGTTTTAACCATACAAAGAATAAAGTTATGACATTTACAAAAACTGTGGATAACTGAGTCATCGTGATAAGTGAACTAAGCCAGACACAGAAAGAAAGAGTGTGTGTTCTCTCTCCTGTGTAGAATATAGATTCAGGAATAAGTATGTAAGGCATTCAAACAGAAAGGAACTCCTTGGGAAAAGAGCTGAGGGAGGTGGGGTGAGAGGGGGATGAAGAGTATGATCAAATGAATGATGTATATTGATGAAAGCATTATAGTGAAATCCATTTTTTTGTATAGTGATATATTAATAAACAAAAAAGGCTGTCCAGATAGGAAGCTTGTTGATGTTAGATTCTCTCACTGGACAAGAAAACAATTTATTGCTTTTAAATTTTAAATGATCAGCCTTATAGTACCATGTACCAGGTTTTTTTTTTTAATTTTAATTTTAATCAATTGTATGTAATTATTACTAAAAATTGAAATAACAAAATTTCCTTTATTTCAAATCTCTGACAATGAGAAAAGCTCTAACTATTATCTTCTCATAAAACGACCCCAAATTCTGTTTGTATTCTTTCAAGTTACCATATTTTATCTCAGACTTGAGACATGTAAAGCACACAGACTACTTCAGAGTCACTGTGCTTCTTTGAATCAACTCAAGACATGCCGGGGCGGCGGTGGTGCACGCCTTTAATCCCAGCACTTGGGAGGCAGAGGCAGGCAGATTTCTGAGTTCGAGGCCAGCCTGGTCTACCGAGTGAGTTCCAGGACAGCCAGAGCTACACAGAGAAACCCTGTCTCGAAAAACCAAAAAAAAAAAAAAAAAAAAAAAACCAAAACAAAAAAACCCCACAAACTCAAGACATAAAAATATAAAGAAGTCATTTGCAAGCATCCAAACCTCTCAGTTTCTTGTAGGATACTGGTGACAAGTTAGGAAGAGCTCCCAGCACCACCAACCCCAACCCAAAAAAGAATCAAAATAGAGCAGAGATCTCAAGCACAGATTATTCAAATTAGTTGCTATGCAGTTTAATTTCAGAGAGTAGGTTTCACACCTGCTGCATGGCATTATCAGCAGTAAAGGACAGGGCAGGGCTTAGGCTTAAATTGACCTGTCTTATTTATTCCCTATTCTAGTAGTCTCAGAAGGGTCCCACCTGTGAAAGTGGCAGAACGTGCCAGCACATTTGAGCAGCACACGGCTCTCTTCATCCTGGTCTCCATTAAGACCAGCGCTTATTGTTTTCTTTCAACCTGGAAAATATTTTTGGCTTTACCATAGGGTCTCTCTGAACTGACTGTAATGTCCAGCCTTGCCATAGGGTCTCTCTGCACTGACTGTGATGTCCAGTCTTGCCATAGGGTCTCTCTGCACTGACTGTGATGTTCAGCCTCCTCTTTGCCTGAGCAAGATGCCTTTCCTCTCTCCCAAAATTCCCTCACTTCTGTCCTGGGCCTGATGTTGACACTCCGGTGGAAGAGAAGGAAACTTGTTCCTTGTACTGATTTTTAGCTGCTGATTTCACTGGACAGTTGCACAGCCAATGACTGCAATGAACAACAGACCTGGGAAGGGTCGAGCAGGCCTGGGCTTAGCTCGGCTGCACATCAGGAAGGAGAGGAGAATAGGAACATGAGTTAGGAACCTGTTCCTACTGTCAACTCCTCAGTCACCACGTTCTGCCATGCTGAGATGAGCACAGGAAGAGGTTGCCCAAGCTGCACACTTCCATTCAGCATAAAGAAACAGCAAGGGAATGGGTGGTATGTGCCTATAATCCAGCTCTCAGGAGGCTGAGGCAGAAGGGTTTCTCTGAGTTCTAGTCAAGCATGGGCTGCTTTGTTGGATCATCTTGGAAAAGAAAAGGCAGAAAGAAAGGAAAAGAGGAGGGAGGGACAGAGAAACAGAAGCAGACCTACCAGGGAGACCATTTTATATCTTGATACAGTAGTATCACTTAAGAAGAACTCTACATAAAATGTCCATATAAAACTTTAGGACCACACTGCACTGTTGCTATTTAGTGCAGAATCTTTCTAAAAACATATTTATCCTGCTTTTTAAAATTTTCTGAGCAGGGCTGGAGAGATGGCTGAGTGGTTAAGAGCACTCACTGACAGTTCTTCCAGAGGTCCTGAGTTCAATTCCCAGAAACCACATGGTGGCTCACAACCATCTGTAATGGGATCCGATGCCCTCTTCTGGTGTGTCTGAAGACAGCGACAGTGTACCCACATACATTAAATAAATAAATCATTCTTTAAAAAAATCTAAAAAAAAAAAAATTACAGAGCAGTAGAGATGACTGATGACTGGTGGTTAGAAGCACTTACTGCTCTTACAGAGGACACACAGTCAGTTCCAGCTTCTGTATTAGGTAGCTCACAACAGCTTGTAGCTCCAGTTGCAGGATATCTGATACCCTCTGGCCTCCACAAGCACCTGCATGTAAATGATGCATATATTCACACAGGCAAATACATACACAAAGTACCAAATAAATCATTTAAAAATTGTATTACTCTACGTGTGAGTGTGTGTGTGTGTGTTCCATAGCAAACATGTGAAATCAGAAGACAATGTCCAGAAGTTGGTTCTCTCCTTTCACCATGCAGGTCATGAGGACAGGACTCGGGTACTCAGTCTTGGCTAGCGTCTTCCTGAGCCACCTCACTGGCCCTTATTCTGCTTTTGAAGAATACCATAAACATGCACAATATAGAAAGAATTCTGAAGGCCAAGTTCCAGACCTACTTGTGCTAGTATTGGTGCCTAACAGCATGTCAATACTAGAGCAGGGAAGAAGGGTTTAGGTCACTGGCCTCAGAGACACATGCCAAACAGAAACCTCTACCTGGCACTAAAGTTGTTTTACCATTTTGCTGTTTCTGGGCACTACCAGGCTCCTGTGTCAAGACAGTGGAATATATCAGTGGCACTTGTGTGTGAAGCTCCCGTGCCCACCAGAAGTAGTTGGAATGCCTCTGCACTCTGCCACCTTTCCCAGTGTGTGGCTGTCGGCTCTCTCTGTTCCCTACAACCTAGACCAGCATGGATCCTCTCCTAGAATTCACTCCTCTGAGTCAGCTCTGACAGCTCTTTCACGAAGAGCTGTTGCCAGTGAACTGATCACAGAACCTCCACGCCACTCAATCAGAGATCCTTTTCCTTAATTCTGTTCCATGGCTTTTTAAGCCTGAAGCACACTGGGCAGATGTGGCTTTCATCTGCTTTATTTTGTTTTATTATTTTTGGTTAGAATATTCCATATCTCTGAGTTTCAGAGATATGTTCTTCCCAGATCCCAAGCTGTGGCCAGGTTGATTTGGTTTGAATTCTTGTGACAGGGTCTCACTCTGTATTGCAGGCTGACCTGAAGTTCACTAGGTAAACCAATGGCCTTAAATTCAAAGCAATTCTTCTGTCTCAGCATTCTGAGAACCAGGATTACAGAAGTGGGCCTCTACGCGCCCAGCTCTGTCAGGGCTCTTACACTTTAGAACGTTATTACATCATACAGTATCCTGAGGAATTCCATCAAGTTCACACCATGCTATCCAAACTGAAAAGGGTCTTCTCATGAGCCATAGCTCAGTTGTTCACGACTTTACATATATCTTAAAACCTAACTGCTCAGAGCACACATTCCGGGGCTTGTGACCTTCTATAATGCCTGAGAGATCCTCATAAGGACAGTACTTCCCCAACATCAGCTGTCCAGATGGTTTGGCTTGCTGCTTTGCTGTGTCTGAGGTTAAGGCAGTGAGCTCTCAACTCATCCTGTCTGCCATTCGATGCCTGAGTGTCCTGAGCTCTTAGATATTCTCCGCCTGAGCTGTCCCAGCTGTCAATGAGTAATAACAGTACGGCCTCATCGGAAGCTTGGCCTGGAAACTGGTAGGACAGCACCTGCAGTCACCAGTCTGCTGGTACAAGGTGGTTTGCAGGTTTGCCTGCTGTGGGAGACAATCACGAGGCTGTTGTGAGTGCACCCATGTATCCTGAGAGAGTGCAGTCCTGAATTCCCTTCACCCTGGTCCTGTGGCTGCTGGACCTTATATTCCACATCTCTGTAATCATGCCAGATCTTTCCTCACTTCTCTTCCTCCCCCCTCTCCTCTTCTCTCACCTATCTCTTCCCATTTCTGGATAACTCATGACTGAAACAAAACAGAATGGAAGTCATTCAGCCGTTCCCCTTGTGTCTTTGAAGGATTTTCCCTGAGTCTCTCCGATGGCTAATGGCTACCCAGCAGTTTGAGTCAGCAAAGAAGTTGATCCTGTACCTCACTCAGAAGAACTGTGTGAGCCCTGAGAGTGATATCAAGGGAGTGATGCCAGGTAAATACAATGCACTAGTCAGGAAGCCCAAGGGATGCTGCCGGGTAAGTGTGATGCTCTGGCCAGGGAGCCTGGGGGATGCTTTTGTCCAGAATAACTGTCCTGGTTAATGTTTGGTCTACACTCCTGTGCCTATGTGGTTTGCAAAGGTTTGGAAAGGCAACAGTGGCGGCTACGGTCTAGGAGTAAAAGTAAACAGAAATCCTCTCCACTTTCTGGGAGCTGGTTTCTTTTGTAATCAAGTTGAACACACTATTATGTTCCTTACAGCCCATACAAAGCCAGAGGCAGGATGCGAGGTGGATACACATCTGATCTTTATCAGCTATATTGGCTTTGTGGAACCCAGTGCCTCCTTTCCCTGACTGCCTACCAGGTTTAAAGCCTTGGCCCAGAGTATGGATAGTGTTAGTAACCTCTCTTCTTGAGTATGATCTTCAAAGGGCTGCCATTGTCTATTTATGGCCATGACCTATTTGTTGGTCAAGGGAAGAAATGGAAGCATGCACTATTTTTGTAGTGTAGTTCAGATCCATAGAATTCTTGAGAATCAGGGCATCAGCAAAAGCTAAGTGGGGCTTTCAAGCTGGGAGCCTGTAAATGGCACCAGGAAGTTCTTCACAGCCAGGTTCCTGAATCCTCCCTGACATGCCAAGATACTGACCTCGTAGATCTGAAAGAAACCCTAGGAACGTGCACTATTGGTGAGCTCTGAAAAAGACTCTAATGCAAGGGACCTAGAGAATCCCTTTGGAAAGCAGCAGCTTTGACCTGCCATGTTAACCTGAAGACCTATATGCTTTGTAAAATCCCCTAGGAATGTAATGCATAGTGTGGGGGGGGAGGGATGGCAGGGAGAGGGAGGGAGAAAGGATGAGAGAATGAATGACTTGACCCTAACGAGAATTATTTGATGACCATCCATCCATCCATCCATCCATTCATTCATTCATTCATCACAGACATTTATTAAGCACCTGATGGCACACAACACTATGGAGAACAAAGGAGGCAGGCTAGGCCTGACTTAAGGAGCTCAGATGAGGTGCACACAGAGAGGAGGTCTTAAATATACATTTAGTAGGAGAGGTAAAGCACTAAAGCAGAAGAGTGGAGGGCGGAGGCTGCAGTCAACGTGACTACGTAAGCCTGGCTTTCAGACAGGTGTGCCATGCAGGAGAATGTACCTTGCAGGTCCCCATTTCCACTGGAGAGGGTGTGAGCCACCTCGATCTTGAGAGCTCTTGGCACCCAGTGGGCTTCTTATTGGACCAAGATATGGGGGCACAACAAGGGTAGCATACCTATCTTTCCCTGTGCCCCGGACACAGGCTGAGCCACATCCACTTGCTGGGTGAGATGTGGTCTACCAATCCTTTAGCTCAGGCAGGAAAAGACTGGTCTACCAAAATCTCTGAGTTCCCTGGAAGGAAGGCTACAAGCCATGGCTGCCCTGCTTGAAGAGTACTGAGTGCTGGCTTTTCAGAGGGCCATCCTAGTACCCCTTTCTCAGTAGCAGTGACAGTAAACAAGACAGTGTATGATATTTACATGCCACTACCCTTCTAAGTGATGTGCAAAAAGGTGAACTCATTCGTAATGTTGCACCCTGTATGTGGTACACACATGGACACATTTCTTCACAGCAGTGCATTTACAAGGGATGCTATGGTGCTCCTTGTTTGCAGATAAGGAAACCATGGCACAGAGGGCTGGGCTGCTTTGCCAGAGATCAGTTAGCTAAGTACTAGTGGAGCAGGAGTTGAACCCGGGAAGTCTAACTGAAGTGGCTTTCGTGGCTGCTGAGAAGGGGGTGGGGACCATGAGACATGTGGGAAAGGCTGCTGTCAGGAACTTTGGGGGCTAGGACTGCCTGGTTTGGGCCATCACATAGCTGCCCCTCAAGCAAGGTTCTGTTCTCAAGTTTTATTGTACATTGTTTGTTGCTGGCCTCCTAATTAAATCATTACACTCCTCTTCTTTTGGGTTAAAATTTTATCTGGGAAAAGCTTGTTTTCTCAACCTTAATTACACTGATTCAAGTTCCTAGATTTGGAAAGTGATATTATCTGTCCTCCATCCCCATTTCTTTGTTTATGAATTCGGTTGGTATTTACTTCTCTTCTGTGTCCCAGGTTGGGGGCCAAACAGGTGATTTCAACCCCTTGGTGACTAACAAAGAGGAGAAAGGCTTCACTCTTAACCAGGATGTGTCATCATTACTGTAGTCCCTGTGGGATGCTCATTCACCCTGCCTCTCTATGGCCCCCACTGCCAGATGCATTTAGACAAACAGTTTGCAAAACTGTCCAGCACTTGGGGGAAGTCTGTCTTCTCTGGGATTTCCAACTTCCTTAGCTCAGAATCCCTTCTCCACCATAATTATCAAGCTCCTGGGCTCTTGCCCAGCATCTCCTCAGCCATACTCACTGCTCTGTCCTCCCCTCTTCCACCGGCAGCCCAGGAACAAATACAGTCACATCATTACCTGCTCAGGGCCTCAAGGGAGACCCCCACACCTTACATATAGACTTAGAAACCCTACCTAATGGCTACTCCCACCACAGGCCTCCTCTGGTCTGTGTTCTTCCTCCCCATAGGCCTCACCTCAGAAAAGTTCCATTCTCTCAGACCCATTCTCCCATTCTTAAGGCTAGCTCCTCAAGCCCAGCTCAGCTGTCATTCTCTAAACAGCTGCACCCGTCTCAGCTTCAAACAGGAGTTTCTCAATATTAACCTCTACACCACAGAGTCTCTGCTACAAAGCCCAGGCTGTACCTCAAAGGAGACCTATGGACAGCAGCATTTCATGAATATTTATGACATACAGGAATACAGGTCTCCTACAGGCAAGAAGAGGCAGGACTGTTCCTTAGGGTATCTCCCACCAGAAAAGTGCCTTAGGCTGGGATGTAATAGTGAGTGAGGGTCCTCGTGCCCTGTTAAGCATGCTAGTCTTGGGCTTATGCTAAAGGAAAACCTGATCTCCCAAAACTTCCCATTTCTATTCTTTTAACACTATCTTCATTTTTTTTTATTCGCGCGTAAGTGATGATCTTAGTAACGTGTTCATCTGAATTAGACACTTGGGTATGTTCCCAAATGCCCTTCTCACAGTGTCGTGATATGCCAAGCATGACAGCTCTCCTTCCCAGGCCTGACTCAAGATTTTGAACATTTACAGTAGATGTAAAGTCCCTGCTGCTTCTGTGTTGCCCAGAGCCCACAGAAAAGAAAGGAAGGCCAACTAACCTTACGTCAGAGGCCTGCTTAGCCCCTTGCTTTCAGTGATAGTGAGACCAGTCAAGAGACAGAGGACAGAGACGGGAAGACCCAAGGAAACCTCCTGAGAATGTGGCATCTTTCTCAAAGCCTCATGGGGGTGGGGGACAGTGAGACCTGGAGAGGTTGAGCAGTGGGTTCCTACTTCCAATATACTCCCTGGGAAGGAGCTCAATGAAGGGTCACACAATGGAGGAAGAGCACATGCGTGACCTTTTTTTTTTTTCTTCTCGAGGAGAGCAGTATGCAGACAGCAGGAGTCATTTGACCTCTGTGGGTCACCTCACTGGGGAAGCAATCCAAAAGTCAATTCTGACCCAAGGCTTTTAGAGTCTGACTCAAGGCTCTCAGTCCTAGGGAGGCTGCCCAAGGTATGCTTCCATGGCCTTCTCTCTCTGCTGCTCTTGAAAAGATACTGAGGGACCAGAACTTCTTCACCATCTCCTGCATCCAGGGCTTGGAGCATGCACACCAACCCTGCCATATCCTCAGGCCATAGGATGTGCCAGGACTGCCCTCCATTGGTGCCTAAAACCATGGACAGTGCCTGACTTTAGACAGGCTAGGTTTCCCCTATAAATACAGATCTACTATAAGGTCTAATTTACAAATTAGGCACAGGAAAGGATTAATAACAAATAATAACAAAAGCTAGAGTAGTTATGACAATATAATTTGTGAATTTCTCATTTCTGGAATTTCCATTTAATATTTTCAGGCCAGAGTTAGCCTTATAAAGCTGAGACCTTCATTCCTATGGGCAGCCTTTTCAAGGAGGTTAAGAAGAAACACAGAGCCGAGCTTCTCCCCAAGCTGGGGGAGCCTCACTGCTCCCAGACCTAGGGCACTGACCACAAGGGTCAAGGAAATGTGGGACAGGGCTAGGCATGCCTGATTTGCCAACATTGTCTGCCTGTGTCTTAGTTTGACATTCAGACAGCACTGATCCAACAAAACTGAGGTGCTCTGCCCTGAGCTCTGGAGAAGCAACCCAGTGCTCCTATCTTACCAGTTGCCTGATACCTGTTTGCTTTTATTTCCGAATGCAAGAAGTTTGGGGCAGTTCCTAGGTTCCTACTGGATAGCTAGAGAGACAAGAAAGCTCCTTATTTCCAGTGACCGCACAGGGTCTCAGAGATTAGCTAATGCTTCCTACAATTTGGAATGTGTGAGTTTCATCCCAGAAGACAACACAGGAAGCAGCAGAAGTTGATGTTGTTGATGATGGGCCATTGGTATGAGTAACAGAGACGCTGACAAAACATCAATAGAGCTGGAAACGTTAATTTAATTCCCTTTAGGATAATACAGTTACAGCTGTAGACTACAGTCAATTCTTAGACTGGGCTCCAGGGTTTAATGTTATTTTAAAAAACAAAACCTTCAGGTCATAATACAATTGCTATAGCTTCTTTAACATACTATTTCATCCACAATAATTCATTAGCAGTTACATATAGACCACCAGGCTCTGAAGGCTTCCTCTGTCCCTATTCCCACAGACATTTTTAAAGTTTTAAATGTCTTATTTTGAAACAATTTCAGGTATACAGGAAAGTTACGAAAGTACAGAACTTTTCTATACTCCCGACTCAGCACCCCCCATTGCTAATGTCTAATGTTACCATGACACATTTGTCAAAACTAAGAAACTGGACACAAGTATACACTGTTGTTAACCAAGTGTCAGATGCTACTCAGTGTTTGCGCTCTGTCGCTGACCCCTGGAGTCTGTCCGGGCGTGCAGTTTGCCATTACCTTGCTGCTGTCTTCTCTTGTCTCCACTGTTCCTCAGTCTTTCCTTGTTTTCATGACCTTGACAGGCTTAGGGGCACTGGCTCCTTATTGACTCTAGGAAGCATCCTTTCTGCCTTAGTTTCTAAGGAGGGGATGGTTCTGTGAGGACATGCCATCTGGCAGGCAGAAGGGCCCAGAAGGCTGAGTGTGAGTACTGCTCTCGGGTAGCAGCCCCACAGCGTCTTCTGCCTGGGGCATTTCCCATGTTCCGATCTTCCCTGCTAGATTGCCAGACCAGCCCTAGGACTCGAGTAAATTCCCAGCTAGGTTGGGGTAACTTACACTGGAGCACTGCTTGACTAGGATGAGTGGCAGAGCTGGCATGAGCCTCACAGGTGCCTCAGTTTGTCACATCTCTAAGCTGAACACATTGTCCATCTTGTTCTAGGAATGGAGCCTAGGGCTTCATGCCTCCTGAGCACTGAGCTATACCCCATTCCCCAAAGAGTTTCAACTGTTAACTGAAGCATGTGAAGCTTCAATCCTAAGACATTTTATCTCCCAAAGATTAAGGAGCATATGAGCCTGTAGCTTTGCGGGCTTCTGAGCTGTGAGTGGCATAGGTAGATGCAGTTTCTAGCAAAAAGAAATCACTTTCTGTGGGTGCAGGACCTAATTTAGGCCTCAGTGACCTAGACTCCCGTCATGGAGTGATGTGGCCAGGCAAAATGAATGGAGCTTGTCTGTGTGTGCCCTGCCTGGTTCTTTATAAGCAGGACTTGGGAGGAAATGTACGCTGACAGTATGCTTTATGCCCTTTCAGTTCTGATGGGAAAATCTGTCTGACAAGTTAGTCTCATGGAACACATTTCCAGCCAGAAAGCCTAGACTCTTCACTCTGGCTTAAAGTCAAAAGGCTTTCTCCTCTTTTCATGGTCCAGGATGGGGAACCAAAGCTGTGTCTCAGCTGTGTCTCGAACCTTCCATCCTACTCAAGCTCATGCATCTGTCTCTTCCAGAGCTAGAGAAAGAGCTTTCACGGAGACCCAAGAAGGTGTGCATCGTGAAGGTGGTGGGGACAAGGAACCTGTGGAAAAACATCGTGGTTCTATGCGTGAACTCGTAAGTCATGGGAAACATGGGTAGATTCAGACGGACCCTCTTCCCACCCCTGGATGAACTCTGAATCCCACTTGTCTCAGCCTGTCTCTATGAAAGAAGCCCCCGAAGTATGTTTGAAGGATGAAAGGACACAAAGATATTTACTACTTCATCAAGAAGCCTTAGGCAGCCAGCTCTGAGCACTGCCCTCAGCCTAGCCACCTGCCCCATGGTCCTGCATGGTTCGAGAGCTCCTAAGGCTTTGAACATAAGAGAGGCCAGGAGGCCTGGTGAAGTCCTGCACACACGTATGTCCACAGAAACAATACCCTCCCTCTCTGTGAATTTTATAAGAGTGACTCTGATGGTCTCCTTTATTCCAGTTCTAAGGAACTCTGAAAAGGTGGCCTCACCTTGTGCCTCTTATACTAGGAGAAGTTTCCAAGGTTGGGGTTCCTGGCAGTGTCTAGAGAGAGGGGCAGCTTGATCCCATGGGACCTCGGCCAGGGTCCCTACCCAGGCTCCAAAGAGCTGTTCTCCCTACATGGAACCAGCTCAGGCCACCTGACTAGCCCACCTGCTCAGAGGGCAGCTGCAGTCAGGGACAGGTTGCTTGAATGCAGAGCAGGAGTGCAGGCCCCCTCAAGTGGCCTCTTCATACAGCTTCACCCCTGTCTGCTGGGCCTGTGGCTCAAGTAGTCTCATGGTAGCCCCAGTGTATCATGAGCTGGGCGTGTACCTGGAAGTCTTACCTCACAGCTCCACAGCCTCATCCTCCCCAACTACACAAAATAGACCTTTGGGCAGAGGTCAACTGGGAGGAGGGGTTTAGACATTTGTGTGTCTGTGAAAGGTCTCAGGGCTGCCTTCAAGTAGAGAGGCTAGAATTGTAGCCTCCTATTCTTTTTTTCTTTTTTTCTTTTTCTTTTTCTTCTTTTTTTTTTTTCTTTGTTGTTGTTGTTGTTTTGAGACAGGGTTTCTCTGTGTAGCCCTGGCTCTCCTGGAACTCACTCTGTAGACCAGGCTGGCCTCGAACTCAGAAATCGCCTGCCTCTGCCTCCCAAGTGCTGGGATTAACGGCGTGCGCCACCACCGCCCGGCTGGCAGCCTCCTATTCTTTATAGTTCTCCTGTTAGAACAACTTGGTGAAATCAACAACTCTGAAGGATCTAATTCAGTTTCACTTTTGAGGTGTAAAAGTTTCACCACCCATGAGCAGAAGAGTGAAGGTCTAATTCAGGTCAGACCCTACAATACTTATCCCCCAAGGCACATAGAAGCTAGACCCTGAGCCCTCAGGCCTCTCCTTCCTAGCAGCTCTGGCATGGTGGTCATCACTCTGCTGTCCACTCTCAGAGAGGGGCTAGCTAGCAGTGTTCATATCAATAGAATGACTTTGCCAAGTTTTATGTTGCAAAAAAAAATCACAAAATCAGGCATAAATGAGATGAATTTTCAGTTTTGTAATTCTTGTGGGGCAAAGGGATGAACACCCCTATTTTGTAATCACTTGTTGTGGTCAGAGTTCATTTTTCCAAATACAAAATGTGATCACTGTGAGGTAGCAGTTCACCAGGAAGGAAGGAATGAAGGAGGGAGGGAAGGAGGGACAGAGGGAGGGAGGGAGGGAGGAGGGAGGGAAGGGAGGAAGGAAGGAGGGAAGGAAGCTCATGTGGGATCTCAGGAACTTGAAGCACTTTAATCTATGGCTAGACTATAAAACCTTTGCACAGAAAGACTGGGCTCTTTGTAGAATATAGTGGAAGAGAGTCACATCCAGCTGACAAAAGGAAGCTCCCTCTTCAAGGGGCAGGACCTGCTGCTACCAATCTTAATGCTTCCTCAAGGTTGGAAGAAAAGGACTTAGATTTCCCTGCTGCATGAGAGGGAAGTTGCAGAGCAGAGAGCTCAGGATGGAGGGAACTGACAATGAATGGGTTCTCATGCACCCCAGTCATTTCATATGGAGCTGATTCTTGAGAACCCTTTGGAGCCCTCGAAATACTTATATGAGCGTCAGCAGCCCCCTAGATGTATCCCACCACATTTTCATTCCTGTTGTCCAAGGCATGGTAGGTTATACATTGCCCAATGGGTTTATATGCTCACATGGGGTAGCAAGGAGACAGACCTAGTATCTTCATTTGGCCTGGCATCTGGATGGCTTTTCCTCCTGGCTTAGTTGCATGAGAGCCTGTATGAATAAATAGGTATTTTTTTTTCTAGATGTATCCCAATTTTTCAGCACTCTGACTACTCAGAAAAGGAAGCAGAAACCCAGACAGGGAGTGTGACTCAGAGGCAGTCACCAGCCAACCAAGATATGCCCTATACCTGCTGCTGGTCTGCCAAGTGGATATGACCATGTTCTTATGCTGACATTCGAGTAAATTAGCACATAGAAGGTGCTTTGTCCTACACCCTTGGTGAACAAACAACCTCAAGGATGTTTCTTTGTTGTCTCTTTGCATTTAGTGCTTCTCTCTCTCTCTCTCTCTCTCTCTCTCCCTCTCTCTCTCTCTCTCTCTCTCTCTCTCTCTCTCTCTCACACACACACACACACACACACACACACACACTGTCACAGCATGGTTTCCTCTCACATGTAAAATACTTCTCTGTCTCTCGGTCATCCCTAGGAGACCAGGCAGCCTCTTATCTCAGAGTATGCCACCCAGCCTCTCAGTGTATATGTGTGTGTGTCTTCTGCAGGCTGACAGGGTACGGGATCCACCACTGCTTTGCCAGAAGCATGATGGGTCACGAGGTGAAGGTGCCACTCCTGGAGAACTTCTATGCTGACTACTACACCATGGCCAGCATCGCACTGGCCTCCTGCCTAGCCATGTGTCTGGTAGTCAAGTTCCTCGGACGCAGGGGAGGGCTGCTGCTCTTCATGATCCTCACTGCCCTGGCCTCACTTCTACAGCTTGGGCTCCTCAACTGTGAGTAGGCTGGAAAAGGGAGGCAAGTCAAGAGTGCTGGGGAAGGGAGCTAGCATAATATCAAAGAATTTGGCAGTCATGGCAGCTTTCTGTTTCTGTAACAAAATACATGAGACAATCAACTTAAAGAGAAGAAAGGTTTGTTTGGCTTACAGATTTGAAGTTTTCAAGCAGCCCATGGTTTGTTGACCCATTGGAGCCTTTAGCAGGACAGTACATAAAAGGAGTGTATAGCAGAGAAATTCATTTGCTTTATGGCATGTAGAAGTAAGGGATCTAGAGTCCTCATATTTTCTTTGAGAGCATACCTCCAAGTGCATGGCTCTGCACCCATGCAACTCTACTTCCTAAAGGTCTGCTTCCCATACTGCCCTGGGTAGAGACCAAGCTTTCAATGTATCGCCTTTGGAGGACTGTAAAGATCGAAACTATAACGGAAGGGCTAGATGAGACTTGAGAAAAGTTTTCTATGACCTGAGTGGTCATTCTGAAATCGGTAGCCACAAGAACTTGCTTCAGGAAGGATGGAATTTTAGTAGAACATATTGTCCTCTGCCTCTGAGAACTGCTAGGCCTCCCCTCTTCCTCCTACCCACAGGCCTATGGCCCCGAATAAGAGCTTTCTGGATGCACTGTAACTCCCCAGCATGCCAAGCCTGTGTGTCCCTACAAACATGGTTTCACTATGGGCAGACCATTTGTATGCTTCTCATAAGGAGGACAGACATGACCTTCTACAGCAATCGGGAGAAAGTGGGCATTCTTGTGTGGGACACAGTTTTTCTATTGATGTTCCCAAATTTATCACTTATTGAAGTATTCTGTAAATGTCATATATCACCTTAAAACAAATCTAGAGAGCCCATTTGGTGCTTCATTAAACACTGTGCAATCCTCATAAATAACCACTCACCCAAGTACAAGAAATTCCACTGCCTCCTCCCCACCTGCCCAGAGCACAATGCAGACCACTGTTATCTTCTCATGCCTGTCCCCTTCCCTGGGACAGGCTCAGAATAGTGCTGGGAAATGGGTGCCATTGAACACCCCCCCCCCCTTTAGAGGAACGCTTACCCCAGCTGCAGAGTGAGACTTACCTATGTCCCTTGTACCACAAGTCACAACAGCCTTGGTGCAGACTGGGTTATAGAAGAGGCAGTTTCAAAAGCAGGTTGTTTTCCTAGCTTAAGTATGTTCGTATATATCTGCACCATGCTGGGCAATAACCAAAATAAAAAATTAGTAACTGTTCTCTGTCACCCTGGATGGACACTGCCTAGCTGATCTTTCAGAAAGCTTCTGTCCAACTTACTCAGTTGAGACTGATATGGCAGGGTACCTCAGCACCCAGAGTGTCCCACCTGCTCTCTTTGGTATTGAACAGGAATGCCACAGGTACTCCGGGCAAAGGGCAAGTAGCTGTGAAGGGTTGGGTTTGGGGAAGAATAAATGTGTCCTGGCAGGCCAGCTCACAGTGTGTAATGCCCCTTGGCACAGACCAAGGGTACCACTTGAATAACTTTCTATGCAGAGAAGCTCCGTTTAGGTCTGCTTGGATACGCTCTGCAGGATTGTGTTGTCTCCCAGACCTCGTGACAAATAGGGCCTTAGCCGTCTCTTCAAACAAAAAGGTCTTTGTTTAGTCCAGTGTGAATTCTACTGCCCAAGCAGCCAGGACCAACTCAGACTTAAAAGGAAGTTCACTTAGAAACAATTCATGTGGGAACATTCGGCAGCCACCCTATACCTAACAAGCTTTCTTCTTCTCTCCCACTCTCATTACCCTGTGCTTGTGGGGGCCTCCATCCCACGGTTCCAGTGATCGGCAAATACAGCCAGCATCCAGACTCAGGTGAGTACTGAACATTCTTCTTGTACTTCCTTGACTTTTATTACGTCCACACAAGAGTTGCCACAAGGACTCACCAACCGGTTTCTGTTTCCTTTCTTTCTTCCACTCTTTGCCCTTCAAGAATTGCAGCTGAAGTTGGCCGTAGGTTGGACACTATAAGCATATATTTGTATTCTCTATCCCCATCTTGTGCTAGAGAAAGCAACTCGTGTCTCCCTGGTTTTGTGCAGCTTGGCATGCATGCCTTCCCAGTCCCCTGATCCAGCACCAGTGCTGTTTGTCCTTGGACAGCAGCTAGTCAAGATGAGAAGGCAGGAGGGTTGGGGCTTGGTTAGCTGTGTTATAGGGAGAGCCATTATCTCCTCATGACTCATGCAAGCTTGCTGCTCTCCAATTGGGGAACAGCAGAGGTGCTGTCATAAACCCCATGCTGCTATGGAACCTGCCTGCCCCACCCATGCCACCAGTACCCATGTCAGCACTTTTCCTCCATGCAGCCCTGAGGGAAACTGAGCTGAGCTAAGAAGCGCAGCCCCCATGCATGCCAAACACTGTGCGGTACTGCCTCGTGCTAGCTAGGATCCAGTGCCACCCATGGGCATAGAGACTGCTGAGTGCTTTCCCTCTCTCAGGGCCCATAAATTACTCCATTTGGGTCATGTGTGGTTTTGTATACTTAAATCAGCATTGACTCTGAATTGGGTGGGTCCACCCTGAGGTTGCAGTCTGGAATCCAGACTGCAGATAGTAAGTGAGCACCTTAGCCTGCCTGGCATAGCTTCTGGCTGAGGAATTCTACAGGTCACTGTGAGCTCAGCGTGCTTGGTATCCAAGGCACTAACAGATGCCAACAGAAGAATGCTTAAAGGACTCCAGGCTCCTCAGCCTAGAGGACTGACCACCCAGAGGTCACTGCATGCCCAACTGCATCGCAAACTGGTCATTGGGGAGGAGGGAGCTCCTGGAATATCCCAGGCTTCCCTTCCCCCATCCTCGTTCCAGCTCACCCCTCGCCTGGCTTCTGTTCTCTTCCTTTTTCTCCTACCTCATGGTCCCCTTCTCTGTATTCTCCTCCAGGGATGAGTGACAGCGTCAAGGACAAGTTCTCCATTGCGTTTTCCATCGTGGGAATGTTCGCATCCCATGCGGTAGGGAGCCTCAGTGTGTTCTTCTGTGCAGAGATCACTCCCACAGTGATAAGGTGAGAGACGGGATGATGTGAAACCTTATTCTCAGATCTCAAGATTGGTCTGTGTCTAGAGAGACCTGTGTGTAACCAACTGTCCTCAGTTCTGCCCCACCTAGGCTGCTGGACCAGGGTGTGGTGCGGCATGCAGGGCAAGATGGCTGCCTGACTCACAGTCTGATGATCAGCTCCACCCTGACTCCCAAGGTTAGGTGGGAAGTAACTCTAGGTCCCATCAAGACAGTTACCAGAGGCATGGAGACAGGGAACTGCTAAAAGTACAAGAAATATGGCAAGGAAGAGAAAGGGGAGAGATGAGTAAATCATTCTCGCCATTGTCCACTAAGAGACTTGGGAACAAGGGATTTTTTTAAAAAGGTATATATGCCCCCTATAATCCTAGATTCTCAGGAGGCTGAGGCAGGAGGGTGGAGACTTCTAAGCCAGCATGGCCTACACAGGGAAGCCCCATTTCAACAAAAAGGTGAGGGCAGCGGATATAGTTCAGTTGTTTGTCTAGTGTGCACAAGGCCCTGGGTTCAGTCCCTATCATGCCATAGACGGGATGTGGTGGTACGTGCCTGGAGTCCCAGCACCTGGGAGGTAGAAGCCGAAGGCACAGAGAAGTCCAAGGTCATCCTAGGTTATGCAAAAACATATTAAAAAGATACAAGGTTAGACAGAACCTTTTTCTTCCTGGCCTAAGAAGCTGATCACTAATCCAAAATTGTGTCACTGATTTAGTTGAGAAAAATAAAAAATAAAAAATAAAAAAGGTAAGACAGCATAACCCCAGTCCTATAGAAGTTTGCCTTTCCCTCATACCTTCCTAAAAGGTCTTAAGTGTTTGTAAAGTGAGATTACTGTCCCTGTGTGGTGGCCCATGAAGCATAGCATTTAATCCACCGTGATTGTATTATAGTAAAAATTACAGTATTTGAAAGAACATCACTTAACTGTGTCCCCTCTACCAGATCCCTCTTCCTAACACAGGTTGAGCGTTCCTAACCTGAAAATCTGACATCTAAAATGTTCCCAGTCCCCAACATGGTTCGTTTGTTTCTTTTGACATGGCAGCAAAAAATTTTACACCATGAAATTCTGTTTCATAGACAGAATTGTTTTAAATATTGTATAAAAATGACCCTCAAGTTCCACAAGCCGTACATAAGATGTAAACAAACCTGTGTTTAGATTTAGATCCCTCCCTCTACCTCATGATTCAAAGGTGCAAAGCTAAAAGCATGTTGACTAAGAGCGCTCACCTGCACGTGGCACTTGTTACTACTGAGGGGTGCTTCCTGTCACACCGAGCTCCTTACTGGAATCTCATTAGCATTTCTCATGCACATGCTTTTTTTGAAATTGTGACTGTGGGCAGTTATTCAGCTGTTAGCTGAAACCCAGAAGTCAGCATGATGACACCCTTCAGAAGAACAAGCAGACATTCCAGTTCAGATGGGACTCAGAGAGACTAATTATTTTAGGCCCTCTGGTGCTGGGAGGACTTGAGGAGCAGGTAGGCTGGTCTGTGGATTTCCTCCTTGCTGACAACAGAATTTTCTCATGACCTCATTTTGACTCATTCTCTTGAATTTTTTACAATACAAGCCAAGGTTATTGGTCCCTGTAATAAAATATCTCATCAATGTCTATTTAAGAAAAAGCACTTAGGTGTCTAGTAAATCCTCTCGTTCCCTGCCTTCTGTTCAAGCCAAGGCCCAGTGGACCAGAAGCTCCTTTTGCCCCTGCAATTGCAAAACACTGAAGGAGCATAGCACCTTACTCTTTCTCCACCAGTTAAATTCCCTCCTTTATAAAAGAATCCTCGAAGACAATCTCTCAGCTGGAGTGCAAGTCTCTACTAGTCCTGGGTTTCTCATAGCCCCTGGCAGCCATTGCATGACTCTGGGGAGGGCACCCCTCAACTCTGGCCTCTCTGTCAGTGTGCTTAGCAACCTAGAGTGGAAGAAATATGATATCCTTTTCCTCTTTGATGCAAATCTGGAAAAATTATTAGGGGATAAAATTTGAACAAATACATTCTAAAGTCCACCTTGCCAAGATGACAAACTAGAAAAATATTTGGCTCTCGGTGATGTTTTGTACCTGCAGTGGGTGAAAGGAAATTGCAGCCAGTTCCAAGCCAGGCTGGAAGAGTCTCCATGGGAACTCTTCCCACTGGTGGTTTGTGCAGCTTTTTCTTGCAAATAAACCCATGAAGAATTCCCATGAGAGTCCCAGGATAAACATGCAGCTTCCCTACCACCCACTCCACACAGAAATACCCAAGATGATCGAAGGTAGGGTTCACGGGTTTCCTCTTTCTTATGAAAGTCTTATTCTGTTCTACACTATGATGAAAAGAAACCGTTTGAAGTAAGAACAACAGTGTTCTTACTCAATAGAGTTTCTAGCACTGTGATACAATACCATGACCAAAAGCAAGTTGGGGAGGAAAGGGTTTACTTTGCTTATGCTTCCATATTACTGTTCATCAGCAAGGGAAGTCCAGACAGGAACTCAAACAGGGCAGGAAAGGAGAAGCAGAAGCTAATGCTGAGATCATTAAGGGTTGCTGCTTAATGGCTTGCTCCTCATGGCTTGCTCAGACTGCTTTCTTATAGACAGCAGCCCAGGGATGACACCTCCCATAATGGGATAAGCCCTCCTCCATCAGTCACTAATTAAGAAAATGCCCTACAGGCTTGCCTACAGCCTGATCTTATGGTGTTGTTTTTTTTTTTTTTTTTTTTTTTTCAATTGGGATTCCCTCCTCTCAGATGACTCTAGCTTGTGTCAAGTTCACATAAATTTAGCCAGCACAGACTGCAAAAATTAAGGTTCCAGAAACAAGAGACTGAATATATTTTCTACACAAATTCATGATAATCTGTTTCTCTTTGGGTAGTAGAGCCTAAAGCAATGGTTCTCAACCTGTGGGTTGCAACCACTTTGGGGATTACATTTCAGATAGCCAGCATATCAGATGTTTATATTGTAACTAATAACGGTAGCAAAATATAGTTATTAAGTAGTAATGAAATGATTTCATGGTTGGGGTCACCACAACATGAGGAACTATATTAAAAGGTTGCAGTGTTAGGAAGGTTGAGAACCTTTTGACTAGAGTGAACCTTGTCTCATCAAATTTTGTTCAGACAACTACAGGGAGCCACTTAGCCTCAGCCCACTTATGCTTCCCACTGCTCAGCAGCAGCTTCCACAATTCATATCCTAGGCTTTAGGCATTAGTTTAATGGAAGATGGGCTAGGAAAGACAGGTTTCCATCATTCCTTCATAATCTCTTTCCTTGTCTTGGGCAGAAGTGACAGGCATTCTAGGATGATGTAGGCATAGCCAGTGGCTGTTTATGTGGTGGGTCATCTTTTTCTCTCTGGAATCTGAAAACAGAAGCTCCTGTAGCCTAAGGTAGCTTCCTTTACCCACAACAATGGGACAAAGGACAAGAAAGGGCAGGTGCTGGTGATCCTGACAAGCTGGTTCAAGGTCTGCATAATTCCTCACCAATTTGTGGAGCCCTGGTCATGGACTGTCTGTCCTTGCCTTGTGTACCATCCTAGCTTCTTATCCACTAAATACTGTTTGCCTGCTGCTCAGGTGGTCCCATTCCTTTACTGTAGTCAGATCATTTGTATCACACTGGCCTTGAGACCTTCTTCTCTGAGCAAGGTCCCCATGTCTGTCTTCTGCTCTAATATTGCCTCAAGACAAGGTATCACACAAAAAATGATTGGCCGTCCATCCACTGATGGATAGTATCTGTTTATCAAAATGATGCACCTGAATGTAACTCAGTGGTGCAGTGTGTACTGAGCATGTACACAACCCTGGGTTCAATCCCTAACACCCATACCCAATAATCTATGTCTATTGGACATGTACAGTTCTTACCATTAACCCCTAAATATAGCAAACACCTATTTACACAGCATCTGCATTGTGTTAGCATTATGAATAATGGTAAATGATACAAAAGACATGTAGGTTCCATGCATTACTATAACATTTTCTTTAAGGGATTTGAGTGTCTGGGGGTCCTGGTAACAGTACCCCCCACCCCCAGATACCAAGGAAGAACTGTACACATAACTCCACAAATTGCAATTTGTGTTACTGCTTGTACCTGGATAGTTTTGCTAGTTTTTAATTTCTGTTCCAATGAATACAATATTTGCTCATCCTTAACTTCACAGAAATGCAGTCAGGAAAAGCTAGAAACAAAGGACGAAGTAAAACATAGGGAGGGGTGTGTCCATATTTATGCATGAGTTGATGGTTCACATTTATTTCTTAGTCACACTTTGCTCCCCCTAGTGAGGATGCCGGCTGGCTGTGATCAGAGAGTTGTTACCCAAAGTAAAGCCAGTGGGTGGACAGTGAAAATATTAATGCTTCTAAGAAACAAGGAGGCCTAACCCGGTTTGTGTGGTGAAGCCTCACTGCTGTATAAACATGGGCATAGGCTGCCCTCTAGTGAGCTCCCAGCGCAACAGGAAGGAGCTATTACCAATCAGCCTTTTAGAGGGAAATGAACTAACACCAAGCATGTGAAGATCCCAAGAGACTTCAAAAGGGAACAAACGAAACCAAAGCTGGCATGCCATTTTTCTTACAAAATTGTCTAATAATATTAAATCTAAGAAATCACTGATAGTGGAACAAAATATTTTCATAGAAAAAAATAAAGACATACAACTGTTTCAAACATTATTTAGCAACAGGAAATATGGGGAAAAATAAGTCACTATCTGGTGTTGCCATGCAGACAACCCTCGAGTCTCCAATTCATACCTAGATGCTCAACAATAATCAGAAGACAGGAAATGAAACCCGAGGTGCTGGTGGTATAGGTCATAAGCTCTCACCTTGTAGCCCAGGTTGGCCTTGAACTCACTGTCCTCATTCCTTGGCCTCCTGAGTACTGGAATTACAGGGCATGCTACCACATGAGGCAAACTTTTTTTTTTTTTTAAGTAGAAATGCTTTATGATAGTATGAACCATGTACCCACAAACAGCATCCTAGAGTGTCATGTATTGCACATTATTCTGTGTTCTGTAGAATTCTATGTGCAGTAGATCTCTCTATACCAGTATCACTACAATCATGGAGGAATGGGTTGTGTGTGCCATGATATCTGTGACAGCAACAGTTATAAACCCCAGGGATTTTTCACTAGAATCCTATGAGGCCATTGCTGTATATACAGTTTGCTGCTGGATGGAACCTTATGCATCGCAACTGGATTCTCTATTACATATGTATATAAACATACTAAATATCATATACATGTGCCTAAAATTTAAATGTATTATAAATCGAACCAACATTTTTTATTAATGTGATATATTACTTTGATGTCATTCACTTGGTGTCATGTGAGACTTGCCTGGGGCTTAGCAGTGTTACATACTCCCTACATAGGGGTCTGTATTCTGCTTTCCTGAGTGGCAACTCTAATGGGTAGGGGCAAGAGAAAGCAAAAACCAGAGAAATACAATCTTATTAAAGGTCTCAATCAAACAGGTCCCTGACATCTGATACACCCCTCATATCCTATGACTTACCTAAGGGGCCAGATTTACCAGAAATTCTGAATGGCTGTTTAGGTTTTCATATTATTCACCTGACAAATGGGCCTATTCTCACATCTCTCTGTCCTATGCCTGTGGGTGAGATGGCCTTCTTACTTAGGAAGTCATCGAGAGCTACAGGCATCCAGTATTTATTGCATGCAAACTGTGGGACAGCTGATATTACAGGAAATAATCCTTGTCCTTGACGGGTGCCTTGGAGGAGCAATACCAAAAGTCTCATCATGAGCAAATGTTGACAGAAAGATGCCAGTGTCTTTAAAAGGTGGTGTAGGATACTACTTGGCAAAGGGCTGGTACCTGGACAACACCAAGAGCAAGCATATCCCTCTTCAGTGCACCCTTTGCTGGGCCAGCAGTATGACTTTCTATGTGGCTCTTTTCAGCACTCATTGGTTTAAAAAAAAATTGTCTAATACAAAGTACTGAGGACATGACAGCCTGGGTAGAGGTTTCAAAGCCAAGGCTGGTCATTCTGACTATGGTACTTATTTATATTTGCATAACAAATGACTTAAGTTCTATGACTTGTGGTATCTATAGGTCAGTGGCCTGGGCAATGCTTAGCTGGATTCTTTCTCTAAGCCACAGAGGCAGGTTTTGTCTCCAGGCCCAGCAGTCTTTTATTGGTAGGATCCAGTTCTTCCTGAGTTGCAGAATGTTAACTGGGGGCCACCTCATTTCCAGCTATGTGTACCCCAATAATGCAACAACAACTTGTTTCATCATTCCCAGAGTCTCTGCACCCTGTTTGTGGAAAGGACATCTCGTTAACTCTGCAGTACTTTATGGGCAAGAATTTATTGGCAATTACCTGTTTCTTCCAGCCCACATATAAGGCAAAGGTTAAGAATATTAGGAGGTGGAAATTATCTTAAAATTCTGACATAGTGCCAAGTAATGCCCAAGGGCCAGTTGGCCAGGTCTTGCACGGTTGCTGAGAGACCAGGGACTACAGATTGAGCAAGATTTGGTTTTGGTTTTGCTCTTGAGCACCTTTCAAGCACAGACACACAGAGACATGTACCATCAGGATAGTCTGCCAGAGGAAGGACGCAAGCCTGTAGAAGCTCCATAGCTTGCTTAGCCTGGATTCTACAGAGTCCCAAGGAAGCCCACAGGAGCCACATGAACTGTGCCTGGCAGGCAGTGAGAGCACCAAGGCATGTCCCCTCCATTAACCCAGGATTGGTCTGAGGTCCTTGCTCTTAATAGCTAATGAGAGGACCATGAGCAGCCATGGGTGACATGGAAGGGAAGTACAGTCTCTGGGTGCTTGCAAAGAAGAGGTGAGGATGGAAGCTGCCTCACTCTGACCGTGAGACAATGGAGATCTGTAAGGGCAGGCCTTGGATCCACAGCTGGAAGAGTTTGGGAGTTAACAGCTTGAGTGCCATGCATGTGACATAGGATTCATCCATTTAGGGTTACAGTTCCTGACCCTGCAATCATAGACAACTTCCATCACTTCTCTTAACACCCTCATGCCCCTCTGCAGTTTCACCCTCCCAGCCCCAGAAAGCCCTGCTTTCTGTCTCTCTAGATCAGCACTTCAGACATTTCATGTAAATGAAATTGTACAATCAGTGTGATGTTTTTCATGGTGTAACATGTCAGTGTTTCATGACTTTAAAGGCTAAGTAATATTCCTTTATATCTGCATATGCCACATTTTATTTATCACTCAGCAGCTGTGATAGACATTTGGATTGTTCCCAGTGCTGTAAGGCATAAACATTTGCTTATAAATTTTTGTCTGTGCATATGGTTTTACTTGTTTTGTACATTGAAATGTTAGTTATATAAAAAATTATTTCTTTTTAAGAGAATGTTGACCTGTTTTCCATCCTGCTACCAGGATGCTATTGGAGAACTCCAGCCCCTTTAGGGTCTGGCCATCATGTTATGTTGTTCTGTCTTTACACCAGACTTCTAGAAGCTCTGAAGTGCTCGCTCTCTCTCTCTCTCTCTCTCTCTCTCTCTCTCTCTCTCTCTCTCTCTCTCTCTGTGTGTGTGTGTGTGTGTGTGTGTGTGTGTGTGTGTGTGTGTGTGCAGTGAAATGCCTGTTGACACCTTTTCCCCATTTTTTTAAGCCAAATTGAGTTCAATAGATATTATGGACATACAGCTTTTGTCAGAGGCAGGCTTTGCAAGCATCTCTCCCTGGCTGTGTGGCTTCTACTTCTGAATTATGTCTTCTGAAGGGTTAAAAAAAATTATTAATTTTGATTAAGTCTGGCTGGTCAGCTTCTGTTCTGTGACTGCATTTGTAAGAAATCAAGAAATCCCAGCTGAACCAAAGTCACAACGATCTTCCCTGATGTTTTCTAGGAATCAATTTATTCGTCCCTTGTGAAGGGGGCTCTGCCTTCATTCTTTTGCACTATCTTACTGCACCTACACTGCTTGTTGCACAGCTGCTCTTTGCCCCACAGTATGTGCCTTTGTCGAAATCCACTTACCATAGGTGTAAAGACCTGATTCTGAGCCCTCACTGTTCTGTGGGTTTGCTTCTCAGTGTCCCACACAAACGACACAGCTTCTAAGTTTCACAATTGGGACAGTAAGTCTTCTTACTACATTTCTCTTTCAAAATCCCTCCCTAGCTATTCCAGGTCTTTTCTATTACCGTGTAAATTTTCGAATAAGGTTATTACCCACTGAGATTTTAACAGGGATTGTGAAGAATCTGTTACTCAATTCAGAAAGACTTGTCTTCACAATATTGAGCCTTCCAATCATTTTTTTTAACTTCTTAAACTTTCCATCAACAATGCTCTGTAGTTTTCAGTATTCAAGCCTTGCATTCTTGGAAATGTTTTGGTTTCATTTCTGAATTTGATGATAGTTTATAAACATGAACAGAATTCTGTGTTGAACTTGTATCCTAATACTTTGTAGGTAGTCTTTTTTATTTGGGAGCTACCTACAGTACCAAGAAAACCTAAATTGTTCAAGAGCTGCCTCCAGCTTCCCCTTCAGCCATTTTCACACTGTTTGAGAACAAGGTCCCGTTGCTGGAATGGTGCATAAGTCTTGAGCATCTCCTCTGTAAGATTATTCCTGAAGTCCATATCCCTATACATCCTCCCCGATGCTCTTACAGGTGGGCAGGCTACTGTATTCCTCCTCCTGAAGATAAGACCACCTCAGCCTGTCCCTTGGGCCTGGGGACTGGGGATCAGGCAGTGTTCTGGCCCATTACCTGAACACTATGGTCTCACCCCAACACTGTACCTCTTTCTTAGTACCTACAGAGCACCTTAGTCCCTGGAATGTTTTTAGGTCAAAGTAGAGAAGTTAGAGCCATGAAAGGAGGAGTGTTAAAATGTTACATGTCTGCTAACCTCTCTGGGTTTCTTGAGGGTTCCTCACTTGGCAGAGGAATCGAGATAAATGACTCCCACTCTGGCTTTGGCCTATCTGAGCTCAAAGTTGCAGGATTCCACAGATACAGCCAAGATGAAGGTGTCTTTAGGATGGTACCTATGGGATTTACTAGGTGGTACCAACCAGAGTAAGGCCCAATACAGAGGTGGAACTTCCTTAATGCCTAAATCCACTCTCCCTTATAGTAATTGACAATTTATAAAGAATACAGCTTATTCAGCTGTAGTTCTGGAGGCTGAGAGGTCCAAGGTAAGAGGTTGTACATGGCAAGGAACCTAGATAATGGTGACTGCAGAATCCCAAGATAGTGCACAGCATCAAGATAGTGGTGACCCAGGAAATATGCTAGCTCAGCTTCTCCTCTCCTTCTAAAGGCTTTATAAGATTGCTATCACAGGGGACCTAACCTCTTGACTACTTTTAATATTAATTATTCTTAAAGTTCCCATATCTGAATTCCACCAACATTTGAATGTGAAATTAAGTTTCTAATATTGGAAGTTTGTGGAACATATCTAAAACAGAACAGTGCTCTGAGCTTACCCTAACAGCCCACCAACCTGTAGTCCCATTCCACCCTACTTGTGCCAAACCCTCATGCTCCATTTAAGCTTGCACTCTCTCCCCTTGCAGGTGTGGTGGGCTCGGGCTGGTGCTGGCCAGTGCTGGTTTCGGCATGCTGACAGCACCCATCATTGAGCTGCACAACCAAAAAGGCTACTTCTTGCACCACATCATCTTCGCCTGCTGCACGCTCATCTGCATCATTTGCATCCTCCTGCTGCCTGAGAGCAGGGACCAGAACCTGCCTGAGAATATCGCCAACGGGGAACACTACACACGGCAACCACTGCTGCCACACAAGAAGGGAGAACAGCCATTGCTGCTCACCAATGCCGAGCTCAAGGACTACTCGGGCTTGCATGATGTGGTTGCAGTGGGTGATGGGCTGCCAGAGGGGGCCACTGCCAACGGCATGAAGACCATGTAGCTCACTGGGCCACACCACCATTCCACCAGTCCCCCGGGGCTTGAAGGGCTGGGGAAAGTTTGCACACAGGTTTACAGACCAGAAAGAAGACAAGGCTGGGGGAGGAAGTCCAACTCTGCTGCTGACTCCACTCAATTGTGAGACTTTCAACTCGTGTGGGGAATTCTGTCTTTCCAGACATCCGAGGAACACATCTGAGAAACCAGATGCTTTGGAAATAACCCTCTGAAGACTTTCTTTTCTGCCATTAAATGTTTGTATTTATTTTGGTCATTTTTATGAGAAGCACTTTATCCCCTCCCCCTCCACTGATCATGAAGCAGAACCTCCTTCAGGAGTGAGGGAGAGTCACTCTGAGGAAGTCCCTGTAAGTGACCAATGCAGTGGCCAGTCCCCTCTCTGAAGGCCAGACTCAATTTTCTTCTCCACTCAAGGAGACAGAGGTCATCCGTAGGCCAGGACCCCTACCTCCAGGCTCCCTGCCATGGACAGCTGTGCCTCTCAAGCAGAGTGTCCTTGGGACTACATTTTAGACAGAGGAAAATGTACATGAATTGTTTTCTTTTTTCCCTAGAGTCTGTATATTCTAAAGTTGGGTTCTTTACTTTCTGTTTGTTAGGTAGTTTCCATCCTGTGTTGGGAAAACAGCCCCCAAATGTCGTAAGAGCCAGCTTAATCTTTCTTTCCTTCAGGATCATCCTTTTGTACTTGATCTGGAAGTTTGTGTGGGGAAACTTCCATACTTCACCAGAAATCCTACAAAATGAGAAAGCGCCAGTTCCTGACGCCGGGTTTGCTTAGTTAAGTCCACAGCAGCTGTTGTGTTGAGGTGGGAGCCATGTTTGTTTCTGCTAAGACACTTTCCTGGACTGAGTTCCAGCAGCAAAGGTCCCTCCTCCCCAGCCAGCCCTGTTGCCAGTACTACTTGAAAATGTGGCCACTTCCAGAACTCCAAACAAAAGGAAAATAACCGAAAAAGGCAACCAAGGCAAATCCCAGGAGGGAGCCTCGATCTCCCACAACATGGCCGCCACCCACGTCTCCAGCACACACCATAGAGAGCTCCAGCTTGGATGGCTGCCACTCTGACATCACAACAGTGCCCACAGCACCTGGAGGCGGTTCACCTCATGTCTTCCTCAATGGCTTCCTGCCTGTCACTCACTCAGCACAAAAGGGCCCTGGGCAGGAGTGCAGGTTGCTCACGGGTGAGTCCACGTGGCCTCTAGTCCCTTGAAAGCAGCAGCAAGAAGTGAGAGATAGCAATAACTCACCAAAGCTCAACTCCCATCCTGTATCAGCCTCCCAGGATGTCCTTTATCTGTGTCCCTCATCTTGCCCCAGACAGCAGGGCACCAGGTCTGCTAAGAAATCAGCCTCTGGACCTCTTGCAGCAGCTCAGGCACCAGCTTCTCTGGGCATCGTGGCTTATCAACCATCTGCCTTGCCTCTTGCCATGCGTCTCTACCATGTGCTCTTCCAGGGAAATCATGGTCTCAGGCCTATGTAGGCAACAAAGTGACTTCTAAATGACAGTTGCTAGAATTCAAAGGCCAGAAAAGGGTTGAGTTGATCCCCTTCCAGCTCCTTGTCTGGTCTGTTTCTTACAGTCTTACCACTTCTCTTCCACATCTGATAGATACATCAGTGGAATCCAGCTGCCTTGATCAAGACCTCATGAGAGTAGTGATTCCATACACGACCACATTTCTGGCAGCTGGCCTATGTTCTCTTTGATGCCAGGGGTCCTGAGTGCTTTGCTTGAGGACCAGTGTCTAGGAGGGAGGCCATGTGCCGGTCCTTGATACCTGTTCTAAGTCCAGCTTACCTTCACTCCCCCTGGTCTCTTAGTCATCTCCCTTCCATGCCTTGATGTTAGTACACATCCTCTTTCCAAAGCCTCTCTAGAGCTGTGCAGCCTTTGCGTGCCAAACTTGTAAGATACCTTTCACCTTTCCTAGGTACCTGCTACCAAGTCACCTGGCAGCAACCTTTTGTTAAATACAGGAGACATTCGAATAGTCATGAGCAGTCTTACACTGGTTGTGTTGGCCTTCTTAAGGAAACATGAATGCCACAGAGTGCTGCAGAAATCACCAGGTTAGTGGTGTCAAGGTCTAGCACTTCCAAACTTCTTTTCAAGGCCTCCAATCTCCACCTCAGATGACAATGGTAAAAACACTGGGCCAATGCTGACAGTGTTCATGGCTGCAGCAACCAAAGGCAACCCATCAGGGATTAACAGAGAAGCTGCCACCAAGGCAAGGGCCAGGGGACCATCAACCAGAGCAAGTTCAAAAGGCTGACTGCTGGCAGTGTCTTGACCTTCATGTGGCAGCCTCAGGGGAAGGCTGAGCAGTTCAGTTTCTGCTTCAGTGCATGGATACCTGAAGCTGCTAAAACACCTTCATGAAAGATAGCCAAAGCAGGAAAGCTTTCTTGTAGGCAGGCTTGCTGTGTGGTCTGACCAAGTGAGAAAGACACCCAGGCCTCAGACACTCTGGCCTAGTTCCAGAAGATGGCCACAGCCCAGCTCCCTGGTGTGCCAAGCTGTCATCCCTAAACTTGGCCCTATGCCCCTCATGGGCAGATGCTTCTCAAGCACTGGCCCTTTCTGTGGGCCCTTCCCTCCCTGGGGAATATTAAAAGGTATGTAGTCTTACTCTCCACCTATCCCTACCCTGTTTTCATAAGTTACACACAAATGTGAACAGCTGAGGTGGGGTTGGATAAGTTCTCCGTTTTGCTCTTTGTTAAGTCAACTATTATGAAATATCTAATTATTAGCACCCAAGACAAATAGGGGGAAAGGTTTAGATGTATTTGTGTTTTAAGACTATAATCACCTGCACTGGAGGACAGGGCTGGTAAATGGGTTTGGCCATAAAATGGAAAGCAAGCAAAACCAGACCTCGTAAGGGGAGTATCACAGTCATGACTACTTCCCAGAGCCAAACGAGAAGTCCCTGAGCTAGAAGTGCCATTCAAAGAATCCCGTAACCATCACACACCCAGCCCCTGGGTGGCACATGGGTTGAGGGAGGCCCACACTTCAACTCCTCCCTGTTCTGAAGGACACCACCTCACTCTAATGTATTGTGTGTGTTTTAGAGAAATAATATGGTGTGTTGTGTCTAGTGAGGAACGCTTCCCTACCTCTGTCCTTTCTGCAACCCAACCATGCGTGCTTTTCCTCTAAGAGCCGCGTGACTGTACGTGTCGATGGGGGCGGTACCTGTTCACAGCACAAATTTATGTTGAGCTCTGAACTGTCATTCACAGCTGCGTGTCTGCATGGTGTCGCATCTGTTGTACCTTGGGGGAAAATTTGTATGTAAATGTACAGAAATAAAAATGTTGCCCCATTAACAGATTTCCTCTGGAATGTCTTCCCTACCTCACCTGATGGTATCCACAAAGGGCATTTCACTACCACTGAGGACAAGTAATGAAATCCTCCATGTTGATCAGATCTCTCCACGTCACTACTTTCAAGGCTTCTGTAAGAGGCCTCCACTCACCCTGCGGATGGTGGGGCCTCTCACTCTGCTTTAAGAGTCCTAGTCTTAAAAGGTAGTCAGAGGCTGAGATCGGATTAAACTTAAATGTTTATGTAGTGTAATTCTCAAATCCATCTGAGAATTCAGCACATTTAAGATGACTTTTTTTTCTCATTTGTGTTCTGCTAATCCGTGGCCTAAGGGTTCCTAGAGAGGTCAAGGAATGACGATCTACACTGTGATTCTGTGAGGAAAGACTGATAACACAACTCTCTTCTTAATGTAGTATTTTTTAACAAGAAAATAATATTTCTTTAATAAAGCATTTATACCAAACTCTTCTCTCCATAGCTGATTTTGTGTCACTTACTGCTCTGTCTTAGGGAGCTGTCCACTGGGCTTTCCACACTGCAGAATCACTGGCTGAGGCCAAAGGGGCTGGCATGAAAGCATACAGGAGGTGAACCCTTGAACCACAGATGCCATTACTACTAAATGCCCTGATTCCTGCCTGTTTGACTCAGTGCAAACCCCTTGACACTGTGCAAAATAATTATAGGCCCTGAAATGTCAACTCAAGAGGGTCCAGGGGGACCCCAAAGATTAGAAAGCTCTTTGGCAATGGTGGTCACCTTTTGTCAAAATGTGGATCTCAACACATAAACCTCAAGTGGAAAAAACACAATTAGAGCCCAAGTAGTAGCCAGGAATTAAACATGGCCAAAAGGGCAGGTAGTAGGAAGAAAGGGGAGAAGGAAGCCAAGCCAAGTAAGTGCAAAGGGGCCTGTGGCATTGGTGGGAAACAAAACCAAACAAAACCTGAAGTTAAAACCAAACTGGGCACCTGGCACAGCCTGACTTGGCAGAGCGTTTCCACACACTTAACCCAGCAAGGTTGGGATCATTGCCATTTCACAGATGGAAAGAACAGGGCCAAAACACTAGACTCCACTGAGCCCACAAATCTAGAAAGCTGCACTAAAGTTCAAGTGTAGCTTAAAATAGCACAAGGAAGGTGCCCATGAAAGGCTTAGAGAGAACACAGGGAAAGCCCCAGGGACTAACCTTTCTTTCAGTTCACAAGACAGAAGCCTCAGGTCCTGCACACAACCCTAAGGAGTGTCCACCATAGCTGCTGACTGACCAGGAATATATGAACAGAGCAGTGACCGCTTTAAACTGTCTGACACGCTCCTCCCTTTCCTCCTCTAGCACTAGTCAGCAAGTGTGTCATCTGCTCCCTTTTCCTGCTTCCCCATGCCATCAGTGAGAGCCTTCTGACACCCACACTTATAGGAGAAAGCCATGAAAGTAAAATGAAGTCTGAGGACAAAAAAAACCAACCTGTTTATTTGAGTGTAATTTATATACAAGTTACAAACTCTTCCTTCTGCTGCTCAGAACTTTTCCGGAAAGGTCTGCATTTCTTCCTTAATCCTGTTTTCTACGAGTAACGTGAAGTTACTGTCTGTGTTGGAGAGGTTGTAGCTGACAAACACCTGTTTGCTGGTCTTCCTGGCTAAAAAAAAAACAAAAAAACAAAAAAAAAAAAACAAAGAGAAAACATGTTGACAGCCACAAGTGAGATACCTCGAGTCGGTCCTGTGTTCCACAAACCTGCCTAGCGCATGGAGCTACTTGCAAAGAGAACAAGGATTTGGAGAAGACTCCTCAAGGGCTGGACATGCAAACGGACACCTAGCTCCAGCTAGGCTCTGGAACAGGGAATTTAGTACAAGCCTTGTAGGAGCTGCTACAGCTTAGTAAGAGCACAGAGTCTGGCCCATCCTGACTCCTGCAGGAGAAAGATCATGGTACTGGGGCCAGCAGTCAATGCTAAAATGCTCTCTGGTAACCACACACTAGTATCTGGAAACCCCTACGCTACCTGGGGCTTGGAGATTTGGAAATTTGGGGATTTCGTTATTTAAAAAAATAATAATAATATAATAATATAATTATATAATTAAATATTATATAATTATTAAGTATAATAATATAATAATATTGAAGTTCTCCATCACTACTACCCACCTCTATAATTTTTCTCTCTCCTTCTAGAAGTATATATTTTATGAATGTACATGCTTGTATATATGCACATGCATATGAGTGAGTGTGCATTTTCTAGAATCAATACATAGGTGAGGCATTGACCAAACTCCGGAAATGAAGCTCAGCTGCATGCCCAAATCTGGAAGGCAATGCCCTGAGCAGAAGCAGGCAGCAAGCCCAAGACTGTTTCATTCAACAATAACTGGGCAGTTGCCTGACCTCCTCTTCCCTTGGCCTCACCCATGCCCAGGGCAGGGGCAGAAACTACTAGTCACCCATCAATCAATCCCCTCTCTATTCCAGTGACCTCAGCCCCATCTACAGTCAGAAAAGCAGGCAGTAAGGCTGGGTTAGCCACAATACCATGACTAAAGTCTGCTATAGAAGACACCAAGCTTCATTCAGGTGGTGATTCTACCCTGCCTCTGCAACACTTACCTGCTGTCCCAGCAGGTTATCTATCAGTGAGGGCAGAGAGACAAAGCTACCTTCAGGCCTGGGTCTTTTCCCTGATCTAATGCAGCTCAAAACCTCTTTGGGCTCCAGATTCTCCTTTGTAAATCAAAGGCAAGGCCTCTGAATCTCAAAGACCCTTTCAATTATTTTCTTTATTAGACATCCAAGACTGTGCATCTGGCTTGTTTGGGGCTTGTTTGTCTTTAGATAAAGAGATCTGGGGAATTTCCATTGACTGAGAAGCTGATATATCTCTAGAAGAGCCCCTGCCTTTGCCCTGAGGATAGCTGGGTGGACTATAGCACATGAGTTACAACTCAATAAAACTGGGGTTTAGTTTTATTTTGGAGGTTATTAGTTTTTGGTGATAGGGTTTCCCTGTATAGCCCTGGATGTCTTAGAACTAGCTCTGGAGACTAGGCTGGCCACAAACTCAGAGATCCACCTGACTCTGCTACTGAGTGCTGGGATTAAAGGCATGTGCCACCATGCCTGGTCTGTTTTTTCTTTTTTAAAAAAGGAATGTAAAAACATACATAAATTAAGGGATATAGCCAGACATGTTAGCACACATATGTAATCCCAAATCCTACTGCTTAGGAGGCAGAGATTAGAACTAACCCTAAGCTCTAGGCCAACCAATTCAACAAAGGAAAAAGAAAAAAGAAAAAAAAAAAAGGAAGAAGAGAAGAGGAAGAGTACATCTGGACTGAAGCAGTTGGTAACCATAGGAAGCAGTGTTTTACGACGGCTTACAGCAGATACAGCAGGACTAACCATGAGTTTTCTGCATGCAGTGTACCCAGAGGGTTCCATCCATTCCGTTAGGTATGGGAGGGAGTCTGGGAATTGTTAGTTTAGACAATAATCTGAGAACAAGTCAAGTATAGCAAGATAGTGAGATCTACCAAGACCAGCCAGAAAAAGACCATAAAATCACACTGTGCTTATTAAAATCACACTGTGCTTAGTCCATCTTCTCAGTGGCAGTGGCATGGGGTTCTTCTCCCCCAACAGGGGCCCATTGTAGTGTACTTCCAATCAGTCTAATTCAGCATCTCTCAATCTGTGGGTTGCAACCATCAAAAAACAAATATTTCCAGTGGTCTTAGGAACTGAGACACTGTTCTTCTCTAAAATTATAGTTATGAAGTAGCAACAAAAATAATTTTATAGTCAGGGGTCATCACAACAAGAGGAACTATTAAAGGGTCACAGCATTAGGAAGGTTGAGAACCACTGGTCTAACTGTTGACGGGGCCACAGTGTCTGTGACTCAACTTCCAGATTCATCTCTGCTCTGAAAGGTGACCAGAGCTCAGGGTCTCTTCATCCATGCAGAGTTGTGATGCAGTGTTTCCATGACCACTGAGAACCCTGTAGCCCTCTTCCTCCTCCTTCCCCCCCCCCCCCCTTTTCTTTCTTTTGTTGAATTGGTTGGCCTAGAGCTTCTGGTTAGTTTCCCATCTCTGCCTCCTAAGCACCAGGATTTGGGATTACATATGTGTGCCAGCATGTCTGGCTACATCCTTTCATTTATGTATGTTTTTATATTTCTTTTTTTAAAAGTCAGAAGACATCTATCTTTATTACAATATATTACTGATACTCGTCCAAGCCCAAGAGACCAGTCAGCCTAGGACTTTGCTGGGCAAGTCCCTAATCTGAGCAGGTGAAGCACCACACCTTTCAAAGGTGCCAGCAGCCACAACAAGCCACTGAGTTACTGAGAAGCACTTTGCATTAAACTAGGTATCAGGTCTCCAGCTCATGGATATTCTTGAGACAACTTTTGACTTTTTTGGTATAAAACCTTTGGTGGCACACTCTAGTAAGAGATGTTGAAAAGGCAGAGACAGGAAGATCAGGAGTTTGGGGCCAGCCTGGGTTATAACTTAGGGGCTACAGCTCAGCAATTAAAAACATATACAATTCTTGGAGAGGACTGGAGTTTTGTTCCCAGTACTTATGTCAGATGGCTCATAACTACATATAACTCCAGCTTCAGGGGCTTCAACACTATCTGCCAGCTTCCGTGGGTGATACATTCATGTGTAAACCCACAATCAGACCTACATATATACACATTAAAAATTCTTTAATTAAAAAAAAAAAAAAAAAAAAAAAAAAAACTTTACTCGTGGTATGCCAGAGAAATGTTTGCCACCCTTCTCTACCAGGGACTGTCACTGCAACCCAAACTCACATCCTGCCTCCATACGTATGCCCATTTCCCTCAATTCTAAGCAGACATGAGCACACAAGAATCTGTTTGACATAATCTGCTAACATGTGTTAGCACTTCTGTGTTTAAAAATACACGTAGAAGCAAAGGAGCATCATGTCTCCAACTGGCTTTTATGTTGTTCAGTGAGAAGAAAATGTAAACAGAAAGGAAAAAACTAGAAGCCTTGATACAGGCTCAGAATTCTTTCCTATAAACTCAAAATTACTTCCTAATAAAAAGTTTCCAAAACAGCTCATGAGTCTGTTTCCAGGCTAAAGAAAGACCCTGGACCTTCTCCTATGTTCTCTGCTCTCCCTGACCTCTGACCATAAGACAAGACAAGTCTGGAGTATTCATAAATTGGTGGTGTTCTTCCTGGGCTAAGTGGTAGCTGCTCATGTGTAGGTGACTCAAAGTGACAGAGTTACTAACTGGTCAAAACAACACAGTTTTCTTTGTACAACTCCAAACACAACAGATATAGGAGCTTCTCAAAACAGAGAGCTGGGCTCTTTCCCTCCTCATTCCTTTAGCTAGGATTTGGGGGGACTTTGAGGCTGCTGGGCTCAGAAATACCTAGAGATGCTGGAAAACACAAAGATTGAGCCACTGTTGGGGCATCCTATTCATACCAGCCTTGGGCAACCAGGACTGGAGATCACAGAATACAAGTTATTCTGACCTAAATCACCTGAGTATTTATAATTCTTAACAAAAGGCACATGTGGAAGGAGGGAGCCTTCATCCTCACACTCTTGGCTAAACAGCCACTCTGCATTCACTTCACCAAGCTCTTTGCCTGTCATACTGAAACTGAGAAACAGTCGTTCCTAAAGTAGGCTCTCACAGAAATGAGACCCATGGAGCCACCCTGAGTAGTTGCCTCTGAGCAAGATTCATTCTGTCCCACAAGGAGATGATATACTCACTCAAAGAAAATAAATCAGCTCATGGATTAAAGAGGGAAGCCAAAAAGGATGGTGAGGGTTCCTGAAAGTTCCCTGGCATCATGATGACACTGAAATAGTAGATGTGTCCCATGAAAAGACCAAAGGACAGAGGTCATCTTCCAATGGTAATGAGGCAGCTGTCCCTCACATGAAGATCCTTTACTTCTGAGGACATTTACCCTAGAACATAAAACAGTGGGTCACAGCTGGCTAGTGTCAATACATTAGCCTTGGGCACATACCTAAGCGCTGAGCAAGGCCGGTGGAAGTCGTATCAGAAGTGTCTCCAAAAAGGGAGGTGCACACAGGGATGGAGTCCTAAAGAAAAAAAAGAGAAAGAGAGAACAAAGAGTATACTGTAGAGTCTCCTGCTGGGTCAGCCAGGCAGCTTTGGGTTCCACACAAGGTGTCTGGGCAAGGAAAGGACATACATGTGTCCCAAGTGGCTGGAATTTGTCAACAGCCAAGCTAGATGACCCAGACACAGAAAAGACAAAAGAACTGGGGCAGACAGAAGTCACCTGTAACGAGACCCACAGAGCTGTTAATGGTTTCTAAGACTGATTTCACATACAGGGATTGTTTCTGTGTTACAAACTCTAAAGTATGCTGAAGGGCATTCCAACCAGGAGGGAAGCCAATGAACTCAGTAAGCCCACAGCAAGAACGTGATCAGAGTCTAGAAGCCTCATCCAGTTCCCCAGCTAACAAGCAAGTTGTCTGCTTTCCTCAGGTAAGCCTACTGAGAGCACAGCTCTGGTCCCCTGAAGGCTTATGTGGACTTCCGAAAGTTAGTGAATGACTTTGAACTTCGAAAAGACACCAGCTATCAGCACCCAAACAGCAAAATTAAAGCCTTGTATGAAATAGTTAACAGATCTTGTTTTGGCTAAGAAATGATGAAGTATATATAACACAGTAGGATGCTTGCCCAGCATGCACGAGGTCTTGGGTTCAATATTTGGTAAAAAAAAAAAAAAAAAAAAAAAGGCTGTTTAAATAGAAAAAAGCCCTCTCACTAACCTCCTCAGGAGTTTGGTATGCTTGCTTCTCTGCCCAGGTGGAGACAACTTAATTGATTGAGCATCTCTCAGACAGTGTGGCAGGGCACAGAGACTATATAATTCATCTCTTAAGAACTTAAGTCAAATGACCAGATCCCGGGTGGCAGCTCTGCACCTAATCTCACAGAACCCAGAGGAAGCGGGGCTCTCAGGAGCTCTAACCCGGGCAGTATTAGGTAAGGAGACAGTAACACCCGCCCCAAACAGGGAGTAACTGAGACCCACTAAGACCCAGGAATTCACTCCTGGCCCAGAGCACTGGTTTCTTCCAGTCTGTGCTCAAGCAGATCTTGGGCCCCAGCTCTAACCCCAGTAGTAACACCCACCACACACAGTTCTGATACAACCAAGACAACAGGAAAGAGAGGCTCCAGTCAGAGACAGAGCAGGTAGCACTTAAGAGATACAGATGGTGAAAGGCAAGTGCAAGAACATAAGCATCAGCAACTCAGGGTACTTGACATCATTAGAACCTAGTTCTTCCACATAAGAAAGTCCTGAATTCCCCATACCACCAGGAAAGCAAGATTCAGATTTAAAAATCACTTCTAATGATGATGATAGAGGACTTTAAGAAGGACATAAATAACACTCTCAAAGAATTTGAGAACACAGGTAAACAGGTAGGAGCCTTTAAAGAGGAAACACAAAAATCCCTTAAAGAATTACAAGAGAACACAACCAAACAGGTGAAGGAATTGAACAAAACCATCCAGGACATAAAAATGGAAGTAAAAACAATAAAGAAATCTCAAAGGGAGACTACCCTGGAGATACAAAACCTAGGAAAAAGATCAGGAGTAACAGATGCAAGCATCACCAACAGAATACAAGAGACAGAAGAGAGAATCTCAAGTGTAGAAGATACCATTGAAAATATTGACACAACTGTCAAAGAAAACGCAAAATGCAAAAAGTTCTTAATACAAAACATCCAGGAAATCCAGGACACAATGAGAAGACCAAACCTAAGGATAATAGGTATAGATGAGAGTGAAGGTTCCCAACCTAAAAGGCCAATGAATATCTTCAACAAAATAATAGATGAAAAATTTCCTAACCTAAAGAACGAGATGCCCATAAACATACAGAAGCCTACAGAATGCCAAATAGACTAGACCAGAAAAGAAATACCTCCCGTCACATAATAATCAAAACACCAAGTGCACAAAACAAAGAAAGGATATTAAATGCAGTAAGAGAAAAAGGCCAAGTAACATATAAAGGCAGACCTATCAGAATTATACTAGACTTCTCACCAGATACTATAAAAGCTAGAAGATGCTGGACAGATGTCATACAGACCCTAAGAGAACACAAATGCCAGCCCAGGCTACTATACCCAACAAAACTCTCAATTACCATAGATGGAGAAATCAAGATATTCCACGACAAAACCAAATTTATATAATATCTTTCCACAAACCCAGCATTACAAAGGATAATAGTGGGAAAGCTCCAATACAAAAAGGGAAATTATACCCCAGAAAGAGCAAGAAAGTAACCCTCTTCCAGCAAATCCAAAAGAAGATAGCCACACAAAGATAATTCCACCTCTAATAACAAAAATAACAAGAAGCAACAATCACTGTTCTTTAATATCTCTTGACATCAGTGGACTCAATTTCCCAATAAAAAGACATAGGCTAACTGGATACGTAGACAGGACCCAGCATTTTGCTGCATACAGGAAACCTACCTCAGTGACAAACACAGACACTACCTCAAAGTAAAAAGTAAAAAGTAAAAAAAAAGTAAAAAAGTAAAAAGTAAAGTAAAAGTAAAAGGCTGGAAAACAATTTTGTGTCCTAAGACACAAGCTGGAGTAGCCATTCTAACACTGCCAGCCCTAAAACACAAAGGGAGGGACTCATGGCTCCACCTGTATAGGTAGTTGAGGGTGGCCTTGTCAGGCATCAGTGGAAGTGGAGGGCCTTGGTGCTTGAAAGTTTGGATTCCCAGTGTTGGGGAATTAGAGAGCAGGGAGGTGGGAATGCAAGGATGGTGGGAGCACACCCTCATAGAAACTCCCAGAATTATATGGATTAGACATGACAGAGGCAGTCCGCCAGAAGACTACATTCCAGAATTCAAACAAAAAATTATCTTGATATTAAAATTTGTTTTGAGAATTGTATATTGCAAAATACACAGCCTTGGTGTATCTACTCATCAAGCAAGCTGAGAAGACCTGCTCGAACCTCTGATGTCCTGGGATTTCAGCTGGATGCAGTGAAGACACAATATCAGAGGCTTATCAACTTACTCTTCCCCCGCCCTCTTCTAATATCTCAACACCCATAATCAGCTTGAAGAAGTTAATGAAGAGTCGGTGCCCTTATTCCCTGGCCTTGGGGACTGAGGTGGTTAATATTGGGCTGTCTTTCTAGGGAAAAGTAGTGGTTTTGTTGGAACAGGAAGGATTACCTAGGATTTATTGCATAGCCATACATATTGGTAGAAATATGTATAATTGTTATTAAGATGAAGTTATAATTTCTTAAATGGTACAAAATTTACTTTGATTTCAAATTTAAGGTTTTCATTGATACGAGTTTCTTATTGATATAAAAGTGAGATTAATATTGTTACTCTCATAGGCATTGTGCCTATATGAAACATTTAGGAATACAAGGCTTAGACCCAGTCCTTCTTTAACTTTTTAAACTGATTTGAGATGGTTAGACTGTGAGTTAAGGGCCTATAGCAAATTCATGGCTTTGAGTTTATTGTTAGGATGTTTTCTATGTTTTATTTAGAAATAGCTGAGAGGAGTTAACAGACAACAGTCCAGATTGCCTTACATGGATAGTTGGTTTTCAAAACATCAGAAGTCCACAGAATTGACATTACAAACATTTCTGTATTAATGTTCATTTTGGTTAGACACCTGTCTGCTCCTGACAGCTTCCTGTCTTGGATTCTAAGAAGAAATTGAGCATCTTTGGAATTACTCCAGGTGTGGTGAGACAGCCACTAGGCAAGAATTGCCTCTTTTCATCTACAGACAAATCACTGTCCAGAAAAGGACACACTTGCAGAATAGTCAACTGATTATATCTGCCATGACAGAGTAATCATATAATTAATAATATATTTATTTATAATTATTTATTATTAATAACAAATAATATTAAGGTTAATAATAAAACCTTAATAATTTTGCATCACTAGGTCTGTCAAATGATCCTGGGCCAGAAGGCTGAAGATCAGATGCTCCAACGTTTTGTAGTATAGGGACTGTTCAGGTGTTCAGTGGTCTCTATAAATTGGCTAAGTTTTAGAAGCTATGCTTTGTGCTTCCCATAATTTCAGTTAATTCAGTCATTCTGGATTTCTGATGAGGTTGAAGACTTTTAGTCTCATAGCCAATCTCAGCTACTTACTTTGAGAGAAAAGATTTGAGAGGATGGTTTTCAGCTGACATTCATTCTAAAGCCAAGAAAAAAAGTCAGGTTCAGAACTAAGTCTTTTAATTAGGAGAGATGACAGAGGTTCTGGTTAGTCAACAAAATGATGGACTGGGTATTAGGTCTATCTTGTACCTTACTGACAAAAGTTGGTATAGTTATGCTGTAATTGTATTTTGAGAGAAACGTTTTATTTTAACAGGAAGGGTGATATGTAGGAGGAGCTAAGGTGAGAGGAGTAAGGAGAGGAAAAGGAGGAGAGGAGGAACTAGGAGATGAAAGGGGGGGGGTGGAAAATGGAGGTGGATGTTGAGGGTCTCTGCCAGTCAAAGATAGTTGATGTATCTAGGTTGGGTATTGGGTTACACTTCTGACTGTATGGGCATCTTGTTATTGAGCATTACCAAACTTATAAAGCCTTTGATTAACATTTTTTTCAAAAGTTACTAATAAGAAAAAAAAAAGAAAAAAGAAAAAGAACTTAAAGTCACTTTCAGAATTTCTTCAGGTATATACCAAACAAGATTTAAAACAAAAAAACCAGAACAGCAGAAAATTATTCAATTTCTGTCTTTTTTGGGGGGGAGGTGAAAAAGATGCAAAAATACAATTGTAAACCTACACTTAAGCCTCCTGAAGTAAATCTACCTTTCCAGCTGGTTTTGTTGTACCAAAATTAAAATTTTAAGCCCCATCTTGTTACTGTTCTTAATATAATTCGTTACTCTCAAATAGGACATTGGTCTCTCAGCAGACACATGCTCAAGGATACATTTACTAAGGTGGGAGAACCTCTTTCAACTCCCTGCCATAGGTCAGGAATACCTTACATCCCAGGCCAGCCACCCTCGGGCTGGCTTGGCTCCGCATCATCCCTTCTGGGTACCAAACCCCCTGCTGCTATCCAGACAGGCCAGCTAGAGAAGCAACTTCATCCTGTGGTTTCTGCTCTCCAAAGTTTGTTGTGTACATAACAAGTTTGCAGGTAAGGGAAGGAAAACACACAGAATCTTTGACACTGTCCTCCATGGACCAGCACACCTTTACTATGAATGATCACAAAGTAAATAATTTAGGTGTCGGCGGCCACAAGCCCTCTAAGTAGAACCATTCAGCCCTGCCATCAAAGCACAAAAGCTGCCATATTCTCTACCTGCACAGACAGACATAGCCATGTTTTAGTAAAACTTGATTGCATAGTAAGTCCTTACTGCCTGTCTACAACTCCCTGAGGAGGTCTCAAGCCTTCTCCAAGTGACTTACTGAGAAGCCTGAGAGGCACTAGACACTAACCTCACCTTGGAACACTAAAACTTCAGAGGTCAGAATTACAAGAGTGACTGGGCAGAGAAGAACACTAAGAAACAACAGGCCAGGCCCTGTGGGGGTCACTAGAAACTCAGGATCATATTCTAAATTCATCTCAAAGGGTCTTTAGCAGAGGAATGGCAATTCCTGTCCTATCTTATTGTTTTATTTTTTGCTTCTATGTATGTGTATGGTATGCATCGATATGTACATGCGTGTTCCTAAACTTGGGTGCATATGTATACAAGTATATATGCATGTGCCCACACACAAAGTAAGCTCCTACGGGTGTATGGAATGTAAGGTAAGTCCTTCATACAGTATGAGTATGTTCAAACAATATGAGTATATGATGTGTTCAAACAAGAGACAAGGACAGGCAGTTTAGCCCAGTGGTGAAGCACTTGCATAGCACATGCAAGGCCTTGGATTCAATCCCCAGCCCTGGAGATCCGGAGACTCTGACACATGAACGGTGAGAAGGAAGGGCCAAGGACAGCCAGAGAGCACCCAAAATAGGTACGGTTGCCCACACAGAGATGAAAGGCCACCAGGTGAAGGGGAAAGACAGTTTGTTCTTGAATTTGTCAGTCAAGTACCTATCAGACACTCAAATCTAAGCTCCAAGTTCTCTGTAAAAGTTGCCTAAACCCAGTGTAAAACGTAAACGTAGGTGTGGCAGAAAACTGCCGGATGACGCGCGCGGACACGCACATCTCAGGGAGCTGGTGCAAGGAGAGCAGATGTATGTTCCGGTGAGCTCAGAGCTCAGGGGCTGGGCTGAGTTCCCTTTAAGGTGGCTCACGTGTGTACAGACTTCCAGGGTTCCCCAAGTCAAAAAGCAACCCTAGGGGACTCCAGCGTGACGTGTCCAGGAAAGGGCCGCAGGACACGCTGAAGCCCCTCAAGACTGTATCTCAGGGCCACATGCGGCCACCTGTCATGCTCATCCCAAACCCTCCTCAGCAGTTCCCACCCTCTAACTGGACCCTCCCCCTTGGGGTCCACCTGTCCCCCGCACCCCCAACCCCCACCTCTACAGCTAAGCCCCGCCCCCAGGTCCCCACCAAGTTCCGGGCCCACCCCCCCGTTTCTGTCCAGGCCCCGCCCACACTCACGTAGCGGCTGCACATGGCCACCGCGAGGTTGCGTAGATGCGGCGTGGCCCCAACCCACAGGAAAAGCGAGTCCGTCAGCCGCATGACATGAAAGTGGACGAGCTGTTCCCACAGCCTTGCACTGAAGTTGTGAAGCGACACGTCCTCGCCCGCGGCGGCCCGGGGCTCCTCCATCCCGCCAGCCACGGGGACCACAGCACGGAGACCAGACAGGCGCCGGCGCCCAGACCAGAGAGAGCGAACGCCGAGAAGCTGAACGCTCTTTCACTTTCCGTTGCGCGCGCCGAGGTGGGGTGGGGCGAGCATGAGTGGGCGGGGCGTAGAACAAGGCCACGCCTGCTCTAGACCTAGTACCTTCAGAAAAGTTCTATTAGAAGACTTAGCCTCGCTTAGGAGTCTAATAGCGACCTCTGGGGACCCAATGAACTACCTCTCTCCTTTTCCTTCTCCCCAGGAGAGCATGTTAGTGGACTGAAGCCACTCTGAGCATCTTCCTTTGCCCAGACATTGACACACTTTGAGCGTTTTAGCAGCCACCACCGCCCAGTCCCACTGCTGACAGTCTGTACCTCTGCAGCAAGTCTCGGACCTAGCTAACACTACTTAACAGCAATGATCCTGGGAGAAAGCTTTAAAAAGGAACTGCATACACTTGGGAGGCAGAGGCAGGCGGATTTCTGAGTTCGAGGCCAGCCTGGTCTACAGAGTGAGTTCCAGGACAGCCAGGGCTATACAGAGAAACCCTGTCTCGAAAAACCGGAAAAAACAAAAAACAAAAAAAAAGGAACTGCATAGACCATGCGGGAAAACAGGCTCTTCAGAGACGGGCGGGCATTCCCTGAGCTGCTTGCTATCATGTAAAGCACGCATCTTGATCTAGCCCATTAACTTCTCTATTTCCTCGAGTACAAAAATGAAAATATGAGCCTTTAAGATTTGAGAAAGAATGTGAGAGTGGGTGGGAAACCCTATGGAGGGTGGTGATATGTCTTCCCCGGGACCCTTTAATTTTAATTACTGGGACACTGAAGTGTTTGGAATGAGACCCTTGGTGGGTTGAGAAAGAGTCTTAAAATCCTGCCGGGTTTGTCAAGTTTTTTACAGCTGACTTGAAGACTCCAGGAACTGCAGGGAGTCTGCTTAAATCACCAGTAACTCTTAGTAGATTAAATTGAGATTTAAAATGTGATGTGATTTGAATATGGTTTGTGACCCACCGAGGATCCATTGTGAAATGTCTTAGTCCCCAAAGGAGATCATGGAATATCATGAGAGATCAGGGGATAGACCTTGTCTGGAAGACCTAAGGTGTTGGCATTTAGTCTAGGCTCTGCCCCACAGTTACCTGGCAAGAGCCAGGGGTGCCTGACTCACTATAAAAGGGGTTGTCCCCCCCCCCTTGCTTTCTTGCTCTCCCTCTGTCCTCTTGCCCTTTACCCCCTTTTTCCCCATTCCCCTCCTCCCTCTCTCCACTGCTCATTGTTGCCCTCTACTCCTCTCCTCTCTCTCTGCCTTTCTCTATCTCCACTCCCTCAACTCCCCTCCCCATGCCCTGAATAAACTCTATTCTATACTATACCATTGTGTGGCTAGTCTCTCATGGGGAAGGGATGCCTCAGCTTGGGCCTGCAGAGGCACCTCCTTCCCCTCACACCTGACTGCACATCCACCAAACATATTCCTTCTCCCCTTTATTTTTTTAAAAACACAACGTAAGTAGCTGAGGAAAAGGAAATACTTCTCTGATAGAGCTCAAAGCAACAAGCCCAGCTGTGGTGGTTAATATTGTTGGGGAGCGGGGGAGGAGCGAGGGTTGCTACTCCCCCTTGTTAAATATCTGTTAGGAGTTTCTACCCCACTTCGGACCAAACTGTTCACAGATAAAAGATACAGAAACTTTTAGATTTACAATAAGCTTAAAAGCACCAGAGCTGGGCAGGTATCAATCCTCTATGCCATTTTGTCTATTTTCCTACAGTGATCCCAGAGATGTCCCTGGCCATGTTCTGCCTGGACCACTCCTACTCCATTAGGCCAGTCCTCATGACTGTGTGCCCATGATCCACCTACCCCATGCTGACCTCCCTCCTTCTTCCTCTCTCTTCCACCTCATCCCTACCATGGACCCAAACCCAGGATCTTTTCTCCACCCACTCTCTTCTGCCTAGCCTAGCTGTAGGCATCGTTACTAACCAATCAGGGATAACTTGGGGGATGAGGTTTACATAGCATCACCAGAGGATCTCATCAGGAGGCAACCAGATCTTGGGGGCCTGTATTCAGCATTTGAATACATAGCAGCACCAAACCAACCCCTACACCCAGCTACACCCATGATCTTTCTGCCTACTCTCGGCTCAAGCTGTGACCTCTTCCTGTATTTGTGCTCCTATGACTGCCACCTGCATTCACTATGAAATCCTCACCATAACTCAGCCAGTGTATATACCATGCTCTTGGACCTCCCAGCCCTGTAAACTAAAAATCTTTCCTCTTTATAAAGTTAATTGCCTCTGGCATTTCATTTTACTAACACAAAACTGATAATATAGTAGAGTGTTTTTATACTGTTTCTATTTGCTAATTATCAGTGAATCTGGTCATATTTTGACAGCTTTATTAAAGTATAATTAACATTAAATTTACTACTGCACATATTTCAAATGTACAAATTAAGGGGTGGAGAAGCTTAAAGGGAGGGAGAGGGGATAGATGTGACCAAGATCTATACATGTATAAAATTTTTAAGAAAAGTAAAATATACATACTGAAGTTTTGACATCTGTAAAACCCATGAAACTACCATCACAGTCAAAATAACAGGTCTAGGTTCCCCCTCAAATCCCTGAATTATCACCCTTGAAGACCCCCATACTCGGGAGACCCTTCCTCGAGTCTCAGGAAATCACGACCACCCAAAGATCACAAGAAAACATACCTGGATGCAATCAGCAGAGGTTTATTAGGGAAGAAACCTGGCAGCCAGCGGTCTCACCACCCGCTCGCACAGGAGTGGGGTTCGACCCCAACATCCAGTCCGTGGAGGGTTTTAAAGGGAAAAACCACAAACCAGGGGAGTGGGGAGGGGGTGAGGGGTTGTCAAGGATACATAACATAAGAATAGTGAAACATTCCAGAGAAACCCACCCTGAATGGTTAGTGTCATGTGGAAATCACCCTGCATTCTTCTCAAAAATGTGGTTTTTATCATGTCATTGTGTCCTATCCTGCCATTACCAACTATTTCAGATTAACTATCTTCCCGCTATAGCCCCACCTAGGTGGCAGCATCTTTATCTGTAGTCAGGAATGTGTCTTCCTGCCTTGGGCCTCTCCCACCCATAGGTGGGCCTACTGCTTGAGGCTTGATTCAGGGGCAGTGTCCTCCACCTGGAATGTGTCCTGGGGTAGTGAAAATCTTACATTCAGTTCCGCTTTCTGGAACTTTCATTTTTCTGCCCAGGACTAAGGGCAAAGAAAAAGTCTACATATTTCATAAAATGGCCTTTTGTACCTTCCCCCCACCATGAGCAGGACTGAGAGACCTTGGTTGCCACAGCAAGGTCAAGTGACGGGATCTAGGTGGAGTTACCCACCTTGGCTGCCCGGAACACAGCAGAACTGCCCCTGGGCTTGCCTTGAGACATCTCCGGCCATAACATCCCACCCATCTGAAACCAGGAGGGGTTGTGGGTTGGGTCTTCCCCTTTAAATTGAGAGCTGAACATTAAAGCTTTGGGCCTTGATCAGAGATCTTTGTCTTGGCCTCATCTCTTCTCGCCCTCCTTCCCCTTTCATTCCCAGCCCCCCTTTCAGGTGAATCCAGTTGACTTGTGGCCACGGGCGGCTACAGCCTTTATAATTTTTCACTCTACACCCTCACCAGTCTACATTGTTGCTATAGGTAACTGGGCATTTTCTGGAGTTTTATATAAATGGAATCACACCAGACATGTGGCTGTTCTCTTGTTTCTTTCATACATTAGAATATGACCCATCCAGGTTGTAGTATCAATACTTCACTCTGTTTTATTACTGAGCTGTGTTCCATTGTGTGCAAACAACCATTTGTTTATCCATTCACAGGTTGATGTTCATGTGGATTGTTTCAGTAGTTTTCTGAATTTTATAGTGTAAGGGTCCATGATTTGCTGGAGAATGACACTCCAGACTCAAATAGTATGTAAACTCAAAGAGTGTTTTATGCTGCAGAAGTCTAGCATGCTGGGTCTCCCATTACCAAGGTAGAGAAACAACCAAGTGAACTTGTGGGCCTGATTAGGGGGTTCCTGGGGTAGGGCAGCTTCTGAGGCTTGAACTTGCCTGGACTTGCCCAGTTTTTGGAAACAGAGAATTAGGCATCTCATCTCCTGAACTGCCAATTTGAAGCCTATCTTGGAGTCAGCCTAGCAATAGTAAATAGTAAAACTGCCATAAATATATGTATACAATTAAGACCCTGTGTGCTTCTGCTTCTCGCATATAACACATACAAGTAGAATGGCTGTTTTCTCCCATTGTATATTTGCATCTTTTAAGACTATGCCAAGCCATCTCCCCACCTGTTTCTACATTCCCATCAGCAGTACCTGAGAGTTGTGGGTCCACCACATCCTCACCAGAGAGCGATCATATAGTACAGCCATTCTGTCCCGTAGCCATTCCGAGACATGTACTGGAACCACACTGTTACTTTAATTTGTATTTTCTCATTAGCTAAGGGACCTCAGCTCATATCTGTACCATACACAAAAGTGAACAAATGGTTCATAAACCTCAACATAAAATCTAAAACTAAGGAACACAGGAGAAAACCTGTGATCTGACAAAGATTTTGTAAGACTCTTGCGAGCCTCAGCTTACCAGAGACCCCCTGAGTGAACCACTCAGATATGTGAATCAATGCAAAAAGCAAGAGGAATTTTAATGAGCCAATGCATTGGGGTCCCCCTACACCAAAGGTGGAGTGGCGATCCCAGGGGGAACCCAGTTGGTCAGTTTTTATACAGCTTAAGGGGTAAACTAGAGAAACAATGACTAGGCACAATATGATTGGCAGAACAGTGTGACTTTTAAAGTGATTGGTCTTTAGGGGATGAGGTGGCAGGGACTTCCTTTGTCTGAAGGTGGCAAGAGTTGGTCTGTCCTGTGGAATGTGTCTACTGTGCTCTGGGCCTTCCCCCATCTGCAGGTCGGTGCCCCCCCCCCTTCTTGTGGTTTGAGGAATGTTAATTAGCCTCTTCTTTCTGGAGGGGGGCAGGGAGTGCCTAAATGTTCTATGTACCTCTCTCTTCCAGGAGGGAGGGGTCTGGTGGAATTTTCCAAAGTTCCTGATCTGACCTCTTCAATTTCACAAGAAGAATGTGATTCACAAAAGGACAAACTGGTCAGTTGGACTGCATCAAAATTAAATGTTTCTGCTCTTATAAAAAACAGTAAGAAAGTTAAAAGACAAGTCACAGTCTAGAAGAAAAGTATTTATAGAGCAAATGTCTTATATAGAATTTATAGTCCGAATATATAAATAATTCCCAAAATGTAATAATAATAATTAACATTGAATTTAAAAAACGAGTGAGTCTGGAGAAATGGCTCAGTGATTGAGAGCACTGGCTGATCTTCCAGAGGACCTGAGTTCAATCCACAGTACCCATATGGTAGCTCATAACCGTCTAACTCCAATTCCAACACCCTCTTCTGACTTCTATTGGCACCAGGCACGTATATGGTATACAAACATACTTGCAGGCAAAACACTCACACACATGAAACAAATGTTGTTTTTTTATTTAAAAATAAATAAATGCAAATTAATAATCCAAACAATGTGACTTAAACCTGTAATCCTAGTACTATGGCAGCAAGAGGATCATGAGTTTGAGGCTAGCCTGGGCTACATGGAAAATTTCAAATCAGCACAGGCTACATAGTGAGACCCCATCTGAAAAACAAAACAAAAATCTTCCTTTTAAAAAACTCAAGGCTGAAGCCAGATCTGGTGGCATGGGCCTTTAGTCACACAGCACAGACAAAGTGGGTGGATCTCTATGAGTATCCAGGGTAGCCAAAGCTACATTGTTACATAGTGAGATTTTGTCTCAAAAAAGAAGGGAGCATGAAAAGGAAGAGGAGAAAAAGATAAGGTAAAAGAGTTGACTAAATATGTTACCAAAGAAGATACATGAGGACAGCCTTAGCTCAGTCCACTGTTAGAGCACTCTGAATTTCCAAGGAGTTACATCTCAGTAAGTCCATTAGAGTGGCTTCAATGAGAATGGCCCTCATAGGCTCGTATGTTTGAATACTTGGTCCCCAGTTGGTGGAACTGTTTGGGAAGAATTGGGAAGTGTGGTCTTGGTGGGAATGTCACTGGAGGTAGACTCTTCGGTTTCTTGGTGTATTCTCACTCAGCCTCTGCTTGAAGGCCAAGATTTGAACTCTCAGCTCTAGCCACCTACTAAACTCTACTCTGCCATCATGGATGATAAACCTCTGAAACTATGATCGCAACATAAACTCTTTCTTCTATAGGTTGCCTTGTGTCTTATTACAGCAACAGAAAAGTAACTACCACACCCGTCATAAGTGGAAAATGCTTGTGCCACACCTAACCTCAGCATGCCAGTTTAGGGCCACAGCCTACTATAGAGTGTCAGCATGACCCCTGCATGGTTGACTGGGATCTGCCAGGCCTCAACAGAGAGGAAGGAACTGCTTATTTCTATCCCAGCAAAATCCCAGATATAAAATTCCAAATACAGTTTCTCTGAATACATACGCCTGTAATACCATCATGGAGTTAAGAAATAAATCAAATCACTGAGTTAGTGAGTGTAGTGTAGTCTAAACATATCAATAATGATAGACAGTGAGCCAATCCAGCAACCATTCAAAGAAAAGGAACAGTGCTACCTACAGGCAAAGGATTCTAGCACATTCCTGGAACATGGAAAGCTGACATAGAATCTCCTCTAATGAAACAGCAGGCGACGAATCCACAAAGAACGGTGCAAGGGCAGAAAAAGGAGTAACAGAAAGAATGGATATATTCATAGTGCATTGAACACATGCATGGAAATATCACAATGAAACTCCATTGTACAAATAATATGTGTCAATAAAAATAATCCCCCCCCCAAAAAAATCCCCAAATATGGATGGAGCAGCCAGGAAGAAAGGCTCAGTGGATAAAGTGTTTGCTTTCCAAGCATGATAACCTGAATTCAGATTCCCAGCACCCCCATAAAAGCTGGAAGGAGGGAGCATGGCAGGCAGCACGCCTATAATCCCAGTCTTCCAAAGACAGGAGTTCTCCAGGGCGAACTGGCTACCTAGAGGTAAAGTTTTTGGTGATTTCTGAGTTCAGCAGGAGACCTTGCCTCAGTGAATAAAGTGGCTCATGTGCCTGAAATGAAAGGTGACAAAGATGGCGGCATAAAGGCCATTTTGGCCTAATGTCGTCAACTCCGACCAATGAGAATGATCCTTCATTCAGGGCCTGTGCCTGGAACTCTGCGGCGACTGAGTGGCAGTCAAGCCCCCTCATGCCATAAAAGTATAAACAGTAATGATTATCTCAGCCCTTCCCCCAAAGGACCTCTGGCCACTCAAATAAAGTACACTAGGGAAACCGGAAGTCCGACGAGTGTCAAGCATCAGAGTTAGAATGAGACAACCTGGCACTCTAAAGTATCACCATGGTTGTTCGGCTATTGTGGGACATACAGGAACCAAGCAATGGTGGGGTCCTGCCAAGGTTCCGTTCTGTCTGTTGATCCACTGCAGGTCTCCCGCTCTCTGAATGTATAGAGATAGATGCACTGGGAAGCTGGCACACACAGTGGAGAAAGCCGAATGGAAAGCTCTAAAGTTACTACCAACCAGCCAGAGCGAGCAAGTAAAAAAGTGTTAGGTGTAGTTTTAAAAACAAGCTACCGCCTCTGCCCAGGAGCTGTGCTCTGGCCCCTCCCAGCTCCCTTTTGCTCCAGAATCGGCCCCACCAGCACTGACCCAGCTTCTCTTTCCTACCTGCCTTTGCTCCCGGAGGGGTCACGTTACCAGCCCACTCCCAAGACCCTTGAATGAATCCACATATAAAAACCACACACTCAGCTTGTCACTTTACAGCTTGCTTGCCTTCCATGGCACAATAGCTGGGTGCAGATACCTCCTGCCTGGAAAGGCATGCCCTTATCAATATTATGTTTCTCCTCCTGCCCGAAACTTAGTGGCTTGTATCAAATAGCACCCGCCAACATTCCTGGTCCCTGCCCGAAATGGAGGTTGCAGGCCCTAGCTGCCTTACATGACCTTACATGACTGCTGCTTTCTTCTCACTCCAAATCATGGCGGAAAAGAACCTTTCTCTCTTTCCCTGCGTCTCTTTTTCCTCTTGGGACCCTAAAAACCCACCTATACCTTCCGCCCAGCAATTAGCTCCCAGCCTTCTTTATTAACAAATCAAGAAACAGTTAGAGAGCTAGACCTTAGTATCTGCACCTCCCTTTACAAAAAAATAATATTGCATCCTGAGGAGAAGGAGGGTAAAAGAAAATACAGTATGTCACCTCAATAGATGATAGGTACTGTAAACTCTTGGCAGTAGACTATACAAACACCTCATCCCTCCAAACTGTATGAACACAACCATCACAGTCACCTTTGCTTGGATGGTACAGTAAGGCTTCCTGCACATGGCATGTGGCCAAGGACTCCTTTGATGCATTCTTTCCTATTCCACTCAGAAAAAGGGAGCAGAAACAGTTCATATCCCCATGATATGGACATGATGCATGTTTATAGTTTGGACCAGGGTTCTCAACATCCTCTGTCTAAAGAGACCAGAATTACCTAGAAATCTTCTAGGAATCAAATTAATGCACTATGTCATTGTCATCCCCTTCCCACTGACGTTCTTTGCACCATTCACTCCTGTGGCCATAGGGTGACAGTAATGGCTGAAACCCAAGGTTGCCTTTGAGATGGACCAGCATAGAGGTACAAGGTAAACCAGAGTGGCATCTGTGATAGAGCCACATCACGCCGTGGAACCTGGCTGTCCATGCTGTGTAGGTAAAGCAGTGAACCAAGGCTAGGGTATACAGACTCAGAGATGTGGCTGCACTTGTAGGAACCCATTGCTATAAATAACTGGAAGATGAGGCTCATGGAGTCCTGGTGCATGGCCCGAGAATAAAGAGTCCAGGCTGTGTGAGAATTGTTGTATTACATAGTATCACACAGCAAAGGCCCACCAAAGAAGACAACATGAATCCATCAGTTGGTGTCACCCCCACCCTCTCAACTCCCACCCTACCCCACATCCCATCTTCTATCATCTCAGGGCTGGCACAATGGATACATATTGCTGGAGTTTCTTGAACCCACCAGTGGATGAGTAATGACACGGAGACGTATTGATTTTATTGCAGCTTAGGCCTAGCTCAGGCTACCTCTCAGCTAGCTTATCTAACTTAGTTAACCAGACTATACTAGTCCATGTTCTGCCACGTGGCCCATTACCTTATTACCTACTACCAACCCCCGTCTGTCTCTGTCCCTCTCTGTCTCTGTCTCTCTCTCCTCCCAGTACAACCCGCTAGCAAATCTTCCCTCCCCTGCTTCTTCTCCCAGAGACCCTCTCTTAGCCCAGAAGTCTCATCTTCCCTTTCCTGTCTAGCTATTGGCCATCAGATCTTTATTAAACTCCTCAGAGAGTGAGGAAGGTATATGTTTACAAACACTGAGACAAGGGATGAGTCATAAGAATGCCAGTACCAAAATCCAACCAGAACTCAGTTCTGCAGGTACAGAATCAACAACTGAATAATACAAAGTTAGCCTTCACACAGTGCACCCTGACGGGTATGTGTACTCCTCATTGTGGCAAATACAAAGGTTAGAATATCTGAAATCCACTCTGAAAAAATTATCTCACTTTCATTGCCATCAAATATCTTCTGGTAAGCCCACAGAGACCCTGCTCTGAAGGCTCAGGACCCATTCTTCAACCCACATGGCAGTAGCTGGTGACTGTGTTCCTTCTATCCAAAGGGACAAAGATAGATCTACCTTCCAGGTTCATGCTTGCCTTTACTATGCATAAGGCCCCAGAAGGTGCTACTTTTCCAGTGTCCCTGAATATGTTCTTGAATGTGAATATTCCATAACAGGTTGTCCTAGTCAGCTTGACACAACCTACAGTCATTGAGAGGAGAGACCCAATCGAGGAATTGCTTCTGTCACGTTGTTAGTGGGCTGCTGGAACACACCCAGAAATGGAGTCAAGTGAGAATTCTGAGTGCTGTGGGAACACTCCAAGGAAACAGGACAAAGGTTTTGTGACTCGGTTTCTTCAAAACATGGAAGTGTTCTTGGAATATGTTTCTGTGCTCCCTCCAGCATAGCAGAAAGAAGTAGGTTTATTTCAAATTATTTATTACTACTTATGTTTGACTATTGGATGTTTTAAACTGTCCTTCGTATGTTTCTATTGGGAAAAATAGTTTTTGACATGCTCAGTTTGTCTTTGTTTTATATATATATATATATATAGCTTGGATTCATATGAACTTTACCCATGTGACTCTTTGTAAGCCTCAGAGTATAAATTGCCTGCTGCTCTGAATAAAGTTGGCTATTGCATAAGAAGACTTTAATCTGCCTCATTCATCAGCTCCATTCTCGCAGGTCCTGCCAACTCTGGAGTAGTGACAGTAGGTGTCATAGGGTTTCTATTGCTGTGAAGAGACACCATGGCCATGGCTACCCTTATAAAAGAAAGCATTTGATTAGGGAATGCTTACATCCACAGGCTTAGTCCATTATCATCATGGAAGGAAGCATGGCAACATGCAGGCAGACATGGTGCTGGAGAGGTAGCTGAGAGTTCTACATTCAGATCAGCAGGCAGCCAGAAGAGAAGGAGACACACTTCTCCCAACAAGGTCACACCTACTCCAAGGCCACACTCACTCCAACAAGGCCACATCTCCTAAAAGTGCCACTCCCTATGGGCCTGTGGAAAACATTTTCTTCAAACACCTCAGTGGGCAAGTCTATGAGGGATAGTCTTAATTGTTCTTTGATGTAGCAGGGTGTACCTCACTGTGGGAAGCACCATTCCTCAGATAGGTGGTCCTGAGCTGCAGAGAGCTAGCTCAGCATTAGCCTGGCAGTGTTCATCCATGGTCCCTGCCTTTGAGTCTCTGCTTACGTTCCTATGATGACTTCCCTCTGTGATGGACTGTAATCCTAGTAAAGCGTCTCTTTTAAGTTGCCTTTAGTTGGAGTGTTTTAGCACAACAGAAAGAAAACTAGAACACAAGACGTGAGTCAGAGTGGATGAGGAGCTCCTGCCTTGAGACTCACCACTGCCGCCCACCAAGGTGACTATTTTCAAGGTCAGGAAGCCTTCCTTCAGAACTATGACTCACAGTGCATCATAGGTAGTATGTTACCAATAGGGATAACTCATGAGTTTGAGAGCAAGGAAAGCAGAATTGGAACACTCACTGTCACTCACAATAGCCCATCTAGAGGACTATACTTTATAAATGTGTGCAAATGGAACACAGGACCAGAATCCTGCTTTCATCAGGGAATGCTGCAGGAGACCTCTGAGCAAGTAGCTAAGGCTGTGTCTGAGCACTGGGCTCTGGATTAGTTACTTTCCTCACTCTTGTGACAAGATACCCTGAGGGGACAAGCGTTATGCAGCAATTGGGTTGGGATGGCTGGCAGACAACTGCATATGTGAATGGCCTGAAGAACAGCAGGCTTTGGATTCATACAACAGAGACTAGGTGATGGCTAAAGGGCCCAAGGATGCACGAAGCCGGATGAGAATGCACGGGGACTCCAAAAGAATGGGCTCTAGAGAATTCATATTTCTCCAGGATACCCTCCTCCAGGAATGAAGATGCTCTGAGGACTTGGTGCAAAGAGAGCAACTCCCTTTGATCTTATACCATTCTAAGAACTCCATTAACCAACAGTATTATTTCTAGAGAGATCTGTGCTTTTTCCAGTAATAAAAAAAGTCTGCATTGATGTTTAGTTTCAATGCCTTTGCAGGCATGCAAACCTCACTCTCTCAGAAGGTACTTATTTTATGCTGGGGATTGGCAGACCCCCACTTCACATTGCCTCTTCACGACTGCACACCTGCCTGAGAAAAATCTATCTGCTGAAGTTAGCCATCTCTTCATAGACAAACCTTCCTAGACTGACTGAAGCTGTTCCTGTCCTCCATCTCCACCTCTTACAGAACAATGCTCTGCAGTGTAATGTAATGCCTGTGTGCAGGGCTGTCCTTGCTCTCGGAGCTCCTAAGGACAGGAATAGGGTTATCCACAACGCTCTGCTCAGCCCGAGACACTTGGTAGTAGGCATAAAGTAGATGATTGAAATGAGCGCAAGGTTCTAGTGGGTATCTTGGGCTCTAGTCCTGGTTCCTCCACTAATTAGCATGATGCCTAAATTCTAGGACTCTTACCTTAACTGTAAATTGAAACTGTAAATTCAGGCCCTCTCTCTAAGTGCCTTCCAGGTTTAAGATCAGGTAAGAATGTAACAAGAGCCTCACATGGGAGGGTGCAACTCTTAAAAGCACCACTAGGTGGCAGATGGGAAGGAAACGATCAACATGCAGAGTGGCTTTTGAAAAAAAAAAAAAAAAAAAAAAAAAAAAAAAAAAAAAAAAAAAAAAAAAAAAAGCCAGCCGCTGTGTGTCTATGAGAGCCTGTTCTTGAGAGCCTCCCCCTCCCCCAGGCTCTGCAACGGGTAAAACGCCACAGTGAAACAATCAGTCTGTCACCTGAGTAGACCCCAACCTCCACCCACAGAAGCATGCAGCAGAAGGTTAAGAAGGCCAGCTAGAACAGAGTGAACAGAGGGCGGGGCTTTTGATACATCTCTTTCTACTACCACTGTGAGCGTCTAAAAAAGATTTCTTTAGAATCCTAAGAAGTTTTGGTTTGGTTTGGTTTGGTTTGGTTTGGTTTGGTTTGGTTTGGTTTGGTTGGTTGAGTAATCTCAGAGCTGGGGATAGAACCCAGAGCCTTATGCTGTGCCTCTGAGGTTACACCTTCTGCCCACTCAAAGGAATTTTAGATGCAGGATAAGAAAACTGCTCTATAGGGCTGGACAGTTGGCTGATTTCAAGGCCCTGAGTTCAATCCCCAGTACTGGATAAGAAAGGGCCGGGGGTGAGGGTGGCAGGGGAGGGGGGGGGGGAAGAATGTGAAAATGGTTCCTGTGAGCATACTTCCAGGTGTGGAAACAGAAGCCACCTGCAGGTGGAGCTGTCTCCCGGGATGTTCGTGGAGCATTTAATGATTCATAAGAACTTCTGGGATGTTGGTGGCACCATGTGAACAAGATCTTTGGGCTTTTAGCCAAACTCAAACTCAAACCCAAACTTGGTTAAACACCATGATAGGTAATGAGGCATCCAGGTTAATAATAGACTACAGTAAACATTTGACCTTTGCTATATCAACAAGTGGATATGAGAGGTTCTATTTTTAGCTTATGCTGTATACCTAGCTTGCAAGAAGACAGGTCCCTTTAGGATCTCTAGCTGATAGGTCCCCTGCCATCACAGGTCACAGTAGCAGAGATGAATACCAAGTGATGGCTCTCAGTGTTTTTTTCTCAAACCTAAAAGTGACATATCACATTCCCTCATACCTCACTAATGTAGTTCCCTTTTGCTGCTTTTCTGCAGGGTGAGTGGTGGGCTGAATAACTAGGGGATAGATGGAATGTTTTCAGAACAGCACTGTGCCTGCCATAGTGACAGCATTGTAATCGGGAGCTGGAGGGTACAACTCAGTGTTAGCATATGGCATGCAGAGTCTGAATTCAATCCAGTTCCAAGGGGGAGGGGGGGTGGAATCTGATTAACTGAGAGTCACTGCATCTACCAGCCAAGGCTTCTTCAGACTTTTATTGAGGAGCCCTGATGGCCTGGGGCCAGAGTTCTGCTCGCCCCAGGGAGCTATCAACCTATTTTAGGTCTTGTTCTAAATCTTAAGAGCATACAATAACCTCTTCCTATCTGCAAGTCCACAAAGCCAGATGCAGCAAACCCTAGAAAGTGTCCTTCTGGTCCTACTACTGTAAGTGATAGGACTGTGCTCCAGCCTGAAAGTAGCCCTTCCCATTCAGGCAGAGGCCCCATCTCCTCTTACCTCAAGAATATGACAAGGGCAGACAAGGGTAACACTCAGACATTTACTCATCTTAAGAAAAAAGAAAAATCTTCCCTTGACTCTGTTTTCACCTTCAGTCATAGGAATATTCCTGCCCTGTCTTGTTTGAACAAAACTCATTCACAGAATCTGAGAACCAGCTGCAAAGGCAGAAGGGGCCCAAAAGCTAAGGAAAGGGCACAGCAGGCACTCTATTAAGTCCTTATAGACAGCACCATGTCTGAGGATACAGCAAGACAGGAGAATACTCACACTCTAAGGCAGGAAGGGAGTAAAGTCTTGTTAGACAAAGGAGGCCATAGCCAGCCACAAATTCCTGGTCTTTCTCAAAAACTATTAACATGTCAAACTGTTAATAGTTTTTGTCAAACTGGCTGAGAGGCAGTGAGTTTTAACTATTTTGTTTATGCCATAGCCTATGGAATGCATGCCAAGGGTCATCTGGCGGGCAAGATGGCAGTTACAACTAAGATGTCTATAGTCAGATGAGTTGGCTCCACCTCACCCTACCCTCTAGCAAACTCCTGGTAAAGGGGTTTCTGAATTTCCCCCCTTCTTCATTGTTTTTGGTATGTGTCTGTGTATGAGAGAGAGGGGATGGGAGGGAGATAGATAGATAAATAGATAGATAGATAGATAGAGTCTTTATAATGGTCCAGCTGTCCTGGAAGTCATTATACAAAACAGCCTGATCTTAGACTCACAGAGATCTGCCTACCTCTGCCCCTCTAGTACTAGGATTAAAGGCAGGTACCACCATGCCCTGCCTCTTCATCGATTTTTTTTTTTTTTTTTTTGACACAGGGTCTCTCAGTATTGCCAAGGTGGCCTGGAGAATGAGATTATCCTGCCTCAGCATCCTCAGTACTGGGGTTACAGGCCTCTGCCACCAGGCCTAGCCCTTCTCTCTTGAACTCACACCAAGTGCCACTGACCTTCCCCTGCCAAAGTCACTAGAGCCTCCACGCCTTGGTCCCCTCCTTACTGAATAGGACAATGATGGTCAGGAGGCTGCCCTATCTCGGTGCCCTTGTTCCTCCTGGCCCTCCTCTCAGGTTTACTGCCTGGTTCTTCATCACAATTCTGCCTCTACTTCACAAGTTCCTGTATCTCTGTTCTCTTCGGAAGCTCCTCTTGCTCAGTGCTATTCTCAGAGAGTACCTTATTTCCTTTCACATCCTCCTGGCTTACCAATATATGTCTCTGGAGTCAGTATCCAAACTCACTGGAGTTTGGCTGGGCCATATAGAGATGCTGTCACACACACACACACACACACACACACACACACACACACACACACACACGGCTCTGTAGTCAATTGCTTCCCTGACATCTCTATTGATCGTGTGCCTGAAACTTGACTCCTGAAGCCCAAAAGCCTGCTTTCCCCATTGTATAAGCCAGACCCTGCATCATTGTGACAAAACTGCCTAGCAGGAACACCCTAAGGAAGGAATAGTGTGTCTTGGTTCACGGTTTCACGGTTTCAGGACACATCAGGACACAGATCTTGTCTCTGTTGATTGTGAGCTGACTATCAAAACGGCAGAGCATGTAGAGGAGGCTAGTAAGGAGGCATCATAAGCTGGCAAATGTATTGATTTCTCTCTTTTAAACCCCACAGAGTCTTAACCAATACAATGTCAATATGGCCTTGCCCTTCCTCCTAGAGGATAACTGCCCATCTGAGCAGCCTTAGACTCTGTGCTCCCCCACCAGGCCACTCTGATTTCTATACAGAAGCAGAGACAGCAAGAGCTAAGATTCTGCTTTAACCCTTCCCCATCTGAAGGACACCTTCAACTCAGCCTTGATGAACCACGAGTGATAAATAAAAGAATCCTCCCTCAGGGGCTGGTTCATTCAGGAAAAGGCAGCCACAAGATCCATGCGTGGATTCACACAGCAAAATACCACTGTGTTTCAAACAGGAATACAGCTTAGCAGTTGCAGGGAAGAAAATCTATTTTTAATCACCAAGAAGCGTGGACACCGATAGCAGCAGAAACCCTGGATAATGCTGGGTTCGGGAGTGGATGGAATACAGTAGACCGAACAGGGTCGGGTTCAGGTACGTTGGCCCATTGAAGTCCCCAGAGATGGGCAGAGGAACTTTGGGAAAACCAAGAACCTGGTCACTGTGGAGGGGGCGGGGCTGTGCCTCCTGGCTCTCCTCAGAAACAGACTGGATTTGAGAACCTGGGCCAGCGCCAGCCAGCAAGCTCAGGGAATTGGGGGTGGGAAGATAAGAAGAAGCACAAACCCATCTGTCCTGGATTTTAGGCTCACAGTGAAGTTTCCACGAGTCAGTCTACAGGTCTTATGACTGAGAAAGGGCTTACAACATCCCTAAATGAGCTCCAGAGGTTATTTACTTCCAGCAGGCTGAGAAAGGAAGATGTATTTGTGGAGGACATCCATAGAGACTGAGAGGGAGGGCTCATGGCTAGTATCAAAGGGAGTGGTACTCCACCCTCTGGATTTAGATTTCTGATACCTTAGGATTCCCAATATAGCCCCAAGGTCTAGTATTTTAGGTAAATGTGGACCCCAGTGTAATTTTGCTTTTGGAATTGTTCCTGCTTCTCAGATAAGAGCATACATGTGAGAGAATAATCCTCTCCCAGATGTCCGACACTTGTATTTGGGCTGGAAAATCTGTGAGTGTTCATAAGTGTGTATTAAAGATCGCTGTCCTTTGAATGTGGCATGGCCCTAGATAGCCAACTTGAAATTAGAAAAGCTATAATCACCAGTACCAGACCCTGGCAAGACTGAGCCTGCTAAAAGTCTCCCATGGGAAGTGAGGGAGAGCACTGCAGACACAAGGAGTCACTCCCCTCCCCCAGGATATAGATGTAATTTACAACTGCTGAAAGGAGGAAGGCTCTTCTTCAAAGGTATAGTTGCTAGTAAGTCCCCTATGTTCCTGTCCCAATTAAAAACTATTGGTTCACCAAGCTAGACTTGGGGTTGAATGGCTCTTTTGGTTTGTCAGTGCCTTGCTGGGGTGAATAGACTTTTTTTGTTTGTTTGTTTGTTTGTTTGTTTGTTTCTTCCCAGCAAACGTCACATGTCGTAGTTGTTCAGGGAGATGACTTGGAGACTCTGGGACCCATATTATGATGAATAAGCTGAGATTACGACTTAGCCAGGATGGGCAAAGGAGCAGAGCAGGTGGAGTTAGCAATCCTAAGCACAAGTAAGGGCTCAGCGAAAGGTCATCCTGTCCCCTGGGCAAATCTGTTATTTTTCAGGAACCTCAGCCTGACTTCAGGGCATTGTGCTAGAGATGGAGATAGCCAGTCGTGGGAGGAGGCAGAACAAAAGCTCACGCTCCTCCCCTCCCTTCCCCCATCTCCCCAGCTTGTGATGCCGAAGCAGATCCATCATGAATCCCTGCCTGAGGAGGAGGGGCAGATGGGCTCAGTTTAGTTCAGGTTATTCCTAAAATGATTAGAGCGCTCTTCTCACATTGGCGACTCACACAGCCTGTATGTAATCCTGTCATCCGACTGCCCTCTGATTCCCCACAGAGGGCCCTTTGAGCACCGGGGACTCTACACCTCCACCAACTTGTGGGCGGGTCCGTTCTTGGCACAAAAGAGGCTCCTTTGCCGAACTATGGCTGCTGCGGCAAGGCTATTTCTGTGCTCGCTTTCTCTTCCTGGTGATGAAAACAAGCACACCCACCCAGTAAATAAAGGCGAAGCCAATGAAAGCAGCTGTATTTCAAGGAGAGCCGGGGAACAAGCCAGAGAATAAATGAACAGATCCAGTGACAAAATGTCCATTCATTGGGTTCACTCTGCAAACATTTACTGAAGGCATCTGTGCACCCGGCACCATACTGAATGCTGGAGAGACACAAAGATGCCCTTGAGAACGGTGACCACCGCCTCTCCGCCACTGGAATGGATGCACATTAACCAAACACAGCACCTTAAAGAACTAGGGATATGTGGGATGTTTGAGTCATCTGCAAAACATGAATGAATTCCAGAAGTGATGTTCGTTCGGCATCTGCTCAAAAGGTCTTATTTGTAATCCCAGTCCATGACAAGTGTCCTTCAAGCTCGCTGATTTTAATGATAATTGTACCTAGTTTTATCCAGAAACCCACTCTTTGATAGGTGAGTAGCCAAGCAGTAGCCAATACTACAGTTATTGGTGTCCTGCTGTGTGGGAGGCTGGGGGGGGGAGGGAAACACCACAAAATAAGGTAGACAAAACTATTTTTAGAGAAAGAAAACAAGGAGCAAATAACTACAGTACATTTCAGCAAGGGCTAGACACAGCAGAGTGACTTGGGCTCTTGGAGTGAGCACAGCTAAGTATGGGGGCCTTCTGGAAGCAGCTGAGTCAAAGCCAAGGGTATAGGTGAGTCAAAGAAAGGCTGTAGGGAGAAAAAGCATCCAAGAAGTCAATCTGGAGGATGCAGAGGGATCAGAAGATAGAGGCGTAACTGAACAAAAGTTAGGGACACAGAATGGAGCAGATTAGAAGCCTTTATAGAAACCAGGAAAACCACAGTGGAAGGAAGCCAAGGGCAGAACTTAACTCAGAAAAATGTTCTCTCTTGACTGACTTCTAGAAAACCTGTTAGCTGAGTGTTTGGTGCTCCCACTCAGTCGGGTCACCTTATCTTAGGAAGGAAGGAGATTCTGGCACCTGCTACCACATGGGAGGACCTTGAGTTCATTATGCAAAGTGAAGTAAGCCACACAGAAGGGGACAACTGCTGGGGCATGTATCTCAGTAGTAAGAGTGCTTGCCTGGCATGCACAAGGCCTTTCTTTGATCCTCAGAACCACAAAACCTAATGAAGAAGAAGAAAAGCACAAAAGGATGGCATAGCTCACATGAGACACACAGAGTCATCAGATTTCTAGAAACAGACAGTAGAATGGGAGTTGTCCAGCCAGGAAGAAAGATGACTAAACACTCCGTGGCTTCAAATTTGTGACATCAGTATGTCCTGGAGGTGAATGGTGCTGATGTTAGCACAATAGTGCATTTCTATATGTGTATTTTACCACAATTAAAAATTAAAGGTTTGAGGCTAAAGAGATGGCGTAGCAGCTAAAAGCCCTAGCTGTTCTTGCAGATGACTGGGTTTTTATTCCCAGAATCTACACGGCAGCTCACTACTACGGTAACTTCAATTCCAGGGAACGCCATGTCCCCTTCTTACCACCAAGGGCACTGAATGAACACAATGCAGTCAAAACCACCCATACATATAATATAAAATAAATCTTTAAAAAATTATAAGATAGCCAGGTACGGTGGCTCACAGAAAGCAGAGGCAGGTGAATCTCTGGGAATTCTAGGCCAGCCTGGTCTACAGAGTGAGATCTAGGACAGCCAAGGTTACACAGAGAAACCCTGTAAAAAAAAAAAAAAAAAAAAAAAAAAAAAAAAAAAAAAAAAAAAAAACCACACACAAAGCAAACAAACCAAAAACCCACAAGTTGGCAATTACATACTCTGTGACAAGCACTATATCAGGCCCTCTCTGGAATGTCTAGGCCTCAAGCAATTGGATGAGGGAGATGTACACACAGAGCTTTAGTTGTCAACCTGTGGGTGGTGATCCCTTTGAGAAACCTCTACCTTCAAAACTATTTACCTCACAACTCATAACAGTAGCAAAATTATAGTTAAAAAGTAACAACAAAAGTAATTTTATAATTGAGAGTCACCACAACATGAAGTGTTTTAAAAGGTTAGGAAGGTTGAGAATCAGTAAGGAACAGAAGCAGAACAGATTAAGAAACTTGCCCCTGGGCCCTACAGGTGAGTAGGAAGTAGGCACCGGCATTCCTGACAAAAAACTAAGTGCTTTATAATTATATTATAAATCTATAAATTTTTAAAATATTTACTTATTTATTATATATATATGAGTACACTGTAGCTGTCTTCAGACACATCAGAGGAAGGTATCAGATCCCATTACAGATGGTTGTGAGCCACCATGTGGTTCCTGGGAATAGAACTCAGGACCTCTGAAAGAGCAGTCAGTGTTCTTAACCTCTGAGCCATCTCTCCAGCCCTAAATTTTTAAATTATATAATTTATATATAAATATCTGGGGCTTGGAAACTGAAGCAACAAGGGTTTATGTGGTTTTCCTGGCCCTGAAGACACAGGCACACAGGTGCTGGTCCCTGAAGACACAGGCACACAGGTACTGGGCCCTGAAGACGCAGGCACACAGGTGCTGGTCCCTAAGCTGTGCTTCCTCCTGTTCTTGCATGTTGGGCTGTTCCGAAAGCAGAATAAAGGCCAGCGGAAGAGTCCAAGACGCAGATATGGTCAGAGAAAGACAGAGTCACCTTGCCACCAAGCCACCTTGGGACCCAAAGACTGGCTTCCAAGGACCACCATCTTTTTCAATGGGGAATTTAGGTGAGAAGTCTGAGGCCCCAGAGCTCTAGATCTTAGGGCACCCACTGACTCTCAAAGGTGATTTTCAAGTTGTTGTGAGCCATGTCTCTGTGGTTTGTATGTGTCTTTCCTGTATTGGAAACAACATCTTTATAACATTTGTATTTGTTGGGAGCCGACTTTAGTAGAAAGTGGCTAGATCAACTTTGCAGCCATCTGGAACCATATACCCTGATGAAAGACTTGGTTGTCAAAAGCCTATAACAGCTGAAGCACACTCTGATAAATATCTTGTTTATCCCACATAGCTTGTTTTGCTGTTTAGTGACCTCAGCTGTATGGTGCACGTGGTAAAATGTTTTCACCTGTGTTCTCCTGCTTGTGTATATAAATACCTCAATTCCCTTCAATAAGAGAGACTTGAGAAAATAGAAGAGAGACTGAATCACACCCTGTCTTGTCTCCATTCTTCGAGTCTCTTGCCCCAAGAGCCACACTCTCTCTTGATCAGAGCACTTAGCCCCAAAAGTGTTGAGCCAAAGTGTTGAGGCAGAATGTGGGCCTCAACATTAGTGGCGCCCGAACAGGGACTCCAGTAAGCGGGATACAGTGGAAGACACCCTGCGCTGGAGAACCAGTGAACTGACAGAGTCTCAACGTTAGAGCTCCAGTAAGCGGGATACAGTGAAGGACACCACGGGAATTGGAAGCGGTCATCCTCACTCCTGTGCTGGAGAACCAGTCGACTGACGGAGCTGGCTGAATTCGGAAGTGAAACAAAGGTGATTGCATAGTAACAAAAACGGGGCAAGAAATAAGTAAATAGAAACAGATGAAAAAGGATTTAAAGATGCAAGGAGTAAATTGCAGGCTGCTCTGAGTCAAGAGAGCCAAACAGATAAATAAAGGTTATAGTAATGAAAATGGGGCAAGAAATAAGTGAGTAAAAACAGATGAAAAAGGCTTTAAAGACGTGAGGAATAAATAGAAGGCTGCTCTAGACAGAGAGCTAAGCAGAATGATAATGTTAATTGATTTAACTTTCAAAATGGGTGTGATTCTGAGTTGTATAATATTTTTCTGGATAAAAACTCAATGTAAAGGTTTTTCTGGTTACTGGCTTAAGGAAAGGCTAATTTGGAAAAAAAGGTTTTTCTATGTGTTTTCTGATGAGGTCATTAAGGTAGTAGTTATGTCTTCCAGAATTATATGGATCAGACATGACAGAGGTAGGCCTCCAGAACACTAGATTTCAGAGAAAATAATTATCTTGATACTAAAATTTGTTTTTGAGATTTGTATATTACAGAATACACAGCCTTGGTGAATGAATCTTCTTATCACCTGCATGTTCACTGATGCCCTGGACTTCCAGCTGGATGCAGTTAAGACAGACTTCAGATGCTTATCAATTTACCCTTCCCCTCATTCCTCTTCTAAAAGTCAACGCCCATGTTCAGCTTGAAGAAGTTAATGAAGAGTCAGCGCCCCAATTCCCTGGACTTGGGGACTGAGGTGGTTAATATTAGGCTGTCTTTATCTGTATAATTGTTACTAAGCTGATGCAAAATTCAAGGATTGCATTGGTATAAATTTGTGGGTACAAGGCTTAGACCTTTCACTTCTCCAACAGGGGAAGTTGTGTGTTGCCTTAAAGAGTGTTGCTTTTATATCAACGTTTTAGATATTAAATCTCTTGTCTCTCGAGTTCATGCTTTTCAAACTGATGGCTTTGGTAAACCCATACAGGTCCACTATTACAGGCTGGAAGTAGGGGACTCTGAAACCTCTGTCATCAAGACTGATGAGGATTAACCCCTAACTTACGCGCTAAGCTGGATAGCCAATGACGGGTAAGAGAGCATATCGAGACTCTTGCCCCTAAAATAAGGGAGGCCTCACCATCTTAAGTGAGGCTGGGGTCCTTTGTTCCAACCTAGGACAGGCACGGTTTCCGTAAGTTTTCCCAGCCTTCCCTTTTGAAAAAAATTTAAAAAGGGGGACCTGTTGGGAGCCAACTTTAGTAGAAAGTGGCTAGATCAACTTTGCAGCCATCTGGAACCATATACCCTGATGAAAGACTTGGTTGTCAAAAGCCTATAACAGCTGAAGCACACTCTGATAAATATCTTGTTTATCCCACATAGCTTGTTTTGCTGTTTAGTGACCTCAGTTGTATGGTGCACGTGGTAAAATGTTTTCACCTGTGTTCTCCTGCTTGTGTATATAAATACCTCAATTCCCTTCAATAAGAGAGACTTGAGAAAATAGAAGAGAGACTGAATCACACCCTGTCTTGTCTCCATTCTTCGAGTCTCTTGCCCCAAGAGCCACACTCTCTCTTGATCAGAGCACTTAGCCCCAAAAGCGTTGAGGCAAAGCATTGAGGCCGAGTGTGGGCCTCAACATGTATTCATTATGTATGTGTACATGTGTGTACAGGCACACTGTGGCACACATGTGAATGTCAGAGGACAACTTGGTGACTGTCTGTTTCCCCTTCACTATGTGAGCCCTAGGGATGGAGCTCAAACCATCAGGCTTAGGTGCAAGTGCCTTTATCTACTGAATTATCTCCCCAGAGATAATTCCTTGTCTTGGAAACATAACCCCAGTAGTGTAGAGAAGTGGGATCTTATACGGGTGCTTAGGCCATGAAGCTCAATTGTTCTCAATTGTGTGGCTTCTTTACAAAAAGAGAAATTCAGAACTACCCTCCCCCAGTGGAATACACACACAGACACACACAGACACACACATCTTGCCTTTCCTGTCTTGCTTTCTATCTTCCACTTTTCGTCAGGGAAGAATGTAAGAAAAAAAACCCTCACTAGATATGGCCACTCAGACTTGGGCTTCCCAGCCTCCAGAATCATAAGCCAAATCAATTTCTGTTCATTATGAACATCCAGGATGGTATTCCATTACAATAGCATAAAATGAAATAAGAGAATGCTATTTGAAAGTAAGCTTTAGGGCTGGAGAGATGGCTCAGTGGTTAAGAGCACTGACTGCTCTTCCAGAGGTCCTGAGTTCAATTCCCAGCAACCACATGGTGGCTTACAACCATCTGTAATGGGAACCAATGCAATCTTCTAGTGTGTGTCTGAAGACAGCTGCAGTGTACTCATATCAATAAAAATAAATCTTAAAAAAAAAAAAAAAAAAAGTAAGTAAGTAAGCTTTAGTGGGTGGGACCATAGCTCAGCAGTAGAAGGTTAGCCCACTCAATAGTACTACAAAAGGATCCCTCAGACCCAGCAATGCCCCTGGGAGGTTTAGTTTACCTTTCCATCTTCTGTACCACGGATAGAGATAACTATATTCTTAAGATTCCCAGTGGGAAGCCCCCAGTGAATGCTTCCTGTGAGAACAGAGACAGGCTCCACAGTAGCTGCAGCAGACACCCTGCCTCTCTCACTCCCTGGTACAAACAAGACTGGCACAGATGTGCCTTCTCCTGCACAGCCGTGTTGGGTTGGGAGCACTGCACATTCTGAGAGCAGTTTTATTCTGCTGTCTCAAGTTCAAAGCTAGACACACACAAATCTAGGTTGGCATTAAGCTCTCTGTTTGCTTATTGCTTATTACAACCAATTTACCAACAAGTAGGACTTGAAATAACTTAGTATTTAGTATTAGACTATGTAAGTATTCTCCCAAAGGGATGCATAAAGATAAAAGAGTAACTATTAAAAAGCAATGCAGGGCAGTGGTTGTGATGAGAACACCAGACACATATAATCTGGAATGAAGTGAGGTGTGGTGGCACATGCCTTTAATTCCAGCACTCAAGAAGGAGAGGCAGGTGGATCAATATGAGTCTGAGGCTATCCTGCTCTACATATTGTGTTCTAGGTCAGTCAGGGCTACATAGCAAGACCTTGTCTCAAGAAAACCTAGAATGTCACAGTTATGGCAATGCCAATGAGACTGAGGTGACTGTGTGAGAGAGGAGGTGTGTGTGTGTTGCGACAGACAGAAGCAGGGATGGCCTCATGAGCTTTGAAAGTCAGCCCTGTTGCTAAGTACTTGGTCCCAGGTGCCCTTGTCCATCAGAGGCATGAGCATCTTCATATGGTCATTTTCCCTACCTCATGGCAAAAGATGAAGGCAGAACAAAGTAAAGGCAAGCTTGGTTGTGAATGTAACTAGCAAGCCCTGGTACAAGTGGGACCAGGCATGGGAGACATGGGCCATTGCAAATTTAAACTCAGAAGCTGAATGGCTGTCTGGTCAAAACAGACCAAAAAAAAAAAAAAAAAAAAAAAAAATCCCAGACATTGAATGCCATAGATTATAGCAACACCGATGTTCATTTCTACTTTAAGCCAATTTAATATCTGTTGCCAGATACGGTGGTGCGCCAGTTGGTTTTTATCAACTTGACACAAACCTGGGTGTGTCTAATGCCCAAGAAAAGAGAATCTCAACCAAAGAGCTGCCTTCATCAGCAGCCTGGCCAGTGGGGTCATTTTCTTGATTAATGATTGGTGTAGGAGGGCCCAGATCACTATGGCAGTGCCACTGCTAGGCAGGTGACTCTTGATGGCGTGAGTAAACTGAGAGGCTATAGAGACGTCTTAGCAATCAAGAGATTTGGCTGCTCTTCCAAAGAGCCTGGGTTCAAGTTTCAGTACCCATTTGGCACACAGGCATACGTGCAGACACATATACATAAACTAAATAAATAAACGAAAGGCGGGGAAACAGGCTGAGCAAGGGTAAGCAGTGTTCCTCTATGGCCTCTGCTCCAGTTCCTACCTCCACTGTCCTGCTTTGAGTCTCTCCCTTGGCTTCTCTCATTTAACTGTGACTGAGGATATGTAATCCAAATAAACCCTTGTCCTCCCTGTCCTGGCTAGTTTTATATCAACTTGACACAAGCTATGATTATCTGAGTGAGTTCCAGGGCAGCCAGGGCTACACAGAGAAACCCTGTCTCGAAAAACAAAACAGAAAGGAAGGAAGGAAGAAAGAAAGAAAGAAAGAAAGAAAGAAAGAAAGAAAGAGAGAAAGAGAGAAAGAGAGAAAGAAAGAAAGAAAGAAAGAAAGAAAGAAAGAAAGAAAGAGAGAGAGAGAGAGAGAAAGCAGGCTGTGCAAGCCACGGAAAGGAAGCCAGTAAGAAGCACCTCCATGGCCTCTGCATCAGCTCTTGCCTCCGGGTTCCTGCCTTGCATGACTTTCTTCACCGATGGACCACGATATGGAAGTGTAAGCCAAATAAACCCTTTCCTTTGTAACTTTGCTTTTGGTCATGGTGTTTATCATAGCAATAAAAACTACAACTAGGACACTCCCCAAGTTACTTTTGGTCAGTGTTTTTTTGACAGCAATAATAAATAAACTAAGACAGGTGGTATAAGCCTGTAATCCCAGCACTCAGGACTAAGGCAGGAAGATGATAGGTCTTTCAGGCTAGCTTGGGGGTACATAGTAAGGGCCTATTTCAAACAAAATAAATGAATAAAACAAAACAGAACAAAATCTCAAACCAACCAACCAAATAAACAAATAACCCATTAACATCACAGCATCTTCTCTGGCTGGAGAGTGAAGTATCATCAATAGAATGTGAAGTACAATGAGACAGCATGCTGACCTTCTTCCTCTGGTCAGTTACCCAAAAGCAAAAGGTGAATAATTATGAGAAGAGAGGAGGCCAGCAGAGTCCAATAATACTCAGGGAACAACCATTTGATCCCATAGTAAGTGCCACTCATGAAGGTGAGGGGCATGAAAGAACACGGGACCTGCAAAAGGTCAAGGAAGTGAGAGTTCCACCTTTAATGTGTTGCCACACTTCTATAATGGCAGCCTGGGCTCATGCAGGGTCAGCCTTAGAGGAGTTTGCAGTGGCATTATTGCAACTTGTCCCCATGGCTCCTCTGCGGGGTGGGAAAGGAGGCAGGCAGCTCATTACTATTCCCATTCGCAGGGAGTCTTGTGTGGGCAGGCAGCTCATCCAAGGAAGAAAGCCTGTGAGAGGCTGAGAAAGCCAGCTGGGTGGGCTGCTCCTCGGAGTGAATTATGCAGCTTCTTGCTATGTTCTAAAATCAAATTGTCATGGTAAAATAGTAGCCAGCTAAGTGTCCTCTCTTCCTAGACCTTCCTAGACGTGGGTGGTGATCTTGACAATGGGTGTGTGTGTTGGGAAGTGAACACCCTTTTGACATTTTGTGTGGTATTTCTGTGCTATGGAAAACATAGAGAAGTTCAGAGGGAAGACTTTATAGCACTGAAGAGTAATTTTTTATTTTTGAGATAGGATCTTGGTATATAACCCAAACTGGTGTCAAACTTAGGATCCTCCTGCCTCAGCCTTCTGAGTGCTGAGATAATGCTTGGCTAAAGGATGATGACAAATACTGTTTATTTTTTCCAACATGTCTCCTGATGCAGAGTCTCCATAGTGAGGCCCCTACAAAGATTAAAGGCGTGGACTTTTATCTTCTTCCCAGAGTCAGTCACTTCTTTTCTCTGGTTCAGGTAGTCCGGGGTCATTTGGAGGGAGAAAGAATAAAAAGAACAGAAAACTGAGGTAAGGAAAGGAAGTTTTTACTGAAGTAAGGGGTTGGGGGTGGGGATGGAATAGTGTCAATACTCAGAGCGTCAGTGTGACTCAGATAACATTGATGACACCTTCTCTAGCAAGCCAGCATAGACACTTTTTGTTAGAGTGCCATCAAAATCATCTGTACCCTTTAGTTACTTAGACCCACTACACTATTTAGCAGAGAAATGAGGAAGGTGTGAGAAAGAATGAAGCTGTGATTTAAAAAACCCTAAAGAATAAGAACACAAATAGGCAGGACTGATATGAACCACAGCCCTGAGAAATTCTACTTTTCTAATGCAACACCTGAGCTACAGTGTGAGGTCAGGGAGTAGAGGTGCTTGGTTTGGTCACTGCTGTCCTGCTGGGACCTAGGACAGAGCCCAATACATGACAAATATTTGTTAGGTGAATTCTATGTGCCGCAATGAAATTTATACATGGCTGGCTAGAAGGCAGCATTTTGAAGGCTTCTTTTTCAGAATGTTAACCAGATCTTTCTCCTTTGTCCCTTTCAGGAGGGCACCAGTACAGTATAGATCAAAAGTAGTCTATTTTTTATTGCTACAAGTGAACATCACAGAATGGATAGATCTTCATGAAAAGAGAGTTATTGGGTTCATAGTTCTGAAGGCTGGGCATCCTAAAGCTTGGTACAGGCATCTCTGTTCAAAACTAGACAAAAGCCTTGTGCTATATCTCATACACCAAGGACATCACATGGCAAAACAGGAAAAGAATGTTACCTTATGTCTCTTCCTCTTCTTAAAAGTCACCAATGTCATCGTGGGAATCCCACTCTCATGACTGAACTCGGAGTCCTCCTCAGAGGATCCATAGCCACTGGAGTCTAGTCTTCCTGTGAGTCTTGGAAGGATGTTTAACCTCGCAGAATTGTGCTTGGTCCTGACCCTGGAATCACAGCAGCTTGTGGGCGCGATGAGCAAGTCTCAGCTCCCATTTCAAGTTAGTCTTTACTTCCTGGATCTCTGATCATGATAAAAGCTGGGTCTGAGCAGTATACTTTAAAGGTAGTATAAGCACTAGGTTTTCTCTCTCAGGAGCAGCATGATTCAGAAAGTTGCCAGGACACAAGCATGTGTGGCACAGAGGAACAAATCCCTGGTGATGGAATTCAGATCATTTGATTCCTGAATGAGGAAATTAATCTTAATCAAAGGAACTCCCAACTGTACTTCAAATTACAACACAGCCGTGGTTCTCCTCTCAATTTTTGAAGTAACTTGATAATTTTGAACTTTAAAAGTATTGGTTAAAGGTACATTATTTTCATAATGTATTCATAGCATCTGGTTTGTTAACTATAGATGCTGTAGTCATTGAAAACAGATAATTCTGAAGATGGTTTATCTTCAGGATCGTCATTTGTGACTAAAGATATACAATTTTTGGTAAAATGAAGTAAATAAAAAGCTCGATGAGATGGAAATTTATTTGATGAATAGGTGTGTTGGTTCATTTTCTGTTTTTGTATAAAATGGCTGGGCATTTTATTCAGAAAAGAGGTTTATTTAGCTCACAGTCTGGAGGTCTGAGAATATGCTACCTGCAACTGCACAGCTCTGGTGAGGACTCTCTGAGGAAACAGCATAGCTAGTGGCACCTTGATGGAAAGTGGCACCTTGATGGGAAGGAATCTGATCAGCTGTTAAGATGGGAAACCAGAGAGCTTCAGAGGCTAGGCTCATATATTACAACTTCTGCTCAGGGGAACTAACTGGGGTCCCTGGAGAAATGCACTAATCTCTTCTTTGTTCAAAGCTCCCAGTGACCACTCACTTTATACTAGGCCTCATCCCTTAAAGGTTCCCTCACCTGACCATCATCACACCGAGGACCAGGCATCTGGCACATGAAACTTTGGAGCATACACTCAAACTGTTTCCAAATGGCAGCAGACAGAGATGCTCTACTAGGACACCCCTGTCACACTGAAGGCCTGGGAGGGCCTGTAAACATTCCTGTGAGCAGCTATGAGAACAGGGGCATCTCTGGAGCCTGGAGACATTCAATATGAGTCTTTCAAAAAATAATCTAAAGATCATCCTAGTGCTGGATGGGACGAAGGCAGAAGGGGAATGTCTGGTCAGAAGCACAACACCTGACTCTATCATTCAACTTCCCCAGGAATAGAAGCCACGTGACCCCATGAAAGCCAGAGTCACTCACACAAGGCCCTCTAAGTAGAAGAGCCCAGCAGGAATTCGGGGTACACAAATGTTAGGCCTGGGAACCCACAATGTTGAGGACTCCATAAATATCCTTCCCTGTTGGACACTGACAAAAGGCCAAGGTCTCCAACACAAGTTTCCTTTCCCATCCATCACTGTAAGAGGGAAGAGCTTCCTTGAGTTTACTGCTCAAGTTTCCTGAGCCCATGTTCTAGGTATATTTTGATCCAGATGACTGAGAACCATCCATCAGCCCTGTGTGCTACCATTCTTCCCTAACAAAAGAGTAACTTAGAACTATGACACACCACTTCTGTGGATGATGGACAGAGTTTATGTGTCCTTCCCACCAGTGAGCAGAGAAGGTAGAAAGTCTCTCTCTGGAAGTTTCTAGTAAAATTGTATTCATTTCATTCCCAGACTTGTTACATCATTGCATAGCTCCCAGAATTTGATCTGATTGGGGCACTGAGGGAATGAAGAAAAGACAGACTGATGAAACAATAGACACGTAGACAGAAGAGCTGAGACCAGGTGGACTGGATTCTTTGATGGAATAGCTGCAGCAGCCAAGAAATTCAGTGTGTGCTTGTTATATACAGTTGAACACAGAGGTGGGGTAATTGCATATTAGCTGAATAAGGAGGCAGGATTTATGGTATACAGCTGAATCAAGAAGACAGGTTTTGCTAATCTCTCTGTAGGTGTAGTCTCTGTATGGGAGCAGTCTTCAGGCAATTAACATTGTGGGGTGGCAAAGCTTTGGGAGTTATTTTCTGCACACACTGCATCTACACATGGACGGGGGCAGGGAGTGGGGGAAGTCTGACATTCCCTGAGCTTCACTTAGGTAAGATTTTGCCACTCCCATTGGGGTCCTTGGCATGGCCAGCTCATGTCTACACACATCCACTCAAGACTTCACACGCTCGGGGCTTCCTCCACTCCCCACACAGGCTGGCATGTTTCACTGTCTGCTACAGTGAGAACAACAGAGCAGCTGTCATAAGTTTTCTTGCCATGAGGCACAATCTGGGGCTTGCAGTGTCTCTCTGTTGGCCATAACAAATCAAGGCTGCACAACTCTGCAGCTGGCTCTTTCTGACAGGTCTTTTCCTATTCTGTTGGCAGTGAATTTGCTTCTTTTACAAAATCGCATATTTCTCTCCATAGAGGTCATTGAACGTCACAGTATTTTTCTTCATAGTTTTTTCCTTTAGTTTCTCCACCAGAATTTAGCCACACCCATGCCCCAATGATTTTTCATCAAAAATGAGGCACACGGCAAACATTGATCCATGAACACCTTTCCTTCCTATTTTTTTAAAGAAATTTTTAAAAGAATTGCTGAACACACAACAATGTCCCCCACCCCACCTCCCACAACTACCTACTGGGAGCATTTATTTTTATTAAGTATGTTTTTCCGAGAAGACTTAAAGACATGGGAGGATGATTGTAGGCCTTTTGCAAATCTTACTCACTATATAAAAAGTCTTAAGCTCCTGAGGATTGCAGTGTCCTCTGTGGAGGCATCTTGGAGCCAGTTTCAAGGAACTGATTATATGTTCACAGTGGTATGACTATCTTGCAAAACTGAAACTCTTTTCTTATTATAATTCTCATTTCCCCTTCTGCAATCCCTGGTGACCCCCATTCTACTGCGTCTCTATGTCTTTGTCTCCTCTGTGTAACACCTATGAATGGAACTATAAAACTTTGTCTTATTATCACATGCTATTTTCTTTTAACATAATGGCATCAGGATTAATTCTTGAATAAGAACTTCTTTTAAAAGCCTGGGTAATATTTCATCATATATACAGACTGACCATGTTTTCTACCTAGTTATCTACCCGTGACAACTCAAGGTGCTTACATCTTTTGGTTCTTATGGACTATGCTGCCATGAACATGAGTGTCCAGACAGACAACTCTTTGGGATCAATTCTCCTCCCTCTCCTCCTTCTCCTTCTCCTCCTCCTCTTCCACTTCTTCTTCCTCCTCTTCCTCCCCTTCCTCCTCTTCTTCTTCCTCCTCTTCCTCTTCTTATTCCTCTTCTTCTTTTACTTTTTCAGCACACTTTCAATTAAGCTATGTTGTAGAGAATATTTAATCTCATACAAGGGTATCTACCCCCATTTATATCATTCAGTTCTCAGGAAAAAAAAAGACACAGAACCTTTATATTCATGATAAGCCTTTAGAGCACTAGAGCTGGGCAGATATCTACCCTCTAAGCCATTAGTATCTACTTCGCTGCCAATAACCCTGAGTTATGACTTGCCATGTTCCATCTGGGCCACTCTTAACTCCAGTTGGCCAGCCCTCATGGTCATGTCTTCATGATTTACCCACCCTACTGCATCTTCTCCTTTCTCTACTTTCTTTTCCTGGTCCTGCCTCAGACCCCAAGCCTGGGGAACTCAAACTCCACCTACTTCTCTTCTGCTCAGCTATAGGCTGTAGGCATCTTTATTGACCAATCAGAGTTGACTTGGGCAAGGTTACATAGCCTTACTTGGTCTGTGTGAGGTTCTCCCATCCCTGAGGTAACCTGGGTCTGTGTTTAGCATTACAACAAATACTTAAATTAAGGAACAAGGTGTGCACAACAAAAGCTGGTACGTGTGAGAATTTGTTGACCTAGACCTTCCTGTATAGAATTCAGCATTACAATGCATAACAACAGACCAAACCTCAACAGAATATGCATACCAGACTAAACCTTCTGATAAGTTTACTTTCAAAAAGCTACTTTAAAGGGAATATAAAATTCTCTCAGATAACCTCTCCATGAAATTTTTTTTTTTTTTTTTTTGTGAGACAGGGTTTCTTCTCTGTGTAGCCCTGGCTGCCCTGGAACTCACTCTGTAGACCAGGCTGGCCTCGAACTCAGAAATCCACCTGCCTCTGCCTCCCAGGTGCTGGGATTAAAGGCGTGCGCCACCACCGTCCGGCTAAATTTTTCTTTCTTTCTTTCTTTCTTTCTTTCTTTCTTTCTTTCTTTCTTTCTTTCTTTCTTTCTTTCTTTTTTAAACATACTGTGACTATTAGTAGCCACCAATTGGGAAATGAAGCCGAGACTGATTTGCTGAGAGGTTCTGGTACATTCTCACTAGGGCAAAGGGCAGAGGGGTTATAGCGTGTACCTATATTCTCATTTTATTTAAATGACAAACAAAGGTCTGTGGTAGATTTTGGAGAGACCGTGAGCTCTGGAGACACTACCAAGCAGCAGTTGCTTGTGGAACAATGTGGGTGGCAGCCTACGTCACACTGATACTACAGCAATCTGCCTCCTTCACTTAAAATGCCCCCCCCCCCATTCTGTCTTCTGCTGTGTACTCTCCCATTTAAAAAGGGATCCATTTTCACACTGATGGCTTTCACAGACAGCACCTTACACAGGCAGGCTGTCAGTGTTCTAGCATGCCTCGTCTGAGTACTTCTGGTTCTGTATTCTTCTGAGAATGACTCTGCACTATGGAAATGCAGTTTACCAGGCTGCACTGTGAACATTCCTGTGCTCTGTGCTCCAGGTTGAAGAATCTAAAAAAAAAAAAAAAAAAAAAAAAAAAAAAAAAAAAGGAAGGGGGGACTGGAGGAGGGGAGGCAGCCCATGAAAGGGAACCGATGCCCTGGAAAATCAGGGGTTCCCCTCCTCCTGCTGATTTGTGTGACAAGGAAGACAAACCTCTTTTGTGAAAGGCTTCAAGACTGGATGTAGGCTTTTAAAATTCAAATTCATGAGCACTGGCCATGGGAAAACACCCAGCCCCAGTGAGAAACAAAGACCAAGGTGCCGGGCGCCCGCGTGCTTTTGCTGCATTCAAGACGCGGAATTTTCTCTGCAGATCCAGTCTTTTGTTGCCTAAGTGGCTGATCCCTACAGAACCTCACCGCAGCAGGACCCCCCCCCCCACCCCCCCAAGTAGTGCCTTCATTCTAGAGCTCCGGACAGTGATGAGCCGCACAATAGCCTACTCATTTCTAAGAGGGAAGGGGAGAAAGGAGAGAATCGGAGGGTTCACCCTGGGCAGGCACAGAGGCAGCAGAACACAGGAGCCCTTCCGCAGTGCCGATGCTCGGCTACTATATATGGCTGCGACACCTTTCTAGGTCTAGTTCTCTGGGCACTTGGCTCTTTTACATAAATGTTAGAAATGATAACTTCACAATATTTCTAACAATTTCTAGCAATGAGAAGGACGGATGGCGTGGGGGAAGAAATAACCAGGGATCTGCAGCCTTTGCAGTCTTTCTTTCGATTCCTTTTCATTCAGTGGCAAAATGTGTGTTGCCTAGGAAACCGTGTACATCTCGGCTGTGGGGGTGGTGAACTGAACTTTAAGTGGTGAATATAGGCTAGCGATGGGCAAAAATCCTGAACTAATGTCCCGTGGTTACAAAAAAAAAAAAAAAAAAAAGTCAAAATACATTCTTCACGAAGAAAACAACATTTTCGAATTTTACTACGTATTTATGAAAAATCTCCTTTCTAGCCAGCCTCTTCAGTTGTTTAAAACAATGACCCTTTGTGTATAATAAGTGCACAGCTGGGGATTTGCCCTTGAAAATAATCTGACATTCGTAAACGCACATACCATTGTGACTGTTTAGGCCCCTCCCTGTATGAAACAAATGGTTTTGATTTTGCCGAGACGCTTCTGCACCTGTCTTTTGAAGGTTAATGCATCATTAAAATTGTTATGTAAAGATCATGAAATACATTGTCTTTAAATGTTTGGGTCTGGTGTGTGACATAGAGGGAGAAGAAGCTAATATAAAGAGGCAGAACCAAAAGCTGGACACCCGTCTGATTTTGCTTCCTAGTAGCTCTTCCTTCGAGTTATATGAACTAAGCCCTTTTTTGGTCAATATCTCTCTCTCTCTCTCTCTCTCTCTCTCTCTCTCTCTCTCTCTCTCTCTCACACACACACACACACACACACACACACACACACCAGCTCTTTGCAAAAATTTAAAATGCGAAGCACAGTAAACCCAAAGACAAGTCCTGTGGGGACAATGAGGCAAATGCATGATAGGAAAGCTGATCCTGGACCTACAGGCTGGTTCCCCAGGCAGTCCAGGTTTCAGGATGCTTTCACGCTGTTCCAAACCTCTTCCGCTAAGAGAAATCCGAGAGGAAAGGACTTTTCATGTAGAGAATCATAAACACGAGTTTTTAATCAGCTACCTTGGAAAGATCTGGCTCTGAAACAGAAGCTGAGCAAGGAACCCATTAGGTGAGAGAGGCAGGCTCAGATGACCGGGTTTAGAGTTGAGCCCCCGGGGCAGCCAGGCGGGGACCGCTGCACAGCGGCATCTATAATCGCAGTGCTGGTGACACCCTCTCGGTGTCAACTGAGCACCGCAGCAGCCACCCTTCAATAGCCCTTTTGGCTGTGAATGTAGTAGCCACCTTCCCTGAACGCTTGGGCGCCCGGGAGACAGTCCGAGCTCTGTCATTAACTCGCTGTGTGACCTTGGGAAATATTCGCTCTTCAAGCTTCTACATCTGTAGGAAGACTTGGGTGAGAAAATTCAAAATCAGTGCCTGGGTCCTTGGAACCCTGTTACTGGGCATGTGGGCACGCCTTCACTGTTCCTGCCTCTCTCTTCTCAACCCACCCTGAACTGAACACCCGAAGCTCTTTCTGGCGAACTCTGGCCGTAGAGTTCCAGTCTGGACACCCTGGCAATCACAGGCGGCAAGGCTTTTGTTCTGGGCTGCTTCTCATGGTACATTAGAATTCAGTCTAAAGCCCATCCTACCCCCACACCCCTTGTGGAAAGGAGAGGCGATGACAGCTTGCGGATGGTTCTAGCAGGTCCTCCCTCGCTCAACAGCTGCGAGCTCTACCCGATAGTGTGACCCTGGAGTCACTTGGGCCTCTCTTATTAGAGAATAAAAGGGGTCACATCACCTCCTAAACCACTAGCCCCTCGAAGGGAAGCGGTGACCTTCAACCTGTGATAGCAGGGAACAGGCTCTGACACCCTTTTTCCTCTCTCCCTCAGAAGCACACACAGGTTTATCTCACCTACGCGCACAGATAGTAACAAAGGGATCATTTTCTTCCTAGAAGACCTAGAAAATGCGGGTTTGAAGGGAGAGTGGATGCGCCGCGTCTGCGCACCCGCTGATGTAAGTGCGCCTGGGTCTGCGGTGGTCTCTGCCTAGCTCACCGCGCTGCAGATTTTAGGCGTGTCCCCCTACTCTCCATCCGCAGCATCAAGGCTGGGACCTCGTAGTCACTGCAAATGAAAATAAGAGCTCTAGGCGTCGACGGTTCTCGGAACCCACCTTCTTTCCTAAACAACGGGTGAACTAAACACTGGGAAGAACAGCGCCTGGCTGGCTTTTAAACACTTAGTTGTGGAATACATCCCACGCTTTTGTGAACTCCTTTGTTTCTCCGACAGGCCCGCCCCCAGGACTCCACCCTCACTCTGCCCGCAATACAGTTCACACACCGCGGCCTGCCACACCCACTCCACCACTCAGGAGGAACAAAAGCCAATCACAGGGTGAAAGGAATCTTTGGTATCACGCTGAGAACACCGCGTATTCTTGGAATGGGTGAGGCAGGGCTAGGCTCAGAGGTCCTTCTACCCCCCAAATGCTGCTACTACAGCAGAGGAACAAGCATAGTCAACAAAGACAAAGGCAAGGTTAAGATGCTCCAAAGTGTCCAAAGTTATGATCGTTTGGATCTCCGTTTTTCCAATTACACTTGGCTTCATGGGATCACTAGTCTTTTCCTAAAGTTCTATGTAATGGGCGTGTGCGCTTGGACAGGCATTGACCTCCAGGGATGAAGAAAGGGGCACTACTCTCGCTAAGTACTTTGCTTGGTGAAGCCTGCTCAGAATTAGAAGAGGAATTGCTCAGGTAATGCAGATGACCCTAAACCTGCGCGCACGCGCAACACCGGACTGCACCTGCTGCACCACCCATTAGCAGCGCCTTCTCAATCCCCAGCCTATGGTGCTAAATCACCCCGTCTCGCCACACTACCGCAGTCTTCACGCTCCCAGTTCCCAGTTCCCCACACTCAGCTTGCCCTTCTCAAGTCCGAGACAATGCTCAGGCCCTAGCTTCCCCCAAGAAGCCCCACTCCTCGCAAGGTCTTCACGCCCGCGCTGATTGGCCACAAGCCCATAGTCCAGCCCCTCGGACGGTCCCTGGGGCTCAAAGCATTACGTCAACCCGGCCTGGAGAGCGCTAGCGAGAACGGGACTGGGGGCTTTGGCTGGGGGGCGCGGTCTGCTCGGTTCGCCCCACCCTCTCTACATAAAAGACCGAACCCACCCGGCCGTCGCCCTCAGCCCGTCGATTCCGGAGTAAGTTCCAGGTGGCCCAGCAGTGGGTGTGGAAGGAGAGGATCATCCGACCCACTGACACAGACCCAAGGCAGCAAGAAACTAACGAGGCACCATGCGAGAGATCGTGCACATTCAGGCGGGCCAGTGCGGCAACCAGATCGGTGCCAAGGTGGGCTCACTGCTTAGGGGGTGAGGGAGGGACACTAGCGGAGCTCCCCTCGGGATACTTGGGGTCCAAAATGGGACGCGGTTATAGATAGACACCAGGTCTCGCCAACGGCGGACCTGACTTGCAGTTTTGTGCAGTCGGATGGGCGTGGTCTCAGAGGAGACTTTAAAGCAAAGGGGTCTCATTCATTTTTTTCCTGGAACTGTTAGGAATTTGAGCTGCCCTCTTTTCCTTTCCTCCCTAATAGCCACGCGTGTCTAAAGAAGACGTGGGCGTGTCTGCTAGACTGTGCATGCCGGTCTTAGGGAGGGGCCGCGACAAAAGAGAATTGATTTTACTCTCTTGAACACCAGGCGAACTGCGGGGGAGGGGAGGAGAACGATTGCCAGGCGGTCGCTGAACGTGCTTTGAATTTAAAACGCCACCCTTCAGCTCTCTCGCTTCACTCTCCCCGCCTGCCACCTTTTTCTCCTTGCCTATAGTCCCAGCACATTTGTCCCTAGTCGCCAGTGGTGGTTGTGACTTGCAAACCCAGCTTGGGCTGTTTCTCTCTCTCTCTCTCTCTCTCTCTCTCTCTCTCTCTCTCTCTCTCTCTCTCTCACACACACACACACACACACACACACACACACCTCCTGCTGAGAGCAGCTGCTCACATGGGAAACCGCCCCGTTTCAACTTTCTGATCCTGTACAATGCAAGCCCTAAGGCTGTGCCCGGGTCATGCCACTCATTAAAGCTTCTGCAATGTCCTGTTGTTAAAACTGTGGGGGACAGGGGAGGCTTCTCCTGGAGATTGGGGGTGGGTTGTGCATAGCTAAATACAGCCATTTTTTATGTCATAGTTTTGGGAGGTCATCAGTGATGAGCATGGTATAGACCCCACTGGAAGTTACCATGGAGACAGTGATTTGCAACTGGAAAGAATCAATGTGTACTACAATGAAGCAACCGGTAATTACTTTTAACACCCCATCTTCAATTCTGGCACCCCTAAGCTATGCTCTTATTTGACCCAGGAGAAGGTGGTCTAGCTACTTTAGGATGTCCATTTTGGGGGTGGGGTGGGGTAGCCTCTTCTTTGGTCATGATAGACTTTTCTTTGTTTGGAGGTACCACCAATTGGGAAGGAGGTGGGACCAAGCCCTTCCCTATAGAGCACACAGCCTGAAGGGCTAAGGCAGCTCTTGTTCCCCTGCAGGTAATAAATACGTGCCTAGGGCCATCCTGGTGGACCTGGAGCCAGGCACAATGGACTCAGTCAGGTCTGGACCATTTGGGCAGATCTTCAGGCCAGACAACTTCGTGTTCGGTGAGTATGTGGCATAGCTGAAGACAGAAGAGCACAAGGTGCTAATTATCACTAGCACAAGGGGTGGAGAAGTGTGACAGATTGGGATCATAAATAGCATCCAGGATTGTGGCCCCTAAGCCTCAGTTCAGGCTTTGATGCAAATGCACCTTAGCTTTTTCAAAGCCAAGTGTGCTCTGTTAACTCATTTATAATTATATTGATGACCAAATAGCTTATTGTTTTAATATTTATTGGCTATTTGGAGATAATTTGAAATAGCCTTATCTGAGAGGTGATTTTTTTTTTTTTAAGAAGAAATTTTCTCAATCGTGGCTGATTTAATCCCCCTTTGCTCTGGCAGGCCAGAGTGGAGCAGGAAATAACTGGGCAAAGGGCCACTACACAGAGGGTGCCGAGCTGGTGGACTCTGTCCTGGATGTGGTGAGGAAGGAGTCAGAAAGCTGTGACTGTCTCCAGGGCTTCCAGCTGACCCACTCACTGGGGGGAGGCACTGGCTCAGGCATGGGGACCCTGCTCATCAGCAAGATCAGAGAAGAGTACCCAGACCGCATCATGAACACCTTCAGCGTCATGCCCTCACCCAAGGTCTCTGACACTGTGGTGGAGCCCTACAATGCCACCCTCTCCGTGCACCAGCTGGTAGAGAACACAGATGAAACATACTGCATCGACAATGAGGCCCTGTATGACATCTGCTTCCGCACCCTGAAGCTGACCACACCCACCTATGGTGATCTCAACCACTTGGTGTCAGCCACCATGAGTGGAGTGACCACCTGCCTGCGTTTCCCAGGCCAGCTGAACGCAGACCTGCGCAAGCTGGCTGTGAACATGGTGCCCTTCCCACGCCTGCACTTCTTCATGCCAGGCTTTGCACCCCTGACCAGCAGGGGCAGCCAGCAGTACCGAGCCCTGACAGTGCCCGAGCTCACCCAGCAGATGTTCGACTCCAAGAACATGATGGCTGCCTGTGACCCGCGCCATGGCCGCTACCTGACAGTGGCTGCCATTTTCCGTGGCCGCATGTCCATGAAGGAGGTGGATGAGCAGATGCTCAACGTGCAGAACAAGAACAGCAGCTACTTCGTGGAGTGGATCCCCAACAATGTGAAGACGGCCGTGTGTGACATCCCTCCTCGTGGCCTCAAGATGTCAGCCACCTTCATTGGCAACAGCACTGCCATCCAGGAGCTGTTCAAGCGCATCTCGGAGCAGTTCACTGCCATGTTCCGGCGCAAGGCTTTCCTGCACTGGTACACGGGAGAAGGCATGGACGAGATGGAGTTCACCGAGGCAGAGAGCAACATGAATGACCTGGTGTCTGAGTATCAGCAGTACCAGGATGCCACGGCTGATGAGCAGGGCGAGTTCGAGGAGGAGGAGGGCGAGGATGAGGCTTGAGTTCCCCAGGCCAAGCAGGTTAGGGAAAGCTGAGATGAAAGGAGGGGGTGGGGGGGCTTAATATGTGAAAATACCTTGGCAGTTGAAGGAAGGAGAATGGTTTTAGGTTTGTGCTGGGTCTCTGGTGCTCTTCACTGTTGCCTGTCACTTTTTTTCTCTTTTTGTAATATTGATAACATCAATGTAACACTTGAGATCTTTCTGAACTCCTGTTGTAATGCCTAAAATCACATAAACCTTTGTGTCCTAATGGTGTCCTCTTTTCTTTCTCTTCCTTTCTCCTTATTAAGCTCTTTATTATCAACTTAAATCCACCTTTCTGAATACGGAATATTTTCTTCCTTTAGAAAAGACTGAAAGCCCAGGCGTTTCCTCTTTGGGTATGCTATTAATATAAGTGGAACCAAAAATGACCTTACTCAATCCAACAGGAGAGAGCAACCTGATTTTTAAAACGTCCTTTGGTACATAGCTTATTTATTGAAAGTGTGTTTTATGTAGACATTACCAGGCTTTTTTTTTTCTTTAAAGTTTAAGTTGAGCAGTTACTTAGAGGCACACTGTACAGCATTTAAAGGAGAGTGGAAACTTAGTTTCCTCTTCTGTGTGCTTTGATCCAGCCTTCCTCCCTGAAGAATAGCATTATCAATAATGTTGATTATTGATAGAAATCACCAAGTTATATTATTTTTATGATGCTGGGAATCAAACCCTGGGCCTTCTTGTACACACTCAGCAAACATTACACCACTGATCTACCCCTCCAGACCAACACTGTGTTCAAGGGGCAGGGCTTCCATCATGTAGCTATGCGGTGTTTTATTTGGCCTGCTCCTTAGCAGTGGACCTGCAGGTCATATATATATGTATATATACACACACATACATATATATGTATGTGTATATACATATATAATACATATATATAATACTGCAATGGATAATTTTGTGCATGTATCATTGTGCACACAAAGAAACACTATCTGTTTCTGTAAGTGAGGTTTCCAGCCTTTTTAAGTTAGTATAGTTATGAGCACGGAGGAATATAACAGACTTAGATATTTAGTATGTGCATTCTCAGCTTTCTTCCCAGCCATAGTGTCCACAGTTTTACAAACTTTGGGCCAACATTTATTTCAGTTTACTTGGAAATGTAAATTCTGAGTGTTTGGGGCAGTTTTCCTTTAAATAGAAAAAAATTAAGAATTCTTCCCATGAAGACCTGGGATCTGAGATTTGCACTCAAACCAGATACAGACTTGAATTCAACAATTAAAGGAGTCCAGTAACCTATAGGTTCTCATTTAAGATACTCCCATGAGAGTAATTATAAAGAAAATGTTTTTTTTTTTAATTTAATATAGGTCTACTGCTTTAAAGGGAGGGCATAAAGGGAGGGCATAAAGAATTTTTATTTTAAAAGAGGTTAAAACATACTTGGAATCAGCTCCAAGGAGAAGTATAAGCAGTGTAATTCTAAATAGTGTTAAAGAAAAAAGAAAAGCATCCCACCACTAGGCTCCATAAATCGAAAAGAGCAGCAGTTCACTGTATAAGTATAGATCACAGAAACCTGACAGAGCAAGTAGGGTTCAGTGGCACAGGATCTTTAGTTCCAACTTCTATATTTAATGGCAAACTGGCAGGTGTCAGTCCTGGCTGAGCTGGTGTAAAGCTTCAACAACCTCATTGAAGTGTGACATTGGTTTTAAATGCCCCGAACACTTGGGGCAGCTGCCAAGGCCCGCTGGACCTGTCCTTTGGTTTCACATTTCTGACAACCTGTCAAACCCATGATGGTAATTTTGGAAAAGGGCCGGGGGCGGGGGGAGGAGAGGATGACTATCAAATGGTATACTGGAAGTGTGCATCTCTTTCATACCTTATAAGAAAAGGACAGGCAGGTGCCAGCCAGCTATCCCTTCCACACAGCCCTGCTGCACATAGATCAAGTTTATTTTGGCACAATGAGAAGAGTAGATGCCCAATGGACCATTTAAGCAGGTGCTCTGGATCTTATGTCGACTTTAAACACATATATTAAGAAAAGCACTCAAAGATTAGAAAAACGTTTAGACACTTGGATTAAGAGATACTGTTTTTTTTTGTGTGTGTGTGTGGGGGGGGGGGGGGTTTCGAGACAGGGTTTCTCTGTATAGCCCTGGCTATCCTGGAACTCACTCTGTAGACCAGGCTGGCCTCTGCCTCCCAAGTGCTGGGATTAAAGGTGTGTGCCACCACCGCCGGGCAAGAGATACTGTTTTTAAAAATACTGGTTTCCTTTGGTGGGTTGTGTGTGAGTGTGTAAGTGTGCTGGTGAGATTAGTATTGATGGTGGTAGCAGTGGTTGTTTGTAACTTCCATGATGTTCCATGCCTCCCTAAGGGGTAGTCACTTTGAGCAAGTATGGTTCCCAAATTATACAAGGCCTAGAGGTTGGTATTAAGGAGAGGGAGTTCCAGTTATCTTGAGGCAAGGAACCAAGCCTCCACAGCAGCCTACCCAGCTACATCATCCTAAGGGATACTGAAGTTTTATTAAACTAACAGCAGCTTGGACTACAATCTTCAGAGCTTAGCTCATTTCATTTGCCCTGTTTATACAGTTCACGCCTCAGGGCCTGAGGTCTTCCACAGATTGATTCACTTGGGTTGTGTTCACTTGGGTGCTCAAAACCACATGGACATCAGAAGAAAGGAAAGATGAATATCCTGACTTCAAAGAAAAACCTGAAAATATATTGGGTTTGGTTCTGGTCGAAGGGCCCATCGGTGTCCCTAATGAAGTCACTATTTGAAAATGGCGTCTAATTTCTCAGTTTTAAAGTTACGTGCACATGTGCAGACGCCGTTGCACTTGCAGAAGCAGTAACATTTTATCGGTGAGAATTAATGGGGAGTTAAAGGAAGCTGGGGGAGCATGAGTAACCCTCAAACACCTGTCACAGTGAAGACTTCCCTCCCACAGATGACCTAACACATCCTAGTTTGCATATGACTTGTCCACTAAGGAAATCTGCTTAGCAACTCCTAGGATGTTGATTTCCTGGGCATGTCAGCAATGTTTTCTTCAAAGTCAAGCCATGTGCACAACTTGGGAACATTCATTCTTGTCTTCCTTTCGTAACCACCATCTGTCTTCCTTTCAGTTTCTCGTGAGGCATTCTGATTGCCACATATCCCCCCAAATTTATTTTGGTGCAACCTATTTCACTATGTAAGATTTGATTGACAAACCATAAAAATTGACCACTTAAAGGGGTACAGGTGCTGTACCAGATGACCTAGTTTCTGAGGATAACAGTTACTATCTTAGAGCAGCTGTGATTAACAAGACCATCAGGATGGGGATTGCTAAGGTTCTCGTAAAAGGGGGAGGACCTTTACATCTTCATCTAGATCCCTCCCAGCTACTCTTCCCTGTGTCCTCCTTCTGGCTGTATGTATTCCTGCATTAACCTGTTCACCAAGCTAGACAGGAAATGTCACACAACAGAGAGCTTTCAGAGAAGTGAATGTGTGGGGGTTCCTAGAGGTTGTATGTCCAGCAAGGACATGACACCTTGTACCTTTTACCACATGCCCTGTGCTGTGTGTCACCTTGTCTGATGCATGCTTCCTGAGCTCTGTAAGCTGCTCTAGGAAATTAGTCAAATCTGAGGAGAGGTTAATGGCAGACACAATTTACAGTCACTGGTCAGAAATATAGGGAGCGACCAATTGGTTGCCACTGGTATCTGCAGTGTGGGGCAGTTCATGTGTGGGTCACTGCCCTCAAAATGTGTGATACGATACTGCTGCCTTCAGGAAGTTAGTGTCATATCTGGATTGAACTAGTAGATATCCAGGTGGTGCCCGATATAGAATGGCTTGCTTTGCTAAGAAGAAATCTCATGTTTGGGGTCATGGAAGCACTCTGCATTGAGTGTGGTATGAGTGTGGAGGGAAAAGCCATGTTTCCATAGAGTAATATAAATAAGGGTCTCTTACATTCAAAGATAGCACTAGGAAAGGAGATGAGCTTGCGAAGTATTTTCTACTGAGGAGAAGCTGGGTTTTCTAAAGCAACTGAAAACAACATTCGAAACTTCTTGGCCCACATTCCTGGTGAGATCTGAGAGTGTTCTCGGATGGAGAACGTTCAGGGTGGTATGGCTGTAGACAGTGTCCATGTCTGGATCCAAACATTTCTCCCTCCTATTTTGAGACCTTCCTAATTTTAAGCTAATAGATACAACATATCCATGCCTTACAGATGACACGTTTCAATGACCTGCAATGAAATGTTCATGTCAGGCTATGCTGGTCACACACATTTAACAGCTAAAATGGTAGGGTTTTGTTTGTTTGTTTGTTTGTTTGTTTGTTTGTTTTTCTTTTCTCTCTCCACCACAAATGTGTTTGCTGTCACTTGGGTGTCTGGTCACCAAGGAAAAGGAATCTATTTTGGTGGATTGAGTGATAGGAGAAAGCAACAGGGTACACTCAAAAGATAAGGCTCTATGGCCCCATAGAGGGTATCTCCAGGAAATTGGTCGGGGACAGGAACTACAAGACAACGGGCTGGGGAGTGGATGGAAAGGAAACAGGTGAGATGCCCATGGCCAGAGCCAGTGGCTGGTGTTTGGCAGGACTGTTGAGACATGTGAGTGAGCCTTTGGCAGTGAAGACAGGAAGACACATTCAGCAGCTACATTATTCACAGACACAACTCTGAGGCACAAACATTCCCTGAAGGAAATCGAATCTAGCAAGCTGTCATTCATCGTCCCAGCTTTCCTTCAGCTCTCTGGCTGAATAGGTCTGTGGCACGGTTTGAATATGGTTCATTTCCAGCAATAATTATGTGGGGACTTCATTCTCTGATGTAATGATGGTGAAATGTGGTGACGTTTCAGGATGATCATAGGTCATGGGTCATCCTGGGAAAGGATTGATGTGGTCTCTAAGGACAGATTAGCTCCCTTAAATTGGGTGATTATCAGACTGAACATGGCCCTTTCTCTCCCATCAGTGGCTCCTTTTTCTTTTTCCTTTCACACACATATGTTCCTAACACATATGTTGTCGCATAGCCGTGACTCTCACCAGAGCCCAGAAAATGCTAATGTTACAAACCTAGAGGAAGTGTGGGTAAAACAAGCCTCTATCCTTTATAAAGCAATAAGATTCAGAAATTTTATTATAACAACACAAAACAGAACAGCACAACATGGTTTTAGTATGTCAGTTGATAGGAAAAGAAAAGAGAATCCACACTTAATGAGTACCTACTATGTGCTAGGCTTATTACAAATTTAGTATACAGTGAAGAAAACTTAGTTATTGTTGATGAATTTGGGAAACTTTTATTGTTTCAGCTTCGTACATCCCTGTATAAAACAATTTACAGTATCTGTACAGAGGTTCAAATGACACTAATATACACAGGAATAAGAAAGTGATAATGCCCAGTATTTGTGAGCATATGCTCCCTGCCATACTTTATTGCCACTTAATTTTTCCAGGAATAATATACAGTTTGGTACTTACTATTGATTATGTTCCAAATCAGTTTTAAACTTGCTTCTGAAAGGAGTAAGGGTAATTATTGGCTCCCATGGTTGAAAAGCCCAGAATCACATCTTTCACAGTAGTATCTAGAGTCTAGATGTACATATCCCATGTAAGCTATGAATGCAGAGCAATACAAAATCACAAACTTACTTGAGGCATTCTGAGAGTACTGTTTTTGTAACTTGATTGTGCAGCTCTTAGGTGTGAACTTTGTAGATGACAAGTCATAGCACAGGGTCAAAAGTTGAATGTGCCTGAACTGGAACTCTCCCAATCACCTCTGCATCCTGTGTTTCATCTTCCCTCTTTGCAAGGATCTCCCCAGTGGTGACGACTTGAGGCTCATCTCACCCCATTGCTACAAAGAAAGAGCCAGACTGGCTGTGGACCTAAGTCAGATGCCCACCTCTGAATTAGTCCCTGAAGGCAGGAGGAGCAGGACAATGATTGGTTAGTCTGGATTATGTGTTCATTTCTTAGGCAGATGAAGAAGAGCCAGAGGATTGGTAAATCTCATTCAGGGAATGAATTTAAGCCCCAGAATCATTCAGCTGTAAGTAAAGGACACAGTCTTACTCTGAAGTGCTTGAGGGTTGGCTTAAAACCAAAAAGAGATCACAGCCAGTTACAAAGGGCCATGAGAGCAGATGCTCTGCACGGGGCTCTGATCCAGAGATAAGCAAATCTCCAAGATTCCAGCTTGTCAATAGGCTTAAGCCGACATTCAAGGGGCTTCAGATTATCTGACACTTTTTTTTTTTTTACCTTGCTGTCTTTTCTCATTCTCTGTATGAGTCCAACATTAGATATTGACAAAAAAAAAAAAAAAAAACCTTGAGAAAGTTTTTCTGTTATGAATTTCATCTCCAACAGAAAATGCTGCACTTCCCCATTAGGCTGCTTTAGATCTGAATGTCCCCCAAACTCCCCAGAGCATAGAGCTACTCAGAGGTGGTGCAAACTTCAAAGTAAAGCGTATTGGGAGTTCTTCTGGTCAATGGAGACACGCCCTCAAAGGGGATTCTGAGGGCTGAAGGAATGACTCAACTCTTAGAACAATAGATACTCTTCCAGAGAATCCAAGATCCATTGCCAAGTACCCATATTGTGGTTCACAACCATCTGTAACTCCAGTTACAGGGAGTCGAATCAATGCCCTTTCTTGGCCTCCTTGGGCAATAGGAATGCACTTAATAGATAAACGTGCAGGCAAAATACCTATACACATAAGATACTTTTTTTTTTTTAAAGGAGGGTAGAATTCTGGGACCCTGGACTTCCTGTTTATTTCCTCGCCTCAAGGAGATTGATACCACTCTACAGTGTGCCCTTGCTATGATAAGCTGCCTTACCACTGTGGCAAAATTAATCGGGACGAGCAACTATGGGCCAAAGTCTCCAAATCTATGAGCCCAAGTTAACCCGTCTCCTTCGCTCCTTTTGAGACAGATCTTACTATGTAGTAGTCCAAGCTAGCCCCAAACTCTGGTCCTCCTAATGCCTCAGGAATGTACCAGCACACCTCTTCCCACATTCTAGGCATATTTTCCTATGCATTTCCAGCCATGGAAAGCTGATATGGAAACACACTCATCTCTTAATAATTCACTTTGATATACTTCATTCTCTTTTCCCAGAATACACTACGTATCTTCTTCCCGGGTACTCCTCAGTTCTGTGTCACTGTATGTGTGTGTGTGTGTGTGTGTGTGTGTGTGTGTGTGCACATTCAAGGCTGTGCTCGTGTGTTTTTGTTAGTATGTTTGTGCACACGTGCATGGAGGTCAGAGGTCAATGCCAGGGATCTTCTTTATTCAATTCCCACCTTAGATTGTGAGACAGGGTTTATTAGATTCTGCCATGCTAGCCGGCTAGCCAGTTCCCGTCTCCATCTCCCCAGCACTAGGGTTACCAGCATGAGCCACTACACACCACCTTTTTGTAAAATGTAAGTGTTAGGGATTTGAACTCAGGTCCTCCTACTTTCATGGCAAGCACTTTTACCAACTGAGCCTATGCCTCAGTCCCCTACTTAGTTCTTAAATGGTATCCAGGTTCCATCTCTTTAAGAAAACTTCCTTTGTTCTGATGCCTTACGCACACACTCTTTCCACATTTGGTATCATAGGAGCTGCCCAGAGATCCAGGCTGTTCCTGACATCTTTTGCTTCAGGTTTAGCTACTGCTTACTTGTTATCTATGGTTTTCTCTAGTTCCACTTTTATCTCCATTACCGGCTAATGTATGTTTGTTTTCAGTGTTTGCACTGTGGTTTATGATATATATCTTACCACAATACGTCTTCAAACAGCACCCTGGCACCTGGCCCCAGATGTGAACCTCCAGCAGCTGGGAGAAGTAGCATACTCCCACGTAAACAAAGTCACCATTGCTTTAGACAACTCATTTAGAGAGTCAAAGGAAACATGTACTCATCCACAGAGTTGCCATTCCAGATCTCAGCATTTCTTCCCTGAAGTTTCCCTATAGTTTCTTCCCTGATTATAAAACTTGGCATATCCTTAAGGTGGCAATGTGTCTGTCAGCTTCTGTTTGACTTCAATTTTTTTTTTAATTTATCTTATTGTTCAAAGATGTTTTCACTGGAGATTGAATTTTAGGTAGATAACTTGGCTTTTCTAAAAGATGGCATTCTATTGTCATCGTCTTGGTTTGTATTAAGATGTGAAGTCACCAGTAATTAATAATTTTATCTTCTTGTATGAAATGCTTTACTTTTCTGTTTTTATTACTGGTTTCCAAGCAGGTTTTATATTTTTTTAAATATTTATTTTGTATGTGTATAAGTGTTTTGTCTGCATGTATATCTATCTGTGTGCCACATGCCTGCCTGGTTCAGAGATATGTCCACAAAGGTTAGAAGGGGGCACTGGATCCCCAGGAACTAGGGTTACAGACAGTTGTGCACAGCTATGTGATTTCTGAGAACTGAACCCGATCCTCTGCAAGAGCAGGCAGTGCTCTTAACCACTGAGCCATCTCTCCAGCCCTTCCTGCAGTTCAATATGGTGTACCTTAGCGTGTTCTGCCATGCTCACCTCCGGCTAGCTCCCTTGACGAAGTTCCTTCTAGCAAGTACTATTTCTGTGATCTATCAGACTTAGGCTCTGAATGCCGGTCTCTGATTCCAACTCTGTTTGAACCATCCCCCATCCTACCCCCTCTCTGTTTCCTCTTTCTCAGGGATGGCTGTCACCATTGTCTCATACCCAGAGTCCCATTTTGCCTAGTTTGTTGGCTACTTCAGTTGGAGGAGAGTATTTATTTATTTATCCTGAGATTCAGCCTGGGTCTGGAGAACATTCCAGATGATACCTCATCACTGTGCTTCCCATACTCCCACTCCTAGCCTGTCAGTCTGTCTTTCTGTATACTAATTCTTTCATTGCAGTACTAGTCCTGTTTGCCTGTTCTTATGTGCCTTATAGTTTAAACTTTGCTCATGATTGTTTTACTTATTTTTTTTCTTTATCACTTATACAGGTCTTGTCTTTTTGACAGAATTTCATTTCAGAGGTCTCCTAATTTTAATATTTTCTTTCACATCTGTTATCTTTTCAAAATTACAAGCATATTTTTGCAGATGGTGAATCTGTGTAGGCAGTATTCAGCTCCTAGCTTCTCTGGCTTTTCTTAACACTTTTATGGTAGTGCAGCCTCATCCTCACAGCACTCAGAGACCGAGGCAGCAAGATCACCAGTTTAGCCATCCAGGGCTCCGTACCACAGTCTCAAACACAAGACAAATTACAGTTGTGTGGAATGTTATCATAATCCTTCTTTTATTTATTGGACCTGGGGATAAAACCCTGGACCTGTTACAGGCGAGGCAAATACTCTGCCACTGAGCCAAATACCCATCTCTGTAGCTCAATTTTAAATGAAATGAAATTTCCTACTCTCTGGGAAGAAAAAGAGGTCATCCTCCCTAACCCCCAGGCCCCAGTTTAAAAACAACATGGCTAAATAGCCCCCTTCTGTTGTTTCCATAAAATAACTTTAAAACATTCTTTATAATTGTTTTTTTTTTTAATTTATTTATTTATTTATTTATTTATTGGTGTGTGTTGGGTGGTAATGCACCTGGCGGTTATAGGACATCTATCAGGAGGCTGTGTTCTCCTTCTACTGTGTGGGTTCCTGGCATCAATCTCAGGTAGTTAGGTTTGGTGGCAAGTGCTTCTACCCAGTGAGTCACTTTATTAGCCTTTGTTTATTTTTAATTACCCGCTTGGGAGATGTGCATCGTGTACCCACCAAGACTCCTACAGGCATCTCCTTTCCGATGCTGCTAGTCTGCACTGGTCATGGAAACTGCTGCCGGAGAGTTTGTCTGCTCATCGTAATTCCTGTTGTAAAAGGGCATTTTGATGGCTTATCTTTTTTAAACCTTCATGATAACAATTTTTTTTTAAAGATTTATTCATTTTTTTTTTTATTTATGTGAGTACACTGTAGCTCTCTTCAGACACACCAGAAGAGGGTGTTGAATCCCATTACAGATGGTTGTGAGCCACCATGTGGTTGCTGGGAATTGAACTCAGGACCTTTGAAAAAGCAGTCAGTGCTCTTAACCACTGAGCCACTTCTCCAGCCCAATTGCTTATTTTGATAATTTAGATTTTGCTTCTTGCTGAGCATGGTGGCACATGTCTTTAATCCAAGCACAGAAGAAACAGAGGCAGAGGGGCAGAGGGGCAGAGGGGCAGAGGGGCAGAGGGGCAGAGGGGCAGAGGGGCAGAGGGGCAGAGGGGCAGAGGGGCAGAGGGGCAGAGGGGCAGATAGAGCACTGTGAGTTTCAGGCCAGCCTGGCTACACAATGAGACCATGTCAACAAAATTAATTAATTAATTAATTAATTGTAAAAATAGAATTTGTTTGTCCATCTGTTTGGTAGATGGGGAAGGCAAGGGAGACAGATTAAAGGAGAATTCAAACTTGTGACCCACAGCCATTATCTCTGCATCTTCCAGATTGGCTCACCTTAACCCTAACCCTAACCCTAACCCTAACCCTAACCCTAACCCTAACCCTAACCCTAACCAGAACATCTTGTCTCAACTGTCATGCTTTTGTCTCACTAGCCATTTACTTTAAATGTTACCTTGGCACAGTGATAATGATATGAATGTTCATAAATACACCCTGACCTTTCAGGAGTGTGCAAGCTAGCCAGAGAAGCAGACACAAGCCCATAAAAGCACCACAAGGAAAGTACAAGGGAAAATCCAAAGAAGACCTGGCCCTTCCCACAGGATCTCTTCAGTACAGCCATCGAAGAGGAAACTGTATCTGTTGTTTCCAAGGCTGGAAGGCTGAGGGGCTTCATATTAGCCAGAGGCAGTTTCTTATGGGAAATGAATCAAACATCCAGGGTATGCTGTTATAGCCAGTGCCACGAGGGGACATGAGCTGTCTGCACTGAGCTCAACACATGCTGACCTCGTTTTTTCTTTTTTCTTTTTTTCTTTCTGCTGGTATGGATGCACACAGGAACTCATGCATGTGATTCACCATCGAGTTGTGTCTTCTTTATCTTTTGTTGGTTTGGCTTCCCCCCAGAAACGTTGGTGGGCCCCTGAGAGGAAGATAGTGGCTGTTGCCAGGTGCAGACCTTATATCTTCCTCCTTGAGGCTGACACATCACCTCAGATTACAGCTTTGGATTCTTCTGATGAAAGAGGGCAAAAAAACCTTTTTGCATTCTTGAGCTGTGACATTGCCCCCAACTGTTCCCCATCCCCCGCTTTGGATGGCACTCACATAACCATGCTTCCTTCTCTGGATAAAAGCCAAGGGGCTGATGGGTGTACTGCACGGTGAGAGGCAGGCTGTGCTCTGCCCAGCTTTCTCCAAGCAGGCTTTCTGGACGGACCTTTACAACAGAGCACCAACATATGGGTGTGGTTTGTGTTTATCGGAAAGCTATTTCCTTTTAACTGTATAATACTCTATTCAATCTATTCAATCGTTCAAGGGTTCTGTTGGAAACTTCAAAAACAGAGAAGACACAAAAACAGAAGACGATTGTCTTTAGGACTTGCAGGCTTTTCTCAATATACACCACACCACTTCCCAAGGCTCTGAAGCAAACCTCAGAGCAGGAGGTTGAAGAGAGAAAGGTGGGAATTAAAAGTCTTTCCCTACATCAGTTGCAGAGGGAGCCATGCGAAGGGTAGACACAGCCTGGAAGTACTGACTAACAGAGGAAGAGGTGAATGGAGAGAGGGCTGCTCATTCTCACTCACCCTTCTGGACTTACTGCAGACCTGGCCCAGCTTCTACAACTTATGCTCAGGCCATGGCCATTGTTGTGAGACCATGCTGCTCCTGGCCCCCACGCCTCACCCAGGTGGGGTGAGCCCCTTTGCAAGCCAGTCCCAGAAGGTAAGACTAGAAACTTTCTCAAAAAACCTGGACATGATAAAGCTAGTCTCAATGGCATCCTAGCCACAAGATTCTCCTGGCAATCCAACTCTCCTAGATGTCAGCATAGTATGCCCAGTTCCCACGGTTCCCTGCAACTTCCTCCCACCACCCTGGGCAAGGGTGGTAGTTGAAACTAGGTTATCAGACTGCAGTGAGTCTAGGATCGCCCCTAGGTTCTAGCTCCTTCCTTTCTTTTATGCCTAGGCACAGTCTGAGGTTAGACTTCTGACACTGACCTTCTCAAAGGTCTTGCTGTTTTCCCACCTCAGTTCTTCTTAAGCTGGATATGATGTCACTTTCAGATTTAGATGGTCAACTTTGGCCTTGGAAAGTTAAGTCATATCTCTCTCTCTCTCTCTCTCTCTCTCTCTCTCTCTCTATTTCTGTGTGTGTGTGTGTGTGTGTGTATGGTTTGTCTATGTGAATATGTATGTGCAGGTGTATTTGCTTATGCAAGTTCGAGTAGAGGTCAGAGACTGATAATTAGGATGTCTTCCTCAATCTCTGCTCTACCTTACTTTTTGAGACAGGGTCTCTCAGTGAACCTGTAACTCAACGTTTCAGCTAGACCAGCCGGTTAACAGACTCCAAGGAACCATGTGTCTCTGCTCTCTGGGACTGGAGTTAGACATTACTGACTTTGTGTGGGTTCTGGGGATCTGAACTCAAGTCTTCATGTTTGCACTCTGTCCTAGTTTAATTCCTGTTCCTGCGATAGATGCCCTGACAGAAACAACTAAAGGGTTTACGTTAGCACACACTACTACATTTACAGTCCATCATTGCGGTGAAGCCATGGTGTTAGAGCTCAAGACTCTGGAAAGCATCACATCTATAGTCAAGAAACAGAGAGGAAGAAGTTACTCATGGGTTGCGCCAATCTCCTCACTTCACTTTTACAATCTAGGCCCCTAGGACATGGTGCCAGACATTTTTAGGCTACATTGTCTCAATTTAGTTACAGCCATCAACCCCCCCCCCCCAAGTCAGATGCGACTGTTCTAGTTTCATTAAGCTACATTGTCTCAATTCAGTTACAGCCCTCAACACCCCCCCCCCCCAACACACACACACACACACACACACACACACACACACACACACACACAGAGTCAGGTTCGACTGTTCTAGTTTCATTCATTTGCTGTGGTGAATACCATGCTCAAGAGCACTTCAGAGGAGGAAGGGCTGTATTGTGGCTTCCAGGCGACAGTCCATCACCGAGGGAAACCTGAGCAGGAACTTGAAGCAGAAGCCATACAGAAGTGCTGTCTACCGGCTCACTCAGCCCTAAATCTACACTTAGCCAGCTTTCTTTTATATCCCAGGGCCCCTTGCCCAGAGAGAATGGTGCCATCCACAGTCAGAAGGGCCTCTATAGCAATAAAAAATCAAAGCAATCTCACACAGAGCAACCGGACAGAGATGATTACTCAACTGAGACTCTTCAAGTGATTCCAGGTTGTGTCAAATCCACAGCTAATGCTAACTAGGTCACTGACAATCTAGACAGTGCTTCACCAGTCCCCACCCCACCCCCACCTTCCACATTGTGTGGACTTGACAAAACTACCACATACAACAAGCACTTTATCCTTTGAGCAATTCCCACGGCCCTAAGTCATCCTAATGGCTCCTCCCACTGCCTCTGTACCAGCTGGCTTTCCACAACTGAGAGAACATTCCTGAGGTGACTGAATGAAGGAAATGCTAGTCGGGTTCATGGTTTGGGGTTATGTCCTGTTACGTTGGGACTGTGGCAAAAGAGCAAGCACATCATGGCCAGAGAATATGGTTAAAAAAAATTGGAAATAAATACGCTCACCTCATGGTGGCTGGGAAGCCAAGAGAAGTGGGGGAAGCCAGGAGCCCAGGGCCCACTTGAAGGATATGGCCTGTATTAGCCTAAGGTTCTTTAGAGGACTAGAACACATAGATTGTGAATGTGAGTGTATTTATACATAGATGCATGTGGCTTACATAATAAGATTTTGGTGACCTGAAAAAAGGCTGTCTGCACGCAGGAGAGGCTACTCAGAGCACGAAGCTGGATACTGAAGGGCTCTAGCATGGCAAACACAGACCTGAGAATGGCAAACGTGGGTCTGTCAGGCCTTACCCTTCCCCCATTTCTTCTACCTTGCTAAACAGTTAGATTATACTCTTGAAGCTAGCCCCCAAGGTTCCTCACTCCCTCTTCCCAAGACTGACTACCAAGATCCAGCTATTAAAATATTGAAGTCCAGAAGTCAAAAGCCCCCTTTGGTTCACCTAATTAACATGCCCTATTGGAAGTAAACACCTCATCTAACACCAGGGTTTCCCTATTTTCCCTCATAAACTTCCATTTTCCTGTTGGCTACTTCTGTCTCCTCTCTATCCAGAGACAGTTCTTTGCCGAGTTGGGACAAATTTCCCTTCTTCCTCTCTCTTCTTCCCCTTCTCCCCTTCTTTCTCACTATCTTTGTCTCTGACTCCCTGCCCTTTTTCCCTCTGAGGCAAATAAATCCCCTTTGTGCTAAGAACTTGGTCTTGGGATATCTTGTGTGAATTCTGGAACCTTCAGATACCACAGCAATTCTATTCTGGAGCCAAAGGCTCCAGATTCCTGATGAGTCATTGGTATTCATTCCAAGATGGAAGACAGAAGAAGTCAGAGTCTGATTGCAATGGCAGCGTGGTGGAGGCGGTGGCGGCTGCGGCGGTGGGAGCCACAGGGCTGGAGTCCCCTGCAAGAGGCAAAGGCAGGCAGCACTGATTTTCCTTCAGATCTTGCACAGTGAAGGGGAGCACACCTCTGGAAACTCCCTCAGAGACATGTCTAGTGCCTCCTAAGTATTCCAGATTCAGTAAAGTTAAACAAGAGCCATAATGATCTCGGTCCCTCCTCCTACGGGTTCTACCCCTCATCAAGCTGGGGACCATGTCTTAAACAGAAGGGCCAGTGTGGGGCATCCAGATCCAAACTGTAGCACACAATCCTGGAAGTTTCCATAACCCTAGCCTGGCATTCCTTGTCTGTCTCTACTCAGGTCCGGCTCCCTCAGGCACTCACCAAAAGGGGGGCTCTCTTGCTAAGTGTTTTGTGAACTACTCAGGACACTGAGTACCGTTCAAGTTGTGTGACTTTGAGCAACTTACTCAACCTCTCTGGGACCTCATTTCTTCATCTATAGATTGCAAATGATCGTTGTACAGTCAGACATTATAAGGTTGAACACAAATGAGCAGTGTATGACACTATCCTGGCTTGTCATCGCTGATGACGTGAAAGGGATTACAGAAGGAGTCCCACTCCCTAAGCAGAAGGCACACCTCTGCCAGTCTCTCCTCAGGAGCCACGGCCAGCATACAGGTCAAAGAACAGGAACATATCCGTGCCACGCTGTAACTGAGTGAGTGGGAGGGATGAGTCACGTGTTGGACACTCTCCAGAGTATAGGTTGAATCATATGAAATTGCGAAATTCTGAGGAGAAAACCATGGCTTCCTATCAGGTGACCCCACTGTCAGCCTTGAGCAAAGGAAATGGGGTGTACAGGGTTTTCAGCACCCCAACCCCATGCACCCTGAACTCTTTTCTCTTGTCCTTGTTTATTATGATGATCCACGACCCAGGTTAAATCTTCTGAGTCCACATCTGGCACCTCAGACTTGGCAACTGCCTGCTTATCTCCTGGGATCTACCATAAGATGCAGGTTCTGACCCAGTGGCCCTGAGGAGTAGCCAGGAATCTTAGATTTGTAGCAAGCTTTAGGGGACAGAGGCTGCCACTGTTCCCTGAAAAGGAGACTCCAGGATATCATGGCAGCTGTGATTCATTGCATCTCCAGACAGCCCAGTGAATCCTTCCTCTTGCAACATTAGCACGGCAGGACAGAATTAAGAAAGTGGCTGCAGGGTGCAGCAACTGTCAACCTCCCGCCCTTTCCATCTCCACAGTTTTCAGATGCTACACTTTTTATTGTCCCCCCAGTAAGCCCACAAATTCTTTCCTTTCTTTTCTTGTCCTTCGCTGAGCATCTGTTCAGCCATGTTTATTGGTATCTGCCATGTGTCAAACGCTGCATATAAGGAAAACTCAGTTCTATGTGCTTCCCGATGTCAGTTTGAGAAGCCTTCCAGGGTGTAAAGTATAATAAGTCCCCAACATGGTGGCTTTGTTGGTTTGTTTTGCTTCAGTATTTTCTGGTGCTGGCCTTTGAACCTAGGTCCTTTTTCATGGCTTTACTACTAGGTCATACCCTTATACCTTACTGTGATGTTTAGTGCTCTCTGGAAGTGGACATAAGCCATGGATAACTCAGCCCATCTTTTCCAGGTTTCCTTCCTTAATTGCTGGCTGACCTGTCTCCAAGCTTTGACCCCCACCTTCCCTTCAGACTTATGCCTCCATTTCCCATTTCCCATCACAACATTGACATTCTCACATCCCTTCCAGGGGTTTTGACAGTTTTATGTGGAAGTTCTCCATGCTTCTTCCTCTGTGTAGCCTTAAGTTTCCCAAGTGTAAAAACTTGTCTCCATCGTTAGCTCACCAGCCCATCTTTGCTGTTGCATTTTGCTCTGAGCACTGTAACACCTGATTGGAACTCCTGCCTGCAGGTTTTCCCATCTGAGCGGACCATGGACTTGACCTGCTTCCAAATCATTAGCTTTCGCTCCACAGCAGCTGGTGAAGGGCTGGGCTAGAGACTGCTGAGGAATGAGAAATGTTTGGGGTGGATTTGCGTCAGCTGTGGAATGTAACATTACAGCCCAGCTGTCGGCCAGAGTGGATGAGAACTGCAACAGAGAGGGCTGAGGAGAACTTCAGGAAGGCAAGTGGAGGCTCAGGGGCCATGCCAACAGTGTCTATCAAGAGCCAGGCTCCTCTGAGAAACTGAGTTGTCAGGGATTTTAGATTCCCTTCCCCCATGGAAATCTTTCACCTTTGGGTATAATGAGTTAGAACACAAAGCCAAACTCTTTGCAGCTTCTAAAACCGGTTCTAGCTTGCTTCAGGAAGGTTTGCGGTGGCCAACTTTCCAAATCTGGTGACTGTTGAAGCCATTTCACTTTTATGTCAAAACCCATTCGTCTTTTCCTCTCCTTCCACCCCCTCTCTCCCTCTCTTATTCTCTCTCTTTTCTTTTCTCTCTCCCTCTCTCTCCCTCTCTCTGTCTCTCTCTCTGTCTCTGTCTCTGTCTCTGTCTCTCTCTGTCTCTCTGTCTCTGTCTCTGTCTCTCTCTCTCTCTCTCTCTCTCTCTCTCTCTCTCTCTCTCTCTGTGTGTGTGTGTGTGTGTGTGTGTGTGTGTGTGTGTGTGTAAAGTACCCATGGAGGCCAGAAAAGAAAGTCAGATTCCCTAGAGCTGAATTACAGGTGGTTGGAAACTCAGATTCTCTTTAAGAGAAATACAAGTTTTTAATGACTGAGCCATCAACTTTGAGTATTTTTGCTTTGTGCTGGTTTTATAATTCTGATGCCTGAACTAATTACTTTTTAAATTTTCAATCTCTCCACATACACAACCCACCATCCATCTGGGCCCTTGATTTTTTTATTCCCTTTGGTCCTCAACCCTTTGGCTGTCCATGTCTGAGCAGATCGATGCCACACTAGAAGACAGTTCTGATTTTGTCCAGGGTGATAACCTGGTAAAAGCCAAGCTTCCTAAGCTCACCATCTCAATTCCAAAATCTGAACCTTTTTGAGTGTCCATAAGAGGGAATTCCTACACCTTTTGTTTCAAGCCCAAGGTGATTTCAAACATTCTTAAAACTTAGCCCTTGTGTATAAGGTATATATGAATTTCATGAATAGACACAAGTCCCCTGATTAGGATATTTTATTAACATATTGGCAAATATTCCCAAATTAGAAGACATTTAAAATCCAAAACACAGCTGATCTCCCATGCATTTGGATAAGAAGTGCATGAACCCCTTTCCTGGGACTTCCAGCTTCATGACCACCTCCCAAAGACCCACCTCCTAAAGCATCATTTTAGGAATTAGGATTTGAATGGATAGATTTCTCAGGGACACAACGATCTGTAATACAATGATAAATGCCCTGTGGAGGATCTTCTGGTGAGACAGAAAGGACAAACAGGCTAGACACTGGAACCTGAGACTAACTGGTTTAATCCACTTTCTAGGTCATATTGAATCATCTTGGGTGGCAGTAGAAAGCCAGCACATTCCAGCAGGACCGCATTTGCATAATGTCTTTGCTAACTCACAGGGTGGCCAAGGAAAGGAAAGGTGAGCCCAGCAGTGCAGAGTGCGTGATGCACTGGTGTTGTGTAATGGGGAAGAAAAGTGACCCAAAGAGGGAATCAGGCTCAGTGTCACAATCCCCAGGAGCCTGTAGGCTGACAGTACTGGTGTGAAGACTGGCTTGGCCCTTCTGTCCTTTCTCCATGTGTGACCAAGCAAAGCCTCTAGGATAGTGTCTAAATTACAGGACAGGACAAGAATGGGTTTGTAACTCTCTAGTTTGATCAGAATAAAAGCCAAGGTCAAGGCTGGAGTTGTTAGGCATGCTTGCCTTGAGTAGTACAGTGTGGGGTCCAGAAGTTAGGTTTGTCCAGGGCCCCAGCTTTCAGTAGCAGCTGAGGTCTTGGTGGTGGTGGTGGTGGTGGTGGATGTCCTAATGTTACCAGCAGCTGCTAGGCTCTCACAGTGTGACACAATTTAGGAATGGGGCAATATATGTGTAACCTGTGTAATTCACTCTCTTTCTCTCCACACTGACTGCACACCTGCTGCTTCCCGGACTAATCACTCATTGGTGGAGATTTGAGTTTCAGTCTGGTTTCCTTGTTTAGCCTGAGGACTTTTTTTTTTTTTTTTTTTTCTTTTTCAGGTTTCCCAAGGCTCAGGTCTACTGCTAACAAAGTCCCTTTCACTTCACTAGAAAGCTCCTGTGTCACTTTCAATCTGAAGCCTCTTCTGCCTGGATGGAGGGTTCTCTAGATGTCACCTCCATGGTCTAGGATATGTCAGGGGACCCGTCACTCCCCATGCTTAACTCCCTATAGGACTGGCATTCATCACTATGAATAGGGTGTGTCTTGCTCAGTTTCTCTCTGTTCATCCTTCTAGAGTTTGGTGCATTATGCATTGATACTTTCACCAAACTAGAAATAAATTGGGGTCATTTAAAAAAAATGTCTACCCCTTTTTTGTTTTCTTTCCTCCTGCGATTTTAAGTGTGTGTACGTGGGCTGTTGTCTCACAGTGAACTGAAGGTTTATTCATTTATTAATGCTTCTTTTCTTCTTCCCGTGGCTCAGTTTTATGGTTTCTGTTGCCATGTCTTCAAATAGACTGTTTTCTTTCTTCTGTGCTAGTCCTCTGTTAAAATGCCCCAGTAAGCCGGGCAGTGGTGGCGCACGCCTCTAATCCCAGCACTTGGGAGGCAGAGGCAGGCGGATTTCTGAGTTAGAGGCCAGCCTGGTCTACAGAGTGAGTTCCAGGACAGCCAGGGCTACACAGAGAAACCCTGTCTCGAAAAAACCAGACAAAACAAAAAAAACACCCCCCCCCCAAAAATAAAAAGATGTCCCAGTAAAACCCCATTTCTGAGACTGCTTTTATTTCATTTTATTTTAAATGAGATACAACTCACAGGTCACATTATCCATTATTTTATACTCATCATTTCTCTATTCATTGTGTTTATGTTTTACTTTAAATCCTGTGACATTTACATTAGAAATCTTAAAATGCTTGTCTTTTAAAAAGAGATCTATTTTATTATCTTTAGTTATATGTATGTGTGTGGGTCTGTGCATGGCTATGTGTGCAGAGTGAGGGTGTGTGCAATGGGTGATGTACAGGTGGATTGGAGGCACCCAGTGTGGGTGCTGGAGTCAACCCAGGTCCTCTGCAAGAGCAGTATACCATCTTAATCACTGAACTGTTTTTCCAGCCATAAAATTCTTGTATTTTAATAAAATTTCTCCCTCTATTATTTCTGAATGTTTATTACTGATCAAGTTGCCCTTCCTGGATTTCCCTACTTCTTCGTATGTCTGGCATCTCCAGGTTGAATTGAAGGTTTCATTGTTGACTTTTCTGGGCTTTGTTCTTCCAGGTGGTACATTTACCTCGAGATCAGCTTGACCCTTCTAGGTTTGTTGTTAAGCACTGTTATGGTGGATCTGTGCTGCCTCCTGCCTGTGCTGTTTTACTTACAATGGTGCCCCTTTCGACAGGCACCTTGCTTTTACCTTGCTTTCAGTTATCTGCAGCTAGTAGTGCTCTCAAAATATTGATTAGAAATAAACAAGTCTTACGTATTTAAAACAGTACATTGTCATAATTGTTCTACTCTTATTAGTTATAGTTATGATTATTAGCATCTTCCTGTATTCAGTTATAAAGCACAATGTATCATGGGTATGTTTGTATAGGTAGTGTAATATAGGGCTCAATACTAGCCTGGCTTTCAGGGACCCACAGGAAGATCTTGGTGCATTTCCCCGCAGGTACAGGGTAATCGTACACTGAAGATCTGAACTTCCTAAGATTTCTACTGAATGCCTTGAGGTTCATTTTGAGATAGCTCAATGCAGTAGCTCAGAATGCAGACTTCTCAGGATTTTGCAAGCTTTGATCACCCTGCAGTGGCTCTTTTTCTTGATAGTTATTCTTTGCACAGCCTTGTAGAATCTCATTTGCACATAACAGCCTAGCATTCAGCCAGTATTTTCAAAATCCTGTGCATATTTTTGGAGCAGTTTGCTCATTCTTGAACCTTCGTAGCTTCCCCTCAGGCATGGTTTCTCTCTGCAGTTCCTCAAGCCTGCTACCTTCTGATTGGATGCCTGTTCCCTGACCTACAACAAGGGAAGGTCCCAGGCAGGAAGTAGAAGTGATTGAGGGCCCATCTTACTGTCTCTTCCCTTGTCCTAGAGACTGTAGTCATTTGGCATTTATTTTCCCAGGACTCAAAAAGCAATTTTTGGAATGTTATATCCAGTTTTTCATTGTTTATGACAGAATGATGCTTTGTCACCAATGGCTTCTAATACAATTTTTTTAAAGATTTATTTGTTTATTATATATGAGTACACTGTAGCTGTCTTCAGACACACCAGAAGAGGGCATCAGATCTCATTACAGATGGTTGTGAGCCACCATGTGGTTCCTGGGATTTGAACTCAGGAACTCTAGAAGTGCAATCAGTGCTCTTTAACCACTGAGCCATCTCTCCAGCCCTAATACAATCTTTTAATGAAGCATGTTTTCCCTCCCTCCCCGCATTATATGGTAAGAAATAAGCAGTCCACTGGTTCTGGAAAGGGTTCGAGATCCTGTCCTTTGCTACAACATGGATAGACCTGGAGGACACTGAGTGAAAGGAGCCAAGCACCAAGAGACAAAACACACGCTCTCATTCATATATGGAAACCTAAAAGGAACTGATCTGATATAAAGGAAAAGTGGAATAGTACTTACCGGAGGCTAGTGGCCAGTCTGTGCAGGTGAGCAGAGGATGAAGTAGCATGGTTCTACTGTGCAGCTGGGTGACTATGTTACAGTGCACAATGGAAAATATTAGTGATGATTCACTCCGTCCAAGATGCCAGAAACCTTCAAACCAGAAAGACCACGGGTACAGAATCAAGCCCATGGCCAAAAGCCTGAGGACCCCCCTGAGAAGCCACTAATGCAAGTCTCTTGATTCCAAAGACCAAAGAATGTGGAGTCTGGTGTTCAAGAGCAGCTGTAGAGAAAGACCACTGTGCTCAGAGTGGAAGGAGCAGAGGCAGAAGAACTTTCCCCTTTTATGCTGTTCTGTCTCATTTGGACCTCCAGACCACTGGATGGTGCTGCCCATATTCTAGGGGGTCTTCACCTCTCATTTCGCTCATCTATGTTCTAACATTTTCTGGAAACACTGCTCAGATACACTCAGAAGCAGTACCTTACCACATCTCTGTGCAGTGTTCTTGGCACCCCAAATTAACTGTGACACATGCCCACCAGAGAGACTCACAGGGTGCCAGAACCTTGTGGGCAAGCTTTGAAAAACTTTCCGTGCTTTGGCTTGGAAGGGCATGGAAGTAGTTGCCACCCAGGAAAACTATCAAGGTCATGATCCAGAAAGTGGAATGCAATAGATTATTGACATCACAAACTTTATAATGGGAACCTGGAAGGGAATGTGGCACCTCATCAGGCACCAACCAGTGTGACAGTTGTCAGGAAAGGGACTACGTGCCACCACTCTCCACGGCGGCCTGGCATCGCACTCCTCTCTGACTCAGAACCCACCTCAGGAAGATGTCAATTGCAGGCCTAACCTACATTAAAGTTGTTATTGCCAAAGAAAATCAGAGTGCATGAGATAGAAATTAAATAACAAAGAAAGTAAATGAATTTTAGGAACGATTTAGATATTTTTATTTATACATGTTTATATACTAAAATTTCATGTTCTCCAGCTATGGGTATTATCAATTTCAAAACACTGGCAACTTAATGTTCATAATGCATACTATTGTTCAAGAGTATGCATTAAACATAATCTATACTCTTTAATTTCCAGTGAAGATTGGCATCAGTCACATATCACAGAGTGAGCATTCATTTTAAATCCACCACAGTGATAGGAACGGACAGGAAAGCAATGCAACTGGCATTTGCGGCCTTGAATCTGCTGATGAATTCACACACGCAGAATTGCCAAGTGCCAAATAGGCCGGCATACTCTCTGGGGACTGAAGTTGAAGTTCAGGGAACAGAGTGTTAGTCTATTGAGCATCAAGGGTCTGGTCCCTAACACTGAGTAAACAGAACTTACTGGCACATGCCACAGTGCTTGGGAGGTGGAGGTAGGAGGATCATTAGTTCAATGCTACCCTATGGCAACCTACATAGTGAGTTCAAGGCCAGCTTTAGATACGTGAAATCCTGTATGTAGGGGATCCTCACCAAGCCTTCCGCTGCATTAGACGTAGTACTAGAAGTAAGGCCAAAGCACAAAGCCAAGTGGGATCCAGGTCTTATTACTGTCAGCATCTTGCTTCCTTTTCCAAATAAACTAATAAAACCAGTGTGTAAGCCTTTGAACTAGAATCCGTATGAACAGAAGTAATTCTCCATGCTGTGATACTTCTTTTTAATATTAAAACTCTTTCCATTTGCTCAGAGGTGAGTGAAATCAGCCATTTCACTCAGAGGTAATACTAATCTTAAAATAACTTCCATTAAAATACAAATTGGGGCCCAGTAAGGTGGCTCAGTGGGCAAAGGTGCCTGCCACAAGTTTGCCCACCTGAGTAAGCTCTCCATGCCCCATATGCTAGAAGGAGATACTGATTCTCACAAATTGTTCTCTGACCTCCACAAGTGCCATGCATGCATACAATTCCCCCAGTAACAAATGCATAAATATAATTTTTAAAATGGTAGCTAGATATGGTGACACACGTCTGTAACCCTACATTCAGGAACCACAGGCAGAAAGATTGCAAGTTCCAAGCCAGCTAGGGGTACATAGCAAGACCCTGTCCACTTAAAAGCAAAATAAAACAAGATGTATACAAGAAAAAGGATGGTGCCCAGGGGCTGGCAGGATGATCTACCAGGTAAGGCCCCTCCCACTGTCTTACCACCCGAGTTCAATCCTCAGGGCCTACATGGTGGGAGGAGAGAACTGACTTTGGAAAGTTCCTTTGACCTCACACTCTTGCTTCAGCACATGGGTATGCGGGCACACACACGTGCGCATACACACACACCCACACACACACCCACACCCACACACACACACACATTTATATGTGTAATTACATTTTTTTTTAAAAAAAAGACTGTTACCCTGAACCACCACTCTAGAACAACTGTTAGTCTTGTTTGTGTAATTCTACCTAGGCCTTGGTTAATTACATATTTTACAGACTCATAATTCTGGATCATGACTCAGCTCCCCCAGCATTAGCTATCAATTTGCTATATTCAGTCAACAAACATCCCAAGCCACGGGAACAATGACTTGGCCGCTACAGACTTCAAGTGTCACATCCTTGTTTTGCACTTTTATCATTTATTCACTCACTCACTTACTCATCAAATATGACGCTAGGCACTAGGGGTACAATATAAATAAGGTTCTGTTGGGAGTTGGTCTGGTGCTGCTGTGTATTCAAATACTGGCCCCCAAAATCTGGTTGCCCTGAAGAGCAGATCCTTACATACACCAAGTAATGTTATGTAAACCTTTCTCACCAATTTAAAGCTATTAGACAGACCGAACAGAAATAATCTGGGTAAGACTCAAACAGCAAGTACCAGGGGAGAGCAGCTGGGGAATTAATTAATAGAAAAAATAGATTGTGGGTAATTTGCCCAATAACCGAGATAAAACTGTTTTAAAAATTCATAGGACTCTACCTGGATTACTGGGGGGGGGGGGAGAGGGGCTAGGTGGGTCATATTAACAACTAATAGAGTTATTAAGTAACATTTAAAAACCACTTACAAGGCTCTCTTCCCACCCCTGGATTCCAAAAGTCCAGGTGATCAAGAGTGTCACAGACTTTCCATGCCTTTGCCCATTATGGTATAAACTATGCTTTAAATGCTAATTGTACAGACATGGCCAGAGATGTGTGCTTTGGTTGACTGAGTTACTTCCTTAAAGCTTCAAAAGCAGAACCATGGGTGGGCAAGATGACTCATGGGTAAAGGTACTATCCACTAAGTTTGCAGGCTGAGATCCATCTCTCAGATCCACAGGGTAAGAGACAACTAACATCTAAAAGTTTTCTTCTTACCTCCCCCACACCCCCCCAGCATTCACGTGCACTCGTGTGCACACACACACCACCAAATGCATGTGGAAAAGAATTTAAAGCAGAATCATGGCAAGATCTAGAAGCCTGTGTCCATGTCGTGGTGTAATCTCCACATAGCACATGCTTCTACTTCCGGCCACGGGAAGTTTCATCAGATTAAAAAATGTGCCTTTGAATGAGAAAAACAATTAAGCATTGAAAATGGGAGAACAAGAAAATACAAGATAAGAATAGGCCTTACCAGCTTGCTTTATAGAAAATATCTTTAAGGAGGGTATTTGAAGGTAGAGTTTTTACTCTATTTCACCCTTTCTGCAGTATATATTTATAAGGAAGCCAGAATGATAGTCACTAGCCACACCATGCATTCTAGCTAAAACTCCACACTAATTATAAGGAAATCTGACTTATACTTCAGGCCTAAAACCAATCACTAACCCTTCTTGTATTAAAAACATCAAAAAGGAGACCCACAAATCAAAAGAACAACACAATAACTCATTGTACACATTAATTATTATTATTTGAAAACAGATTACAGATTTTTAGCACCTGACTCCGAGTATCCCAGCTGAAGCTGACTTCTCCTAAGGACAAAGCATCATCTTTCATAGCTATAATGCCAATACCACAGGGACCCAACAGGATCACCTTGTATTTAGCTGCTACCTCTGGCCTGGGTACTGAGTCTTTGTCTCTGACTCTGTCTAGGGGTCTTGGTTCAGGTCCATTTTTCCTCTGATTAAAGAGGGCTTTCTAAATTGGCAGAACATCTCTGCAATTTACCATTTGTGAATTTAAGACCTGTAATTTACACACACACACACACACACACACACACACACACACACACACAACCCAAACATCTAAAAGAACTAGAAAGTGTTGGTATCAGTCTGTTTTAGGTTGTTCTTTTGTTTGTTTGTTTGTTTTTGTGGGGAGGATTGTTGTTTTCTTAGCCTCTCTATGTTACTGTGACTGAATGTTCAGTGAAACCAAAAGCAAGAACACTCAGGGTGCAATGGGGCAGAAACAACAGCCATCAAGTGTGGAGCAAGGGAGTCTTCTGGGGAGAAGGGAAGGCTATTCCATCTTACAGAAAGATATCAGGAGAAACAGCAGGTGTTGAGTAAGACCTAGGGGTGCCTGCTTCTCCAGCTGCCTGCCCAAGCAGTCTTTGAGCTGCCATCTGCTGAAGTAGCTTATCTAGTGCTGGCAATTTACAGGCCTCTTCTTTCTTCTGAACCTTCACACATTCTTAACTACTTGTTAATGGCCCTTTTCATTCTGATTTAGGTGAGATATAAGACCAAGTCCTCCTGGAAGACATGGGAGGTGGAGTAAAAGGTGAAAGATTCACTCTCATTGGGAGTAAAGGTCAAGAAGTTCCCAGGAACCGCCAAGCAATAATAAACTCTAAAAGATCCTTCTTTTCAACTCCAGGGGTGACTGTCATCATGAAAATTTGCTCAAAGCAAACAAACAAAACAAAACAAAACAAAACAAACAACAGCAAACCCCTCTTGTTCTCTGATATTCATTAGAGCTGACTTCTAAATAGGAATCTTCCTAGCAGAGAAAAAGGAGAAAACATATCAGCCTAGAAATTCCATTTACGAAACTTGGAGCTTCCCCCATTCAAGGATTGGAAAGAGTCGGGAGAGCTTAACGGTCACATTCTTTGTTTTACTGTTTTATTGTTGTGAAGAGATGCCATGACCAAGGTGATATATATATATGGCTTGCTTATAGTTTCAGAGGGTAAGTCCATGACCATCATAGCAGGAAATATGGTGGCAGGTAGGCATAGTCCCCGAGTAGTACCTGAGAGCTACCCCCTGATCTGTAGGTGAGTGTAGGAGGGAGGGAGGGAGGGAGGGAGGGAAGGATGGAAGGAGAGATGGAGAGAGGAGAGAGAAAGAAAGAGAGAGAGAGAGAGAGAGAGAGAGAGAGAGAGAGAGAGAGAGCGAGCCTGGAATGGGCTTTTGAAACCTTGACGCTCCCTTTATGTGACATACCTCCTCCAACAAGGCTACACCTCTTAATCTTTCCCAAAAAGTTCCAGTAACTGGGGATGAAGTATTGAAACATGTGAGCCTAAGGGAGGCCTTCTTATACAAACCACCACATCCTTCTATCCTTTCTCAGTCTGGCTTGGTTCACACTGACCTTAGTGAGTCAATAATCTTCAAATCACACATCACACCCACCCCAAATGTTACTGACTAGGGGTCTTGGGTGGAGTTTGTTTTCTCCATTGATTAAAGAATTGAAACACAGGAAAGAAGTCACAGCAAGTTTTATTAAAAGTGAAAGTGTGTACATGTATACCACCCCCCCCACACACACACACAGAGAGAGAGAGAGAGAGAGAGAGAGAGAGAGAGAAACTCCTTACAAGTGGGGAAAGTCAAAAACTGAAATTTGCACCCCACCCCCCACCAGGAGAGCTCAGGGCTTTTAAATGTTTATGGTGGTGTAGAGCAGGTCTCTGTCTCCTCATCTTTAACTGGTCAATTTAAACAAAGAAAGTAAGCTGACTGGCTTACAGCATCCAGGGTCAGGGCCTGGCTAGGATGTAGCAGGGCAGGTCAGCGAGAGGGAGTCTGTCAGAAGAAGGAGGAAGCCTGCTAACTCTTTGTCTTGGGTGACGAAGGAGCCAGAATAATGCCATCTTGTTTATGTATGGTCTCTTTTCCCATCTGCCTGCCTGCCAGAGTGTTCTCTGACTCCTATATTCTTGTATGCACCGCCCTTTCCGGAGCACAAAGCCTGACTGCATACCCTGTCAAGTCTGGAGACTTTGCCAGTCACTTTCACCCACCAGCTCCAGATCCTGGCAGGGTTTGGCTTTCTGTACCTCAGATCCGAGCCCACTGTTCCCCATCTTAATGGGCCAGGACCACAGTGAGGCTCCTGCCTTTTGACCGTGATCTGTGACTGCTCTGCAGCTGGTGGTTGATATCTGAAATGGTAGATGAAGATGTAACGCTGGTCCCCAGATGTGTCCTTATGAATATTACCAGGGGTGAAGGGTTTTTAGCAATGTGCAGAAGTTTGAATTTCATTCACATAGATATCAGAAGGTCAAGTGCGTCTCTGGTCCTCAGTAGTGAGTTAGGGAAATGCTTTGGATAAATGAAGGCAGAAAGATGAAAGTGATCATGGCATGGACAGCTGCTACCTCTTCATCCAGCTCACCTGGAGGGCAAATTCCTTAAGTTCCAGAGACCATCTTCCAGATCGACTAGGGAAATGCACAGGAAGCAAAGACCTGGTACAAGGCCAAACCGGATATGTGACAAAGAGACATGTTAGCCCTCTCCCCATCCTGGTCTGGGAACTAAAGAGGATACTCCAGAGCCTTTTCCCATGGGAAGGTTGGGGGGTGGGGGGGGCGGGGACGGGGGGGGGGGCGTCTTTCTTTTCTCATGGGTTTCAAAGGGTTCTACCTCATGCGAATAAAGAGAACTCATTCTTGCTTCCATACAGAATAAGCGAGAGAAAACAGGGTGTGAATAAAAATAGAAATGAGCTCAGCGCTCTCACAAGCGCGGTTCTCAATGGATCTGGACCTTCAGTGAGTGGAAAGAGCGCATTTGCAATGGAATCCCACGGACAGGCTTCTGGGCTTTCTGTTTTCGCCACATTAACACCCCAACAAAGGGCTGTGGCATCGGAGCTAAGACAGGAAATGAGGGGGTGAGCAGACATTGGCTACATTCCCCCTTTCCTCTGAGTTCAGACAGACAGTCCTGAAGGCTGGGTGCTGGTTGCCTAGGAAACAGCTTGACTGTGAAACTAGAAAAAGCTCTGTCTGCATCAGGAGAGGCAATTACTGGTTTTTGTTTTGTTTTGTTTTTATTTTTTTCTTCCTTTCTTTCTGGTATTGTGTGATGCTGGGGGTGGGGAGGAACTTCTTTTAACGGTGGCTCTGAGCCATTTTTTCACACATAAGGAGACAAGTCATATTCTCTATTTCCCACCCCCTCTCCATCTCCCACCCCTCCCCCCTCGTGTGTGTGCGTGTGTGTGTGCGTGTGTGTGTGTGTGTGTGTGTGTGTGTGTGTGTGTAGCATCATAGCTGGTACTGAACCTAGCAGACACTTGGCGTGGCTTTTTTCCCACCCACCCAGCTTGCTGCACTTAACGGGCACCAACTGAATAATGAGGATGTGATAAGAAAGTAGGTTTGGTAGTGAGAACTTAACTCCATTTCTGTAATTTTCATGGTAGTAAAAACTTAAGTTTCATGATGCAGTGTTAGAATATCAATCTTTTGTAAATTGAAACATCATTAGGATGCAAAAGCTTTTAATTCACCAACTCTGAAAAATATAGCTATTGTTTTTGAAAGATATAAAAAACTTAAGAAAAATATAGAAAGTTTTTATGACCCTTAGACTTGAGCAAAAGAATGCAGGTTCACTAGTTCCAAGAAAACGGAACTGAATGTAGGATTTTAGGCCTTCACTGCATTGGGATACATTCTATATTCCAGGAGGGGTACATTATCCCTGAGTCAGAGGACATTTGCTGGATTAACATTCAAGAGAGGAAGGGAAGGATTAACATTTCTCAGACCTCAGGGAAGAGAACCCACCTGTGGGTGGGAAAAGGCCCAAAGCAGGAAGACACATTCCTGACCACAAAGAAAGATGCAAGTCATCTGGGTGGTCCCAGGAACTGGCTGACCCACAAGATAAATGGTTGGGCAAGGTTACATCCTTACAAAAGATAAGTATATAAGATGTTTTCTGCACAACCCTGACTAAACTTGGGTTGGGACCTTTTAAGATTTTCTACTGTTTTTATGTTATGTTTCCTTGATTACCCCCTCACCCCCACTTGGTTTGTGGTTCTGCCCTATATAAGCCCTCCACTCCCAGCCCATGAGGTCAATTCCTCTGCCCCTGCATGGGTTACAAATTGACCATCAGTCGACTGATTCCCGAAATATACCTCTTGCTGTTGCATCAAGAATGGTGTCTTGTGAGTTATTGGGTGGCCGCGAATTCCTGAGGCTTCAGGGGGGGCCTCCCTTCATGGGGGGTCTTACATTTTCTGTTTGAATAAGTATAGCTGTGTAGTAAGGGTGTGCGCTGAAGTTTCTCATTAGATTTCCCCCTCTACTTGTGTTCAGACCCAGGTGAAATGCATGTGGAGTCAACAAATAGTAGGAGCTACCTGTCTGTGGAACCGAAATGAGCCTTGTAATACCACTGTGCTGACTGGAGAATCCACACTGCAGGTACAGATAGTGCCAGACTACCTCTGCCACTCCCAAGTTTAGTTCCCAGCTAAGGAGCCATGTCTTACCAGGAGGAGTTCTTAGTCAACATGCACTACAAAAGACTTTTAAGCCGGGCTGTGGTGGCACACGCCTTTAATCCCAGCACTTGGGAGGTGGAGGCAGGCAGATTTCTGAGTTCGAGGCCAGCCTGGTCTACAGAGTGAGTTCCAGGACAGCCAGGGCTACACAGAGAAACCCTGTCTCCAAAAAAGAAAAAAAAAAAAAAAGACTTTTAAAACGACAAGTCTGTCATTTAACTAGCAAAGCAGATGTTGTGTAGACTGCCAGACTTCCCCTTCCAGTCTATGGGGCTTTCATTTCCCCAGCTGTGGGTAACTGGGGCTATCTGGATATTCCTGAAGAGTTGTCTTCAGAGAAAGAGAAAATGAGTGGCCTTCTTTATGGTCTCCCCAAATCAATCGATGGCCAAGAATGATTGGAGGGAAGGGACTCTAAAGAGCAGAGGCCTCGATGGGGGCATCGATGAGGAGTTGCCCAGGAGAGCTGACACCATAACAGGGGATGCACGATTCAGCTCTTGGCTTCCTCAGTCCTGTTTCTTCTAGTTTGCACCATGTTTTGTGTGTAAATCTTTGTCTTTCTTCCCAAGGAGCTGGCTTGAGAAAGTTAACTTCAAAGGAGCTACACTCTGCACTTAGGTCGTAAGATGTGTTAGATGCCCCCATGACCGCTGCCTGCCCCCTTTCATGGAGAATTGCATCTGAAAACCTGTTTCCATTTTTTTCCAGCTTACCTCTGCAGAGTTCCTATCCATCTGGTGTTGAACCTTTCAGACTATTCTTACTGCTTCTCTCTGGCTTCCCAGCCTCTTTTTTCTTACTCCAGTTTCTACAAGAGTTGTCTTTTCTTGCAGTTTCTCCATTGAGTTTGGTTGATGCTAATACATTTTGTGGTTCCTAAGAACCTTTAAAAAATTCTTTAGATTTTAGTTTTACCCTTTTCTTTTTTGGCAGAGTCTTCCTCTGTAGCGTAGGCTGTCTGAGAATTCATTATGTAGAATTCATGTACTCAGATTTACCTTGAATATACAGTAATCCTTCTGCCTCAGCTCTCTTAGAGCTGAGATTACAAGCCTGAGCCACTACACCTAGCCAATTTTGTACTCTGATTTCATGGACTCACTGTTTGGTCTAAAGATACTCATGAGATTTTTAACTATTTTTCTTCTCCCTGTATTATATCTGTATATCCCCTTTCTCTGTGTTTGCTTGGGCTTCTTGGTATAGTCAGTAAGGTTTGGTTGCCTTTCCATTTTTTGAGATCCATTTTTATTTTTGGTTACATATATGTGTGTGTTTGTGTGTCAGTATGTACATATGAGTTTAGGACCCCAGGGATCCAGAGGTTTCAGATACCCTGAATGTACAGTTACAGGCAGTTATGAGCTGGATTCTGGGAACTAGACTCCAAGAGCAGTCAGTGCTTTTAACCTATGAACCATCTCTCCAGTCCTATGCGTGCGCACTAAAAAAATCTTTTAAAAATTTTATTTTTTTATATGTATGCTTTTTGATTGCCTGTATGTGTACCACGTGAGTGTCTGGTACTCACAGAGGCCAGAAGAGGACATCAGATCCTCTCAAAGTAGAGTTCTAGTTGAAACATGTAGCTGCCAAGAATTGAGCTCTGGTCCTCTCAAAGAACATTAAATGTTAACGGCTGCATCATTTTTTCCAGCTCTTAGAAAAGCTTTTAAAATTCTATTATGTATTTATGGAGAGAGTTGCCTGTGCCGTAGCCACATGTTGAGGTCAGAGGACAACATCTCTTCTCCTATCATGTGGGATCCCAGGGATTGAATTCAGGTGGTCAGGTTTGGTGGTAAATGTACCTGGACTTGGTGAGCCATCTTACTGACACGTGCCCATTCATATTTATAAGAGATACACTAAAAAGATCTCTGAGCCTGTTGTGTCACAGTCAAACACTTTGTGTGTACTTGATGTGACTCCTGGTGCCCAGATGTTCTGTCAAACAATGCTTCACAATGGCTCTAGGTCCCCTAATTTTGATAATCATGCTAACTCCTACCAATTATTTAAATACCTGTCTTCTTTCCTTATTGAAGTGATTCTTTTACTTCTGATTTGAGTTTTTCCCGGGCACTAGACAATTCAAAAAGTCCACAAAATGATGTTCCATTTAAAAAGCAAAGCATAGGAAAAGGTTACAACTCTCTCCACCAAAGCCTTCAAGAGGGCACAGCATAGGAAGTTCTGGGTTCGGAAGCACCTGAAAAGGCTAAGCTATAGTAGCCTGTGGATGGATTGCTAGTGTCTAGGACCACTGCCCAGGTCACCCCGTAAGTTCGCCAGGATTTCCACTCTTCCCATGCTCTGCTTTGGGAAATGTTAGACAACATTACCAAAACCACCAACATTACCAGAGAAGTAATGAACTCCTATGGTTAGTTCTTAGCAATTGTCAGGACATGATCCTGACTTCCTGAAGGATACATGTGACTGTAGTCCCAGAGATGACTGCTGTGTGTTCCCACAGACCTTCTTTTCATGGACCTGTGCATCAAGTATTCAGACTACAAACAGGGGAGTTCATTGAATTGCCACCTATATCTTAAATTCTTCCTTAAGAGACCTTCATTCCTCGATAGCCTCAAGTCTGGATTGTATGATCTCACCGAGCTTTAGTATTTATTTTTCTAGTTTTGACATAAAAACAAACAAAAAAAAAACCATAGCTCCAATCTTGAAGGGAATAAGAGCTTATTCTGGAGCCATTTTGAGTGACCATGGCCCAGATTTAGGGTTTCCTGAATTCCATGTTCCAATGTAGAAGTAATTTCATGAAGTTATAGTTTTACAGAATAAGGAAAAGTCATGAATCAAGGCAAGTTTGAAATACATTGGTGGAATCCCTTCCTGGCCTTTTGGCTAAGATCAAGTGAAATACATTGATGGGCACACCAGAAAGATAGACGCATCAACGTGGAGGTTGGGGAGCTCTGTAGGCCTAAGCTGCCGTCTGATGACATTCTTAACTCTTGGATTGTTGGAAACTTAATGTTAAGTTAATAGATTCTAAGAGGCTTTTATTTATTATCAGGAGGTGTTAGCTCAGATACAGAGCTGGGCAAAGAACGACTGTTCCAGAAGGCTAAAACTGGTCCAAATAAGGTAATTAGCCTCTGAACCTACAAACATCCAATTTCTCCACAGTACTGAAGTTCCAATTGGTCCACCAGTCTCTGCAGACACAGCTGCTTTTCAGGAATTTTCATTCACTCTAGCCTATTCTATGTTTATATATGCTGCCTTTCTTTTCCTGTGATAAAATACCATGAACTAAGGCAAGGGCTTGTTTGAACTTACAGTTACAGGGTGATAAGAGTTTTTCACTATCAGTGCAGGGAGCGTGGCAGCAGGTAGACAGGATGGCTTGAGCAGAGAGCTGAGAGTTTAAATCTTGAACAGAAAAAAACAAAGGAGGGAGAGAACTGGAATTGGCAGAAGTCTTTCAGAGCAGCGGTTCCCAACCTGTGGGTCATGACTTCTTTGGGGGTTGAATGACCCTTTAGAAGGGGTTGCCGAAATTTATTTTTATCGAGTAATTTTATCAAGTACAGCAACAAAAATAATTGTATGGTTGGGGGGGTCATTACAACATGAAGAATGGTATTAACATTTTTTTTTCCCATGAGACTCAGGCGGAGACGTGTGGGACTGAGCGGGACTGAACGGACTGAGGCAGAGAGAGAGAGAGAGAGAGAGAGAGAGAGAGCGAGCAGAGGGCCCGTACCCTCTGCAGACAGCTGCCTTAGCCGCTGCTCCACCACCAAAGAATGGCATTAAAGGGTCACAGCACTAGAAAGGTTGATAGACATTGCTTTAGACTCCCAATGCCCTCCTCCTGTGACATACGTTATCAAGGTCACACTTACTTAAGCCCACCTACATAATGTCACCAACTTACCATCAAGTGTTCAAATACATAAGCCACTGGGGACATTCTATTCAAACTACCACATTTCATAACCTGGGCCTCAGAGATGTTCATGGCCATATCGTAATGCAAAATGCATTTTGTCCAATTTCAAAGTCCTGATAATGTTTTGTAGTTTCAACACTGTTTAAAAGTCCAAAGTCTCTTTTGAAATACAGCTACTTGTAACCTTTTGTAAAATAAAAAAAAAAAAAAGCAAAGCACATACTGTAGGCATAACTTTTTTACAACCTATTTTTAATAAGGGTTCAACCTCTCCTGTAGCCTATCACCCCGCAGAGGCACTGGAAGAGAGAAGTGATTAGGATATGGGGGAAGTAGATCTGTTCAGCAATAATAGTTCCTTGAGAGTGAGCTCAATCTTCTTGGGCAGCCGTTCAGTCCTGTAGCAAACACTAAATACAATTCAGCAGCTGCAGAGCAGTCCTCTAGGCAGGCAGACACCAGGCACAAACCAGCAGCTACAGTCCAGACCTTTCAGCAAGCAGACAGCAAGAAACTGTAGTTCAATCCTGATGAAACCTCCATGCTCGACAACCAGCCTGAGGCAAGGCTGCTGAAGCAGCAAGCTGCCACAGGAACCTCATGAGCAGTTCTTTGGCAAGTTTCTCTCATGGGCAACATTACAACAATGCTATGTAAGGTGAACCAATGCATGTGTGTCTTTAGCGAAGAATAGTGAGGCAGAGCAAACCAAAACAAAGCTCAGTGCTTGTTCCCACTGTCTGTGGGGGTCATATTCATACTCCTTCATCAAGAGCCCTTTCACATGCCTGCTATACGTGTGTCTGCTTCAGGAAAACAGTCTTTCATGTGTTTGCTTTAGCAAGACATCCTTTCACCTGTGTGCTCCAGCAAAACATTATTTGGCATAGCCTTTCTGCTTGTAATATGCATCTTTCTCTTGCTCTGGTCCCATTCTTTGTATACAGCTCTCCTTGGCAGATATTTTGTGACTCAAGCATCAACAACAGCTTGCGGTCCCTAACCTAGCCCAGGCTACATGTCCACAGCTTCACAAAATGGCCTCCTAGAGTCTCCTGACCTCACAGGGTCTTTACACAGGGACTCTCCTGCCACATGTTGCCAGGCCCCCGTGGCTCTCTAAAACCACAGAGGAAGATTCCACAAACCCTTTAGTGTTTCATCCTTCATGATTCTAAAGCTAAAGCCATGTGAATGACACTGCCAAGTTCTGTTGCCTGCTTGGGATGGACCTCTTGAATGACATTGGAAGCAGGATTTTAACCTACTTACTTGATAGGATGAGAAAATACTTTAGATTCCATTTTCACAAATTGGGAGCTTACCTGACTGGCAAGACTTAACTCAGCTACTTTACCTACTTTTCTGTTGCTATGATAAAGCACCATGACCAAGGCAACTTACAGAAGAAAGAGTTTCTTTGGGTTTGGGTTCCAGAGGAATAAGACTCCATCACCATCATTTGTTGGAAGTTATGGCCACCATAGACAGGCATGGCAAATTGAGCAGAAAGCTGAGAGTTCACAGCTTAAAGCCACAAGCACGAAGCAGATAGAACTGGAAATGGTCAAACCTCAACTTGACAATGAATTTCATTCAATTGCTTGTCTCATTTAATAATAGGCTGGGGGAGGGGCTGAAACAGTGAAGAGAAGCTACTGCTTGCAGTTACCTGCTTCCTACCAATGGCATTAGATCCACCAGGCTTCTAGCCTTTGAATTTGACTGTGGTTCCAGGTACTCAGGAGCATTCTGTCTACCTGAACAGCTCCAACACAGAATCTGCTGACTAGAAAGAACTTGATTCCCTGTGTAGGTGGCCTGATTTTGCTACATGTTTATCCCCACCAGTTTGCCACCCAGCTCCCCAATACCCACACTTTCTGCTAATCATTTCCAGTGAAGACCCCCAAACTCGGGAGACCCTTACTCAAGTCTTGGGAAATGACGGCCACCCAAAAATCACAAGACACCGTACCTGGATGCAATCAGCAGAGGTTTATTGGGGAGAGTTGGCTAGCCAATGGTCAAACTGCTCGTCCATGCAGGAACAGGATTTGACAAAAGACCAGCAAGCTAAGGGTCTTTTTATAGCATGGGGTGGGGAAAGGGAAGAATTTTCACGTAGTTACACATGATTGGTTGCTTTACAAATTTTGAACATCAGCAGGCTGTAACACTGGGAAGACCTTAAAGGGGGGGGAGGGGTTACCAAGAACAAGCTAGGAAAGTTAGTTAGTTCTTTGAACTACCCAGATGACTTGCATCTTTCTCTGTGGTCAGGAATGTATCTTCCTGCTTTGGGCCTTCTTCCCTGAGGCTTGAGCAATGTTACTCTTCCTGGAATGTATCCTGGGGCAGTGAAGGCCTGAATGTAAGAACATTCAGTTCCGCTTTCTGGTTCCTGCATTCTTTTGCTCAGGCCTAGGGGTAAAGAAAAAGCCTGTATATATTTTATAAAATGGTCTTTATAATTTTTCACTCTACACCAGTAAACAAACTCCACATCTGTTTGATTCTGAATGCTTACAGATTACTGAGCCTAGACAACTTCTTGATCGCAATTGACTTTAAATGTATGTCTGGATCTGTGTTTTGGTGGTAGCATCATGACAACGAGGACCTTCAATAAATTCTGTTCACATGGGCCCTGTCTAAGTGTGATGATATAATATAATATGGTAATCTTATTTCTGCTTATGAGACAGCAAGTGGCACCAGGTAGCATTATAACTCCAAGCACCGTGGGAGTTTGTATCAGGCATAGTATGGATGTGGGTGGGCATAATATAAAAATGTCTCCCCCCACTCTTCTCCTGTTTGAGGTTCACAATGGAGGCTGCATCCTAATAATAGCCAGCTTCCTCCTCGGTTGCACTGTTCCTTCTGAGGCTCCTTCTCTCCAAATTCACCAATTCTTCCATGAGTGGGACCAGAGGCCAGAATGTATGGCAGATATAAACCTGTGTAGCTCAGTGAGGTATTGGGTCTGTGTTAGGAGCCTTTAATTCCCAAGTTATAAAAATTTACCCTAGCCTGGAGTGATAGAAAGCAGCTGCCTCTGCACTTCTGGGGGGATCTGCTGTGCCCACTTCCTTCTCCAGGCTCCTCCCAGCTCTGCATCTGTGGTCATAATATGGCCGATGCACTGCGCATTCCCAAGACCCTCTGCAGCAGCAGCTGCGGCTGCTGCTGCCCAAATACATGGAGGGCAGCCGCTCACTAGGCTCTTGCCTGCTGTCTGACCGAGACCTTTCTGGGTGACAGAGAGCTCCTAAGCATGATGTGATTGTCTTCATTTCAGTTTTGGGAGGTGATAAGCGATGAGCATGGCATCGACCCCACTGGCAGTTACCATGGCGACAATGACTTGCAGCTGGAGAGAATTAATGTGTACTACAATGAAGCTGCTGGTAAGGGTTTGGATGTCAGTCTTGCTTTCCATACTGTGGCAGAGGAAGCTGCCTACCAGCATGCAGACAAGGAAATGCTTTTTTGCATACTCATTTAAAATGCCAGCTGCAACAACAACTACAAAAAGCACTTCATAATTCCTGAAGACTTCTGCATGCTTTGTGTCTCCATTTTTTTTCATCCTTTGTCTCAATGCTGGGGTTTCTGCACTGAATTCTTTTGCTACATCCATCTCCTTTCCCAAGCCCAGTTCTAAGTCAGCTCTTGTCCCCACAGGCAACAAATATGTACCTTGGACCTGTGTGTGCATACCACAGTGTGTGAAGCTCAGAGGAGAAACAGTGGGAGTCAGTTCTTTCCTACCATGTGGGTTCCTAGTGGACCTGGAGCCTGGCACCATGGACTCAGTGAGGTCGGGACCATTTGGCCAGATCTTCAGGCCAGACAACTTTGTGTTCGGTATGTTGTCATGCTCCATGAGAGCTGGCCAGATGACTCACTCCCTTCCTAGCAGCCGTGAGCTTTACAGTTCTGTGTGCAGCATCCAGCTGAGCCTGTGTCCCACAGACCACAAGTCCTGGCCTAACCTATGCAGCTGACAAGATCATGTCTGTGGTCACTCTTGACAGCTCAGAGGAGAGTGTGGGCCTGTAGAGGCTATGCAAGGCCTCTGTGAGGAGCAGCCTCCTGGGGGGGGGGGAGGGGTGGAAAGGATGAAAGCCTTCAAAGAGGGCATCACAGGCTGCAGGGGATTTCAAAGGACCGCTGATGTCAGGTAACCACTTCAGTGACCAAGGTGTAACCCAAATGCTTAGAGTTGTCTTCCTTGCCCCTTTTAATTATACCTAATTAAGAGTATTTATAGAATGCTCTCTGTGATTATTTCCATAAGCAGTTCCTTTCTCTCAAGTTGATTCTTTGTTTGAGACAGTCTCATATACCCCAGGATGGACCCTCTTGCCCCCAAGTACCAGCCTCATGGGGCATCTGCCACCACATTCAGCTCCTCGGCTTGATTTTAGGCCTTTTTTCCTCTCCCCCAGAGTCTTGCAAAGGTGATTTTAATTTTTACACTAATATCTAAAACCAGCACAGTTGAAGACAGTAATGAAGTGCCATACCATACCAGACATATGCACACATTGTGTGATGCTTAAAACTGGCTAGGCATTTTCATCTCAAACATTTCCTTGAGGTAAAATATCAGCATCCTCTTGGCTTCCTGATGCGTACAGACATTGTTGTTTCTATGGCAACAGCACAGCAGGGCTTTTACTCCCCTCAGCTGTAGCTTAGCAACTGCAATCAACATTTCCCCAACACTGTGGATCTCAGCCTTTTTGAGGGTCATTAAGCTATGGAAATTTTACCTTTGGAAATAAAAGTATACCTTAAAGATTATCCAAGGCATCCCAAGAATAGTCCCACCTTGCCCTTCATAATCTGAATGACACAAGATGGGATTCCTATGTGTGTCTCTTGTATTCTCTTTCTTCTGACAGGCTGGAGCAGCACAGGAAATACCTTGGCAAAAGGCACAGAGGGCACTGACCGTGGAATCAGCTTAGGCATCATACAGTCTCCTACAGTGTCAGCCATCAACATCAAACCCTATAATGCCACTCTTTCTGGGTACCAGCTGGCAGAGAACACAGGTGAAACGTATTGCATCAACAAGGCCCTGTATGACAGCTGTCTGCTTCTGCACACTGAAGCTGACCACACCCATATATGATGACCTCACCTACCTGGTGTCAGTCACCATTAAGTGGGGTGACCACCTGCCTGCACTCCTCAGACCAGCAGAATGCAGACCTCAGCAAATGGCTATGGATATGGTGCCTTTCCCGTACCTTTGGCCAGCAGTGCAGTCAGCCATTCTTCGTCTGGAAAAGCTGGTGCTCCCCAGCAGAGGTCATGCTTTCCCTGTGATGCTGATTCTAACAGTAAAATAAGTGGGTGAGGGGGTTTAGACACCAGTACAGCTTTTGCTGAGGCGATGGCATAATGAAGCCATCTTGTAACTGATGTGGTCATAGCTGTCCAGTGACAGCCCTTCCAATAGGGGCCATCAGAGGAGTGATAACAGCTTTGGGATGTTCCAAGTCTAGGGCCTCCCTGGCGTAGAAGGGATTCAAAGCCCTGTTCATGAAGGTTCTGGAAGGGGCTGAAATATTTAGGCCAGGAGCACCAGGGTCTGGAAGTACACATGGAGAAAGGTATGATCTACATGGTGTTACACCTGTCCACAGATCAAAAAGGACTTCCTAACTAGTGTTTTTATAGCAATACAGTTAGTCCTGCCAGCTGGTTCTCTTGGTCCTCATCATTCTAGAACAAAGTGACAACCTTAACAAGTGCAATGGCCAGAAAGCTCATTTATCCAGCTATAAATTTCTTAGGAAGAATTCCCATGCAGTGACAGGTTAGAACCAAAAAAAAAAAAAAAAAAAAAAAAAAAAAAATCCAACCTGGCTCGTCGACTTCCCATGTTCTCATGTGGGTCTCAGGTGATACTCTCTGGTCCTTCTTTCACATTCCCTGGGTTGAGCCCTTTGCTGTCCAAAGCCATCATCTGCTATATAGTACAGGCTTTCAGCTTTCTTATCTTCCTTGGTTCCATCTCTATGACCCTTCTTGGGCATCCTAGGCTCTAGACCATTCTCAAAATCTCCTGTCAAGTCTCCCATTCCACATCATGGATGAAGTCAAGCTGAACACCCCTCTATAACCATAGGTCCCTTGCCTGTAGATTGACCCAACCTCAAGTAGAAACTATTTGGATGAAAAGTTGTATCTGTAGGGAGCATGCACAGACATTTTTCTTGTTACTCTCAGTAAGCACTACAGTATAAATAGCTATTTACATGACATTTACACTGCTTAGGTGCACTGACTCATCTAGAGACGATTTAAAGTACACAAAGGGGTGTGAAAGGTTCCATGCACATAGGACCTATGTTTCTATGCTTTATAGAAAGGATACATATCTACTGGTCTATGTAACACTTTCCCGTGGGTACTGAAGGAAAACTGTCATAGTTCTCTATTCCCGAATAATAAGTCACTGCAAAATGAGTGGCTGAAAGTGACCATAGTTGATTTACAGTCTCAAGGGAGCAGAAACTCAGCAGTAAGGATGAGTCCTTCCCTGAGGAACACACAAAGTGAGCCTGCCTGGTCTATACTGTTCATCTCAAGGTGAGGCTCATTTTACACACGTCTTCTGAGGGCCTTCTCCTCTCTGTGACTATTGACCAAAGGCTGCTCTCTATATCTGGAAGCTGCCTGGCCATTCCCCATGACACAGTAGCTCTACCTTTAAAGCCAACAAGAGAACATCCTGTGCCTGATGGTCCAAGCCGAGCTGCTCTTCTGTCACCATCTATAAACAGTCTTGTTTTAGGAGCCATTAGAGATAGCCAGGAATCCGTAAGGTCAACTGATGTGAAACCTAACTGCCTATAAAACCCATCTCAGTAGTACCTAGATTAGCATTTGGACAGCTGGAGAGGGGTCATCTTAGAATCTGCCTAATGCACATGGGCTGAGGTAGATTAGAAACAGCATGATCTTCGGACCCAAATAAACCAGATAAAGCTTATCACAGGGTAAATAATTTAGCTCATTCGTTAGTAAGTACTATGCTTGTTTTGCTAAATGGCAAGACTGACCTGGCTAATAAACTTTAGAGCATTCACATAGGTTCATTATGTGTGTATATGTAAATAAGCCAGAAAGTATCAGTAGCAACATTTGGGGCTATAAAACACTATTATTTCTTGGTATCTAAGGGGCCGTCCCAAGATCCCTGTGGATGCCAATAATATGGTCAAAGATTTGCATATAATCTATACACTTCCTCCTGTTTACTGTGTACTGTCTCTAGATTACTGATAAACCCTGATACAATGTCAAAGCCATGCAAATGGTTGTTTAGCATGACAAAAAACTGTTCACACATGCTCAGTACTGACACATCTTTCTTTTAATTTTAGATATATTTCATCCATGATTGGCTGATTTTATGAGTGTGTCCTATGTAGACATAGGAGCTAAATATAGAAAAAAAACCTGTAAACTTCATCTTATATCTGACATATGAAGATAGTGCCTAGGACTGCTATGTACACATGGCAATGGGGCATCTATAGCAACAGATGCAAAGGATCACCCCTCCCACCTAATCGAGCATTTCTGTGATTTATCTGTAATTAAAAGGGACCATAAGAACCGGGAATGATTTGGGGTTTCTCTGAAGATCCCAGCTTCACAGTCAGGAAGGCCTCTGGACAGATTTTTGTTTTAAACTTCTGAAGTGCTCTTGGCCTAATAAACACTGTTGAAAAATTTATTTCAACATTCCTTTTTTAGCTAAAGGGGATCCCTTGGTGTTTTGACTTTCCCTGGATGTTCCTTAGCTTCAGCTTCCTGTGCAGACTACTCTCACAAAAGCAGCATAGACCACGGTAGGAACAGGGTGTGAGAGGCTGTTTCTGAATCAGAGGCTGGAGTACAGCAGTGTGGCTGGGAAAGGCCCACATGGAAGAGCACACAGGGCAGCCATTTCTGAGCCAGGCTCTCTCTCTCATGCTGGTAAATGTTTGCTGCAAAACTCCCCCTTGTATGATTTCAGCAACAGCAAAATTAGGCTCCGTTCAAATAACTGGCTTCCTTCCCTGCAGAAGAGAAGAAAATATTGATGTCAACCTCCCCAACTTGTTATTTGCCTTGAAAGCGAAAATGAACATATCTTGGGCCCTGGAATACTCTGGAAGAACTGAATAGTGTTCTTTCTACACTAGCTTGGCCCTGTGGAGGGTGGCCTCACCCAAATTCCTTGGCAAAAAGATTTTGGTGAGATGTAAAAGCCAGTGTTCTGTGATTAGGTAACGAGGGAAACAAAGTTGCAAGGCAGTGGGAACAAGGGCTCCTGGGTTCTGGGTACCTCACAGAGCTGATCACTCTACTACACTGTGTGGTGCAAGGGGTTCCCTGGGGACCTACAGACCAAGGGACTCGTATAGAAAGGAACGTTCAAAAAACGCCTCAGCTTGCTGCTTATGAGTGCCACTGTTTTGTCGCAACTACAGGCCACTGGTTCTTCTCATGGATCAAGAGTATAAATGGTGTTTTAGTTCGGGTTTTACTACTGTGAAGAGACACCATGACCAAGGCAAGTCTTATAAAAGACAACATTTAATTGGGGCTGGCTTAGTTCATAGGTTCAGTCTATTATCATCAAGGCAGGAACATGGCAGCATCCAGGCAGGCATGGTGCAGGAGGAGCTGAGAGTTCTACATCTTCATCTGAAGGCTGCTAGCAGAATACTGACTTTCAGACAGCTAGGATGAGGGTCTTACAGCTCACACCCACAGTGACACACCTACTTCAACAAGGCCACATCTTCTAATAGTGTCACTCCCTGGACGGAGCATATTCAAACCATCACAGATGGTAAGAGGAGGATGTGCACACAAAAGCATGGGGAGCCGAGGAAAGGGTTCAGTTAACTAGACCAGTGGTTCCCAACCTGCCTAATACTGCAACCCTTTAATACAGGTCCTCAGGTTATGGTAACTCCCCAACCATATGATTTGTTTTGTTGTTCCTTTATAACTATAATTTTGCTACTGTTATGAATCATAAAATAAATATTGGATATGCAGGATATCTGATATTCAATCCTATGAAAGGGTCATTCAACCCCTTAAGGGGTCATGACTTGTAGGTTGAGAACTAATGAACTAGAAAATCCTATGGAAAGTATCAATCAGCTTTCTGTCACTATGACAAAACACCCTGAATGAAAAATGGTGTTATAAGGAGGAAGGATCAACTTGGCTCACAGTTTCAGTGGCTTGCTTCATGACTGGTTGATTCACTGCTTTGTGGGCCTGTGCTAGATGTATACACTAGGATGGAAGCTGATGGTAAAGGAAGGTGCTGTGTGAATGGAGGCTATGAATGGAAAGAGAAAGAAAAGGTGGGTCGGGAGTCCCAGTATCCCCCTCTAGGGCACTCTCTCAGTTACTATGGGACTGACATGAGTCGATTGTGATTTATAAAGGAGCACATGAGACAGAGTGAGTGCACATTCAACCTTTGGCAGCCAGGAGCCCAAATAAACCCTCCCCATCTTGTTTTATCAGATATTTTGACACTGTGGCAAGAATAATAAGAAATACAAGCTCCCTGAGTAGGAGAGGGAGAGAAGAGGGCAGAGAGAGGGAAAAGGCGGTGTAGGATATGACCATGCCAGCTGTAGCAGCTCAGATTTATGGAACTAACATTGTTATGTGGCAGGTAGTATTGTAAGTGTTGTCACACATTAGTCTGTTTAGTCTTTGTAACAGCCCCAGGGAGGTACAATTGTCCCTCAGTGTTCATGGCAATAGCTCAGATCCTTAGATGCTTCAAGTTTCTTATACAAACCCGTATAGCACCTGCATAGCCTATGCACAGCCTCCTATGGACTGCACATTATTTCTAGACTACCAACAATGCCTGACATTATGCATGCCATGCTGTATTTACTGTGCATGTCATATTGTACTGTTCGGACAATGACAACAGTCAGAAGCATTTATTGCAAATATTTTTAACTCCTTTAATATGGTTAGGTGAATGAACATAAGCAGAGGGTAATATTATTCCCACTTCACAGAAGAGGAAGTGGGTAAGAAGAGGTTAGGTGTTTGAGTGGCCTGTGCTCTTAACCAGTCAGGGAATGGGGTGGGGGGTTTATTCTTCCCCTCACACAAAAATCTTGGCTATATGAAATGATCCATTCAGAGGATGTGGTACGGTCCAGGTGATGGAGAGAATGACAGCAGCAGGAGAAGGGATTATATATGTCTGAAACTTTGTGTTTAAGTCAAGGAATAAGAAGAGGGTATTTGATAGCTAGGCAGTGGTGGTGCATGCCTTTAATCCCAGCACTTGGGAGGCAAAGGCAGGTGGATTTCTGAGTTTGAGGCCAGCCTGGTCTCCCAAGTGAGTTCCAGGACAGCCAAGGCTATACAGAGAAACCCTGTCTCAAAAAACAAAAAAAACAAACAAAAAAAAAAAAAAAACAAAAACAACAAAAAAAACAAAAACAAAAACAAAAACAAAAACAAAAAAAAAACAACAAAAAAACCCAAAAAAACCAAAAAAGAGAAGAGGATATTTGTTTGTCTTTTTAAAAGATTTATTTATTTATTTATTTTTATGTAGATCAGTATGCTCTTGCTGTCTTCAGACATGATGCCAGAAGAGGGCATCAGATCCCATTACAGATGGTTGGGAGCCATCATGTGGTTGCCGGGACTTGAACTCAGGACCTCTGGAAGAGTAGTCAGTGCTCTTAAGTGCTGAGCCACCACTCCAGCCCCCTAGTATTTGTCTTGATTACAAAGGCAAAAATGTTAAAATTATGTGCAAAAAGGAAACTTGTCTGAACAAGTAGAGGAAAAGGGGGATATTACCACCAAATACCCACAGCGAGGCACACATCTAGAGAGGGCGGGATACATCAGACCTCTGAATACTTTTCTAGATTTGAAAATAAGAGTATTTTGTGTGTGTATGAGCACACGTGCCCAAGTGCACTCACACACAAAGGAGAACATTTTGTGAAGTCATTTCTCTTTGTCCACCTTTCTGGGGGATCCAGGGATTTAACTCAGTGGCCAGGTTTGTAGGCAGACATCTTTACTTCCTGAGCCTTCATGCCAGCTCTAAATGTTTAAATTTTATAACTAAGAAATATGTATATAACACACATGTATTTATGGGGTTAGAGTGTGACATGAGTTCAAGAGGCCAGGAGGTGCCTCTCATCTCCCATGGCGATTGGACACTTGTGAAAAGGGACTGACACATCCTTGGAGGTGCTTGAAAACTATCACTACGCACTTTACTCTGTTGTCATCAGATGCACAATGAATACATTTGGTGAGATTAACACTGAAACTAATGTTTTCAAAATTTTAGGACCCTTATAAGTGGACTGACAAATCTGTCTCAGGGATGTCTGTCACCTATAGAAGGAATATCTGTCGTGGTTGCAACTAACAAGTGATGTGCCCACAGAACGTGGTTCACCAAAGCTTTCTCACGCGGACCCTTCCTGGTGGAGCCTGGTGAAGGCAACGTGAGAAACTGGGCAGAGTGAGAGACCTGAGTGCATGCTCAGCCGTCCATCCTCTAGTCTAAATTTTGTCATCACTACTCTGCAAAGCCTTCAGGGCACTGATTGCTGTAGGTAACAGCAGTTCTAAAGCAGGAAATGGTCTACGGTTGGAGGACATTTTTGTCCTTTGCCATCCATCACCTGTCCAATGGCTGGCAGAACTGCTCCCTTTAGACAAGAAAGACAGATAAGAGGAGGGAGGGGCTAATTTTTTCCCCTAAGAAACAATTCAGAGACATGTTCTAGAGCAGGGGTAGGGGCTGTTACTTGGCTCATCTTCTCCTGTCATGCACCTGAGCTCCACAAAGCAACCTTGCTTTGTATGGTAGGATGGAGTTTGGATATTCATACTGGAGAGAAAGGAAAGCAGACTCAGCCCTCAGATGAGTCACTTTGGGCAGGGCAGGCATTGTTTGAAATCTGTGTTTCCCTGGCTGGACGCCCGATGGCGGAAGCAGGCCGACTCGGGACAAGGCCCATTACATATGGTCTTCAGGAGCCAGTGTCTGTCCTGAGCAACACAATCACTGTTCACTTACTTCAGGGCTATTCAGTGTCCAGAGCACATGGGATGCTGCTTGTCCTTCAGCATAGCATTTCTATCTGGTGAGGTAGGCTCAAAGGTGAGCTGGGTGGCTCAAAGGCTGGGTTGCTGGAGTATCCATCTAGGAAACGGTAGGAAAACGGAAAACGGAAAACGGAAAACGGCACTACTTTGTGCCTGCTAGGGAACCTCACATCCCCAGGGTCTCTTCCTCTCTCTCTATTGGCCTTAAACTTCCATTATAATGAAGCAACAAATGCTAGTAGGCTCAGGAAACCTTTGTGAAATGCCATAATCAGTGACATTCTTCAAAGCTGGGCCATCTCTGCGGAGGTTCTGGAAGGTTCCAGCTAATCACCTAGAGCCAAGATGTGGCTCTGGAGGCACAGTGGGGAGAAGATGGAGACCAAGCCTTGTCCCTGGGAAGAGGACATCTGGACACACTTCAGTGGGGACCCAACAGCTTGGGGATGGGTGGGAGAAAGAAGAGCATTTAGGACTGTCCATCCCCATCTGAGGAGGTACCAGCACAGCCTGCCTGCTAAGATGGAGGAGCCTGGAGGTCTGGTTCCCTGAAGTGGAGCCCATGATGATGTAACTTCACCCAGGTTTGTGGCTCCCACCTCAGCAAGTGACCCGATATTAATATGGCAAACAAGATGCACGTTTACAACAGCATCACCTTGGACTTTATGGAGGCATTTTCGCTCCATAAACTCTACCTGCTTTCATATACACCTTCTCATTTCCTGTTCACAAAGCCAGCTCCAAGGCACCTATAATTATTTAATGTTTGAAGAAACTGGCTCCCGAGAGGAAAAGGCGGAAGCTCCGGCTTACCTCTCCACTGTGCCAGACCAGCGAAAAAGAAGTCCTAGTGCCAAGCCTAGGGTTTCTGCTAATAGAAAAGCTGCAGGTTCTGTGGCTTCCTTGCTTTGTAGCTGGTCAGCTTTTAAACCTTGCTTTTCTGAGGGGAGGAATCAGGGTAGTGATGATGCCTACTGTATAGGACAGTACTAGCCGAGAGGATGAGATGTGAACCCTGAATGTGGGCTGCAACAGTTCCTCCCCCCCCCCCCCCCGTTATCACATTTTTAAAAGTGAAAAGAATGAGTCATTAACACTATGTTCAAAACATGATCATTGTGACCTTTTGTCAGTGGGATTCTTTGGCTAACTTACCCAGCCCATGAAAACTATTGTACCTTCCATCGCAACATCTCAACTCAGCACTGTATTAGCTACCTCCGCTTCCCTCCCTCGCTCTCCTCGCTCCAACACGTGCCTGTGCCTGAGAGCAGACATTTTGACTTTTAAGAGGCTTTTAGGACCCAAGAATCCAGAGCAGACAAACGACATGCTTCCTCTAACCATACCCAGCAATCTACCAGTAGAGCACCATCCTTATCATCCTTGAAGCAGTCCAGACCCTCTCTGACCCTCCCCTCCGCCTCCCAAGCTGTACCACGCCTGGTTTTCAACTCGCCCTCAATTACCACCCAGACTTGAAAGAGAACCGGGCTGCAGTTCAAGCCCAGGATGCAGGTACCCATTTTCAGAAGGACATCGAGTAGAGATACATTTTCAGTTCTGGGCTCCATGTGCAAGAGAGAAGCCACACCTGTCCTGCTACTGGGAAGGCAGGAGCCCAGTCTCTAGCCCCGGAGTGGTGGGAAGTGAGCAGGGTGGAAGAGGAACCAGAGTGTAACCTAAAGGTCTCGACAATAGACAAACAACTTAGGTGGACGCTGAGGGGAAGCCAGCAGGACCGGCCGAGGGGCGTAGTAACCCTGGGAGGCTGGATACAGGCGGGTGCCCCGCACCTCGCACCGCGCCCCGGCTCCCTCTCGCGGTGCCGCAGTCCCCTCCGCGCCGCCCCTCGGCTCTGCCCCCATGACGTCAGCAGGGCCGGGCGGTCCCGGAGTATAAAAGGCGGAGCGGGGGGAGGGCGACTGGTCTTCTGCGCTCCTCAGCCCTCTGTCCACGTACTGCTCCGAGGGCAAAGAGCCTCCACCCCTTCTACAGCCGGCACCATGCGCGAGATCGTGCACATCCAGGCGGGCCAGTGCGGCAACCAGATCGGTGCTAAGGTGGGCGCACCCTAGGGAGGAAATGGATGAGGTCGCCCCCTCGGGCCGGGGTCCCAAGGTTGGGGGGACGGGGGTCGGGAGGCAGGCCGAGCCTAAGGGTACCAGAGGAGCCCCAGCTGGAGTCGCATTCCGCCGCTGGCTACTGGGCGGGCCGGGTCCTGAAAGCCGACCAACCTGCCACGATGGGTGCGACAGGGTGTCTTAAATCAAGGTCCATTACATTGCTTTGGGACACAGCCCTTCTGCGGAGTGCAGCTGACATTACTCTGGGCTTTTTCGTGTCTGAATTTGGTTTGGGGGTCATTACATGTATTGGAAAATTTCATGTTAAATGTAATTTATATATATATATATATATATATATATATATATATATATATATATATGACTGTCATTTGAATGAAAAAAATTGCAGTGTCATTGGGTTGACAGATGTTACAGAGGCGTGTTTTTAGGCCAACAAACGAGGGTGTTAGACAAAATCTCTTACAAGGGCTCTTCTAGATGTGCCAGAAAAACGATAGGGTCCTCTTTCTCCTCTGCGAGACTGCTCGGAATGCGGGCTGTGAGACCCGACGGCAGCAGGGAGACAGCAATGGGCATTTAACATGGGTGTGGGCGGGTGCCTGTACAAGGACGTGGTCTCTTTCAACACCGCCATATTGCCCACCCAACCTCCCCACTCGCTTTCCTGCTGCCAAGTCACAATGGAGGCTGCATCCTGAGAATGGCCAGCTTTTTCCGTGGCTGCCAGACGCCCTCTCAGGATTGTACTGCCCATCCCCGAACATTCCTAGGCAGGGTCAATACCCGAAGCCAATATGTAGGTCAGTGGTATAAAACTGGGTTGTTGAAAGCTGTAATGGAGTCTGTGCCAGCAGCCATTGATCCCTGGAGGCACAGGGGGCGGGGCACCTGATCTTCCCTTCTGCCTTTCCCTTCCATCATCCTGTATGGATAACATTCAGCCTTGCCTGGAGTGATAGAAAGCAGCTGCCTCTGCAGTTCTGGGGAGATCCGCTGTGCCCACTTCCTTCTCCAGGCTCCTCCCAGCTCTGCATCTGTGGTCATAATATGGCCGATGCACTGCGCATTCCCAAGACCCTCTGCAGCAGCTGCTGCGGCTGCTGCTGCCCAAATACATAGAGGGCAGCCGCTCACTAGGCTCTTGCCTGCTGTCTGACCTTTCTGGGTGAGACCTTTCTGGGTGACAGAGAGCTCCTAAGCATGATGTGATTGTCTTCATTTCAGTTTTGGGAGGTGATAAGCGATGAGCATGGCATCGACCCCACTGGCAGTTACCATGGTGACAGTGACTTGCAGCTGGAGAGAATCAATGTGTACTACAATGAAGCTGCTGGTAAGGGTTTGGATGTCATTCTTGCTTTCCATACTGTGGCAGAAGAAGCCTCCTACCAGCATGCAGACAAGGAAATGCTTTTTTGCATACTCATTAAAGAAAAGCACTTCATAATTCCTGAAGACTTCTGCATGCTTTGTGTCTCCCTTTTCTTTTCATCCTTTGTCTCAATGCTGGGGTTTCTGCACTGAATTCTTTTGCTACATCCATCTCCTTTCCCAAGCCCAGTTCTAAGTCAGCTCTTGTCCCCACAGGCAACAAATATGTACCTCGGGCCATCCTAGTGGACCTGGAGCCTGGCACCATGGACTCAGTGAGGTCGGGACCATTTGGCCAGATCTTCAGGCCAGACAACTTTGTGTTCGGTATGTTGTCATGCTCCATGAGAGCTGGCCAGATGACTCACTCCCTTCCTAGCAGCCGTGAGCTTTACAGTTCTGCGTGCAGCATCCAGCTGAGCCTGTGTCCCACAGACCACAAGTCCTGGCCTAACCTATGCAGCTGACAAGATCATGTCTGTGGTCACTCTTGACAGCTCAGAGGAGAGTGTGGGCCTGTAGAGGCTATGCAAGGCCTCTGTGAGGAGCAGCCTCCTGGGGGGAGGGGTGGAAAGGATGAAAGCCTTCAAAGAGGGCATCACAGGCTGCAGGGGATTTCAAAGGACCGCTGATGCCAGGTAACCACTTCAGTGACCAAGGTGTAACCCAAATGCTTAGAGCTGTCTTTCTTGCCCCTTTTAATTATATCTAATTAAGAGTATTTACAGAATGCTCTCTGTGCTTAAGTGTAGAAGCTACTGAGCATTGTTAAAATGTGTCCTCTTCCTCAACTCGATCCTAACTTTATTATGATGCCCAGGGCTTTTGACGTCACTGATACATTGACAATATTTCCTCCCCATAAAAGGGTGTCTAAAAGACTATTGAATGTTTTCTAAGGCCACTTCTTCCATTTCCTTTACAGTCCAACGACACCACCCTGGATTCCTAAGTGTCTAATATTCTCTTTTGCTTTTTCAGGCCAGAGTGGTGCAGGAAATAACTGGGCAAAGGGCCACTACACAGAGGGTGCCGAGCTGGTGGACTCTGTCCTGGATGTGGTGAGGAAGGAGTCAGAAAGTTGTGACTGTCTCCAGGGCTTCCAGCTGACCCACTCACTGGGGGGAGGCACTGGCTCAGGCATGGGGACCCTGCTCATCAGCAAGATCAGAGAAGAGTACCCAGACCGCATCATGAACACCTTCAGCGTCATGCCCTCACCCAAGGTCTCCGACACTGTGGTGGAGCCCTACAATGCCACCCTCTCCGTGCACCAGCTGGTAGAGAACACAGATGAAACCTATTCCATTGACAATGAGGCCCTGTATGACATCTGCTTCCGCACCCTGAAGCTGACCACACCCACCTATGGCGATCTCAATCACCTGGTGTCAGCCACCATGAGTGGAGTGACCACCTGCCTGCGCTTCCCAGGCCAGCTGAACGCAGACCTGCGCAAGCTGGCTGTGAACATGGTGCCCTTCCCACGCCTGCACTTCTTCATGCCAGGCTTTGCACCCCTGACCAGCAGGGGCAGCCAGCAGTACCGAGCCCTGACAGTGCCCGAGCTCACCCAGCAGATGTTCGACTCCAAGAACATGATGGCTGCCTGTGACCCGCGCCATGGCCGCTACCTGACAGTGGCTGCCATTTTCCGTGGCCGCATGTCCATGAAGGAGGTGGATGAGCAGATGCTCAACGTGCAGAACAAGAACAGCAGCTACTTCGTGGAGTGGATCCCCAACAATGTGAAGACGGCCGTGTGTGACATCCCTCCTCGTGGCCTCAAGATGTCAGCCACCTTCATTGGCAACAGCACTGCCATCCAGGAGCTGTTCAAGCGCATCTCGGAGCAGTTCACTGCCATGTTCCGGCGCAAGGCTTTCCTGCACTGGTACACGGGAGAAGGCATGGACGAGATGGAGTTCACCGAGGCGGAGAGCAACATGAATGACCTGGTGTCTGAGTATCAGCAGTACCAGGATGCCACAGCTGATGAGCAGGGCGAGTTTGAGGAGGAGGAGGGCGAGGATGAGGCTTAAGAACTTCTCAGATACATTGTGCACCCTTAGTGAACTTCTGTTGTCCTCCAGCATGGTCTTTCTATTTGTAAATTATGGTGCTCAGTTTGCCTCTGTCAGAAATTCACTGTTGATGTAATAGTGTGAACCTCCTTTCAAGATTACAGTATTGTCTCAGAAATCTATACGAATAAAAAAGCATGTGTATAAAATCTATGGTCATTTTTCCCTCAACACCTATTATTTTTTCTGAAATAGAAACCCTCAGGGTGTATTAGCGACATAGGACTTCTGCTCAGTGTTTAAACTATTAGCATTCCAGGTACCCTATGAACTTGTCAAATCTAGGACTAAGGCAAAGGCTTTTAACTCTCAGACAATAAAAGTATGTTCTATATTTAAGAAGTCCTAAAATAGCAAACAGGAACACTACAAATGTTTCCCATAAAATTTATTTGAAAACAAATCATGGTAAGAATTCACTTTTAAGAAAATGATAGAAAATTAATGTTAAAAATGCTAATGTTCATGGTTTTTTTTTTGCAGCGATTGAAGCTATAATCAGATTTGGATATGCTATTTTTTCTTCTTGCATAGAGTCACATTGCAGGGAAGGTAGAGAGCCTGGCAGCCTGTCTGTGAGGTGAGGTGAACAGCAAGGGAAGGCATTTAGGAGCATCCAGGTAACAGGCAATGACATGATCCTTCAATACAGAATCTCCTGGATACCAGAGGTTTCCTGGACTTTCACTGTAGAAAGTCTTCTACCAACCTGTTGAATTCATCTGCAAAGCGTAAGTGTAGGTTATGCTTGCCTTCTGGCATCAGATGCAACCTATGAAATGAAGCAAACTTTTGATCAGTGGTATGTATTAAAAATGCTTTCCCCTCTGCAGCAGTTGCTGAGAATCTTTCAGAACCAAATAAAGTTTCCAAGAATGTGAATGTCAGGGTGAACTCCCTTGGAAGTTCTGAACACCCTAGAGGTAAACCACAAGGTCTTCACTGAACAGTGACAATATGTTTGGAATCACATCAGGTACATAAAGGTTTGACTGGAAAACAATGGAGATGGTGACCTGGTAATTACTTTAAAAGCCTATTTTTAATCAACTTGTTTTTTTAAAAGACTACTGAGAAAATGACTAAAAAATAATAGGGGTAACAGTGATTGGCTGTAACCCTAACTCTTCAAAAGAAAAGGTGACAATAATAAGAGATGGTCAGAATTCACTGAGTTGCACAGGTGAGTTCTTTGTGTGGTGGGAGTGGGGGAATCTGTAAAGTGATAGTGGGCAAGCCAAACAGGAAATCTCAGCCAGTAGCAGCCTTCATCCAAGGTTCCAAGGCATCCTGTCATGTTCAGAGTACAGAACAAATAAGCGCGGCTGTGGCCAGCAGACAGAAGAAGAAATGCCTTAGGAATTGTGGGTGGGTGTTGGGCCTCAGCAGCAGCCACGTGTGCAGAACTTCTTCTGCAGCTGTCACATCATGTCTTTGGTAGAGCCCTCCGTCCTGGAACGGCTTTTTTCCCCTATTTAATGTCATTTTAGTCTAAGGAGACTGATTTGCAATCTTTCAAAAAAAAATATGATTAAAAAAATCTATTTTATTTAGTAGCTTCTAAAGTGTAGAAATAACATTTAAACAAAGCTTTTAGGCGGCCAAGCCCAAGATAAAGCCATGTTGTCTACAGCGACAACTGGGTGTTGAAGAAATTAGACTGGAGCAACATTCCAATAACTACAGTCTGTACTTCTCTGATCTCTTAGCAGGAAGGCTGGTGCTCTCAGCCATTCAGTGGGAGGGATCTGGAGGAAGGCAGCCCTCCTCAGAAGATTCTGGGTCTCTTGCAACTCTGCTGTGCCTACGGCAGGGATAGGACAATCAAGACAATCAAATATAAAGGGAAATACATACTGTTGTTCTTTTTTAGGGGCCATTGTAATGTTAATAATGCCTAGTAATAATAACCAGAATATTTAGGATTAAAATGTGCTTCTTAAAAGGGATAAATTATAACAGCCCCAAAGGTAGTCCAGCTGCCACCCAGGAATGGGGTTCCAAGAATGCTCAAAGCTGCAGGTTTTAGGACACAGAAAAGACTCAGCTTCCCAGGATGCTGAGGTAACAGAAGGACACGTATAGGCCAAACTATGATCATTTATCTTAATTAAGCTGGGTTCAGAAGCCAAGAAACCCTGACCTGACCATCCTGAAGTACATCTAGAGATGCCAACTCAGCTGTCACCTGTTCTGCCCCGTTTCTACAATTTGACTGTTCCCATTAAAAACAGCTGTGGGGCCCCCCCCCCCCCCCCAGCCTTTTTTTTTTTTTTTTTTTTTTTTTTTTTTTTTTTTTAGCAATGTGGTGAAACCTGATGAAGCCTACAGTTTTTCTACAACGTCTCTATATCTTGGGAAAGTAAACATGAGATTCATTATATTAAAAGTATGATAGAACTACCTTAGATGCCAGATGGGTGTATTAGTGGGTGTATTAGTGTATACATGGGTGTACAGCGGATGAATGCATGACAGATAGTGATGGATGGATGGATGAATAGGTGGGTGGGTGGATAGACAGATGAAAGTATAAAGAAAATCATTCTCCTTGATGACTTTTCTTAGTGCGAATCTTCCGTTCACTCTGTGTGGAGCCTACTGTGAATCCTCTTGGGAAGAGGACCAGAACACCCAGGCACAAACACTCAGCCAGGAAGCTACTCTGCTGCTGACCCAGTTCTTACCCAGACAATAAAAGGATACACATGCCTCACTGAGTGGCTTTCAAACAATCACATTCTCCAGGAAAACTAGTAGGAAAGCCTACCACTAAACACATGACTCAGATGCCAGGGAAGGAACCCTGTAAGGCAGTGGTCCTGTAGCATGTGGTGTCTTTAGAAAAAGATTCTAGCCGGGCAGTGGTGGCACACACCTTTAATCCCAGAAATGGAATGTTTTCGGTTTTGATTATGCTTTGGGGTAAGATGTGAGAACTACGCATTTCTTCCAACTGGTGAAGCTAAAAGGCACCGCCCCCAGACTTTATCCTACTAGACATTTGGGGTTGGGGGTGCGGGGCACAGACAACTCAAGGGGAAGTTTCTTTTCTTAAATCTAATAATCGTATTTCATGCATGAAAAATAAGTTAAATCGCTGCAGTGACCCCTACTCACTCTCAATGGAGCACTTCCACCAGGTCTGCAGGATTAATTATCTACTGTGGTGTATGGAGGACAAACCTGCCAAGACTCCAGAGCACTGGCTGGGGCTACCAACCACAGTGCAAGATGGACATGTACTATGGAGGTCATCAGTGGGTGAAGGGCTTTATGGAGGTAGCATGACTTCTGCACTGGAAGCTACAGCTCCCCGCCCCCACCACTGAGCCACTATTTTTTCACCTGAAAAATGGGGGTAGTAATGGTATCCCTGAGACCAATGGAAAGACTGCATGTAAGGCATATGCACTAGTCTGTGGGCGTTTCATTGATCTCTGCTATTGTTTTGTTATGTTTTATACTTTGTGAAAGCTCTAACCAAGCACAGCATATCAAAAAATATTCTGACTCAGGGAGCACAGTTTATTTACATTTATTGGTTGACATTAAACTTCCAATTGGAAGATTTTTTTTCCCTTAAGAAAATGTGTTTAAGATTTGCCTGGAAGCCGGGCAGTGGTGGTGCACACCTTTAATCCCAGCACTTGGGAGGCAGAGGCAGGCGGATTTCTGAGTTCGAGGCCAGCCTGGTCTACAGAGTGAGTTCCAGGACAGCTAGGGCTACACAGAGAAACCCTGTCTCAAAAAAACAAAAGCAAAAGCAACAAACAAACAAAACAAAACAAAAAAACAAAAACCCCTCAAAACCCCCAACAACAACAACAAAAGATTTGCCTGGAAAGGGTCAGACTCTGGTCCTTTTGAGTCAAAAAAGGCATCAGCCCTGGGGATTTTCTATTTGAAGTTAACATTGTAGCCATAGGGGACTCTAGCTGACTTCTCTCCCGTCCTTCCTATGGGAGAGGTGTTGGGGAATGTTTTGTGCATGTGTTCAGATGAGTTTTACTGTGCCCAGAGATCTGGTTGGATGTTGGCAGTGTCAAGCATCCCCTGTCTCAATGTTGTGTAAAAACTGTTTTCCATAACCTCTGGTTGGTTAGTAGAGCTGATCAGTCAATAGCTGGGCAGGAAAGAAGGGGACAGGGCTTCTGATCCCAGTGAAGAGGTCCTGAGTGGAAAAAGGAGGGAGAGAGAGTTGGGGAATGGGTTGCCAGGAGAGAATGAAGAGGATGGGTGGAGCAGGAGCAGCCAGAGACTAAAATGGCAGGTCACTACATGGCTGGAAAATAGGCCAGCCCAGCATGTTTGGGTTAGAGTCAATAAGAACCTACCCATATGTAGTGCAAGAATCTTAATAAATACACCAAGTCTCCGTGTCATTATTTCAGAACTTGGGTGAGCATAGAAAAGCCATGAATATTTACAGAGAAGTCATCAGGGCATGGGGGCTAGTGGTGGTGGTGGGAACCCCCAGCAAGATGTGGTATACAAGCATGGGCTGTAGCAGGTGCTTTCCATCAGCCTCTCCCTCCTCCAGGACTCTGGTCTTGTTATCTGGCTGAGTAAAGGAAGTCCATTGCTGGCGTGAACTGGTTCCACCTTCATGTTCCAGTTCACACTGCTCCAGCAGGCTGGGACATCTCACATTGGTGACTAGACTTGAAGAGCCAAGGAAGCATCAGAAAGAAGGCTTCCCTCCCTTCAGTGACCCAGATAAGAAGAGTACGTACCTAGATGGCCACTCCTGTTACATAACTCCATTAATATGACCTTCAGGAAAGCCTCCTCAAGATCTAGAACTCTGGAGGGGAGCATGTGGCCGTCAGCCCTTCCTCATAGCCATGGTTAATTTCACATATCAATTTGACTGGGACTCAGGGTGCTCTGGTGTTTAAGTAGATGTTATTGTGGTTGTGCCTGAGTGTGTTTGGGGATGACGGTCAACCCTGAGCCCATAGACTGAGTTCGGCGATTATTGCACTCCCTAGTGTGAGTAGAGCTGGTTCAATCTGTTGAACGTCAGCTTGAGAAGCTACCCAGCACCTATGTTTTACACACCAGCAAACGAGCTAGAGATGTCATGTGCAATGCTTAAGGGCACATAGTCAAATGGCACTCCAGTGTTCTTACTCCCAGAGTCATAAATGCTATTTAGCACCCTTTCATTTCCACAGAAATTTCATTTCTCCCTTAGCTTCTCCCTTTGGCTGACGCAACCCTGCAATGTCATTCTGTAAACATTAATTTTTATGCCTCTTTTCTCCTGCTTCCGGGGCTCTCAGGCCTGCCTGACCATGTAGCTGGGCCGCTGCAGAGTCTGACCTCTGGGTGCCTACTGCTCCTGCTTTGCACATGTCTGCCTTCCTCTCTGCGTTCTCCCTCCCCCAACAGAGCCTTTAAAATGTGCTAGATTAGATCGGAGAGAGCTATTCAATGGGATAAAAATCAAATCACATGCTGAGAGCTGTTTAAAAAGGTATGAATAAGGAACCATGTGACTGTAGGGTAAGGAAGCTTCCCTGAGGGGGAGACGTTGGGCTATGACATGAAGGGTAAGTATACTGGACAGGCAGGAAGGGAGGAACGGGCATGGAGGCTAGAGCTGAGATGCAGATTCTGGTTTTTGTTAATTCCTGAGATCTGAAGCCTCCTCAGACATACTCAGGGAATAATTCCCAACCCCTGCATACGCTGAAATCTCAGCCTCTCTGAGGAAGTGACTTAGTTCAAATTATGGTCATATACTGATTTGTTATGGTCAGTGACCTTATAAAAAAGGCCAAGTGGGTCACAGGATCAGAGGAAAGACTGTCTATGAGCTGGAGAGCAGGGACTCTGCCACCAGCCCCATCCTGGACTCTAGAACTAGGGAAGATGGCTGTTTGTGTTGTAATGGAGTCATGTCTTCATAAAGCTGCCATGTGTTGACAGTATTGAGGCTGGGGGTGTTGCTTTAAGGCAAAATGCCCTGACCTTATACCCAGCAATGTAGAAAAAATTTAAAATGAAATACCATAAATTAAAAATGCATGGGCTGGGCAATGGTGGTGCACACGGAGGCAGAGGCAGGTGGATTTCTGGGTTCAAGGTGAGCCTGGTCTACAGAGAAAGCTCCAACAAGATGGTCAGGGCTTCACAGAGAAACTTTGTCTGGAACAACAAAAGACAAAAAAAACAAAAACAAACAAACAAACAAACAAACAAAAAAAACAAAACAGCAACAAAATGCACCTAATATATCTACATTGCCAAACACCACAGCTTAGCCTTGCCTACCTTAAACATGCTTGGAATGTCTACATCAGCCTAGAGCGGGGCAAAATCATCTCCTATGCCCCAGACCCTCATTCATAATAAAGGGTTGAGACGTTCACGTAGTTTAGTGAACTCTGAACTGCACATGGGAAGCACAGGATGCTCTGATATTACTGCAGAGTTGAAAGTCTTTCTTGGAGGACAGCTAAGGCAGAAACTCTCTAACTTTGCTGAACCAAGCCAAGCTAGCTGGTTCACAGCAGAGTGGCTTGACCTTGCTGTGCTCTCACATTCTCTCCAGCCAGTCCAGCTTGGCTGCCTCCAAGAGCCTCTTCACATCAGCTCTAGAGTAGGATGGGTGCCAATTAACACTTGACAAGATTTCCAGATAGCTGCTGGGGCTGGCAGTAATGGGAAGTGTCCACCCAGAAGTTGGCAGACAAGACAGGTGAGAAGCCTGTAAGCCTAGAGGGAGGTCTGGCTAGACAGGAGCCCTGAAACTAGAGTCAAGGCAGGAGGAGTCCAAAGACTGGGTCTGTTTACCTCACTGCTGCAGTCAGAACAGTTCCCACCATGGGTTTTACACAAGAGCTTCTTGGGGAGAAATGCAGCTACCTAAAACTAAAAACTTAAAACAAAGGCCTCTTTGCTTTTGAGAGATTATGACTCCTCTCCTGTGAAGAGAGAGAAGAGAAGGGAAGGGAAGGAGACAGATTGGCAAAGCTGGAAGCTGGTCTCCTTTCAAGGCAGCAAAAGCACCAATGGTGTGACTCATACACAGTAAGTGCTTCATGGGAAAAAAAAAAAAAAACCTGTGAGCACAGAAAATGCTTTTAAGTGTAGTTAAAGGCATGCCTGGCAGGGTGTGCTACTGTCCTGCCTCACAGCAGATGCCCAGCAGGAGTTAGCTGCTCTTTGAACCAAGTTTCTTTCTCTGGGATCCCAAAGAAGCCAGCCACGGTCTTGTAGGTTCCCACCCAACATAAAAGGCCCTTTTAGCAAAAGGAGTGGAAAATACAGACTGTTTTTTAGAGAACAGTTGCTAATAACATTTTACCTCCAACCCAGTCAGTTCCAAAGGAAAATGATGTAAGAAAATGATTTTCCTTCTACCAAATGCACAGGAAGGGCATATTTTTCTTCAATATTGATGTATTCTGTTGCTAGGAGATAGGTTTGGAACAGAATTCCTAGGCCATACTATTTTAGAGACAGATATTTAATGAATTTGGCTTTTTAAGGGAAGACTCTGCATTTATAATGAGGGACAGGGTACGAAAAAACTGTCATTTCTGAAGCAGAAAACAATTAACTAGGCCACCTAGCACCTCTCTAATGGTATGTTCATAAGAGGCAGTTGTGCTATGGTGAGGAAAAGCTCTGTTTTAGGAAAGTCCAGGACTTGTCATTTACCAACTAAATGGATTGACACACTGTTTAACATCAACCGGCCTTGAATTCTCATCTACAAAATGGAACTATTTTCCCTAAGTTTGCAGTGAGGTATAATAAGTAAAATATCTTTGAAATATAAAATGTTATGTGGAAACATCACATTGAAATATAAAATGTTATGTGGAAACATCACATTGCTCACTCTAAATGTATAAAATTAAAATAAAACATAGAAACTGAAGTGTGTAACTGGAGTTGTGGCTACTCTGTGGGTTCTTTTCTTCTTCCACCCTTCTCCACCCCTCTTCTTCTGCCCTTTCAACCCCTAACACTAGGTAGGAGAGAAAGAAGAATAGAGGGGAAAGGGGGAAAATCATTAGATTACTTCCTGCTGATTAGGGGCATTGTGTTCCTTAGGGCAAGTTTGATCCTGCCATCAGGATATCTAATTTCTTCTTTTCATCTCTTTGCACATGACCACTTGACAAACCACATCCAACTGCCAGCTGGCCAACCAGCCCCTCCTCTTGGGCCCTAGCATGTACATAGCCTCTGAGAAGTCCCCAGAATTCCAAATATCACACACTTGCAGAAACTATCTTCAGCTGGCAAAATCATGCCCTTGTTAAAGCACGGGGCAAGTTACAGTCAGCTTCTGTGGACAGTCTGAAGCAGCCCCACACTGCACATCTGGAATTAAAATGAAAACACATTCTTATAATATTTATGTGTTTTTAAAGAAAACGAAATTCTTACTCCAGAGGTGCACAAAAAACATCTGGGAGGTTAATAAGAAAATAAGCTATTTGAATTTTGTGCTACAACCATGGCTCATAATTTTATAATTTTACAAAAGTCAAGTTTGAAAAATGGTGGCACATTCCTTTAATCTCAGCACTTGGGAGGCAGAGGCAGGCAGATTTCTGAGTTTGAGGTCAGCCTGGTCTACAGAGTGAGTTCCAGGACAGCCAGGGCTACATAGAGAAACCCTGTCTCGAAAAACAAACAAACAAAAATGCTGTATTTATTATGGACTTATAAATTTTTGTAAAACTATTCCATGTTTACTCACAGTGTAATGTCAATCTAACTTCTACCTTTATTTTTCACCTACTCTACATTCTTCCCAAAGTGGTTGCTATTTCTGCTCATATTCTTTCATTTGCCTAGGTCAAGGTTGAACTGATAGAGAAGAATGTAGTAGACTCTGAAGAATGAAGAGAGGTCTTTCAATGTAAAATTACAAATATATGTATATAGTTCATATATAGAGATATGGATATATGAATTGCTATATAATTGTATTTTATTGTGGAATAAAAACACCTCTCCTTTTATTTCCAAATCCCCAGAGAAGCCCACTGTTAAGATACACAGAGGGAACTCACTCACAGGCAGTGGAGCTGTTAGGGGGCCAGCTTTCCCTTCTGAGCTTTGGGGACTCAGGCACATGAAGGGGCTGAGTACATATTTAAGGTGACTATGACTTGTAAAGTTTTTGTTTGTTTGTTTGTTTGTTTGTTTGTTTTTTCGAGACAAGGTTTTTCTGTGTAGTCCTGGCTGTCCTGGAACTCACTCTGTAGACCAGGCTGGCCTGGAACTCAGAAATCCACCTGCCTCTGCCTCCCGAGTGCTGGGATTAAAGGCGTGTGCTACCACCGCCCGGCATAAAGTTTTATAATATAATTTTAGTGAGAAAAAAAGTTTCAGAGTTGACAGTCATACAGTATATGACTATATATATATGTGGGTGGCTACCAAAGGATAATTCACTTTCTTGGTTTGGTTTTATGAATGTTTTTATTGTTATTGGTTTTAAATGAACTAAAGATCCCAAGGTATACCGAGTAGGTACCAGTGCTTGCTACAGATCTAATGTGACATTCTTGTTACAGAACTCAGTGCCTGGGAACACTGTGGCCTCACTGTGCTCAGACATTTACCAGAATCCTTCTGTTGACGATCCCCAGAGCTCAGAGCTCAGGTCCTCTGTGCCTGTGGTACCCTCAACCCCATGGTACTCTCTGACCAAATGAGGAACATGTATCTTAAACTACCTTTCTCCTACGTCTTTTCCTTCTTATGGCTTCTCTTCTTTCCTCAGAGGCTTTGTGGTGCCCAGAAGGCGTGAAGCTGTAACGAGACTCACCGTGACCCTTTCACATGTTCGAGAAGGAAGCCAGCATGAAAACGTGGGACCAACGGGTCCTTCTCCCCGTGCACAATGAGGGTAGGGCACTGGACCAGGGGCAGCAAGTGCCGGCAGATGTTACCTGAGAGACAAGACCACAGGGAGTCAGCTGCCTTAGCAGTCACTCTGCAGAGATGTGCTGCTGCTAGGCTTTGGACATCAACGCTTCCAAAGGCACCAAAGGCTTAGTCCCCAGAGAGGTGCCATTAGGAAGTAGTGAAAGCCTCAGACTGTGGCCTTGTGGGACATCCTTAATCACTGGGGAAATACACCTGAAGGGGACTGTGGAACCCTTGCCAGTCCTCTCTTCCCTTCTGCTCTCTGACTTGGGAAGTGACTAGCTGCCTCAGCACAGATGCAAAGCAATATGGCCACTGGTTCATTGACTGGAACCTCTATAACAAGCCAAAGTAAGGCTTTTCTGTTATCTTAGGTGTTTTGCAATCTACTGACACACACGTCCATCTTTGCTTTTCTGTCAGTGGAAGCAACCTGATATTGATATTAGGCTTTGCTCTTCTTTTCCTGTGCTCTGCCTGTGCTGAGGCTCATGAACAGCTTTTCTTGAGTTAAGTTCATTATTCACGTGAAATGATAGAGAGATCAAATAAGCAAACGGAATCCCCACAAGTCTTATATTACAGACAGCCTGTCAGTCACGTGGATAATAGCTGGCATTTGAAGCCTTTTCCCTTGAGTTTGTGCTTCAGTGGCTGAAGCTAAGCCTTCAGGGTGTGGGGACTTCACAGTGATGTTAGCCTGTATGGAGAACACAAGCAGCTCTTCAGTGCCTGTGCCTTTGTGACACTCCTGATGACTACACTTTGGTGGCTCCTTGCCAGCTACAGCTTCAGTCTCAAACAGCAATAATCACAGTTGCCCATGACTGTTATGAGGCTGCACATATGGTCAGCGGTACCGAAGGTTCTGGGTATCCACCCCAGCAGTTCCTTCCTTCACTCCCCTCCCATCTCTGCCTATACTGAAAGGAAGGTCCTATAGCACTGAGCTGGCTGGGATCCAGTACATGTGGTACTACCCAGAGTCGACAGGCCCCTGCCCTTCTCTTTGGCTGGGGATTGCTCTCCTTCAAGGGAGAGTCACCAGTTGACTGGGTCTCTGAAGCACTCCTCTCCAGTCACTGGGCAGCACACACTTGCCAGCTGTCTGAGGTGACGCTGCAGCAGGATCTGTTAATGCTTGCAACACTTATACTTTTTTGGGGTATGGGGAAAGACACACATTTGCTGGACTGGTAGTCACTATGTAGACCAGGCTAGCTTCAACATCACAGATTTACTTTTCTCTGCCTCCAAAGTGCTGTGACTAAAGGCACATGCCACCATGCTAGGCTAGTACATTTTAATGCATTCCATACCGCCAAACATTTGTAAATTAGATGCTTTATTTTATAACAGTAATAGCACTTTCATGATAACCATCTATAGCACTCTACCATAGCTGAATGTATATTATCTCACTTAACCCTCACCCCAAACCTTTATGAGGTAGGTATTAGTATAGTATGTTCTCCAGAAACCAACTCACTGCACAAAGCCATCCTGACAGCAAGCCAAGACCTCAAACCCAGGCCTGGGTGACCCCACAGTTGTGCAATCAGCCATGCCAGACCAACTGTCCATAAAGCTGCACACACAGCCATGGACAAAAGACTCCTGTTAGATCAGTAAATTCAGAAGGGAGATGAACTAGGTCCTGCTGTAAGATGATCTCCATATTGCATTTTCTAGTCAGGATGTGTTTCTGAACTGTCAAGTTAACAAGTCTGACACTGTCATGGAGAGCTGTCTCATGTGGCTTTGTGACATTTTTTTTCTGTTATTTCAAGGTACAAGGAGACACATTTTAAAGATTTGTTACTATGCATGGAGACGGCATTTCAACAGGACACTGTAAGGCACGGATTTGTTCTTTTGAACTTAAACCAGACTTGTAACATTTCCAAAGTCCCTTTCATTGCAGAAGCTTTGTCGTTACAGGTGATTCATGCTGGCCAGGATTACCTAATAGATTAAACTGTCCTTTCAGACCCAAGCACTCGATAACTGAATGTCCCTGGGATTACATCATAGTTACTCTATTCTTGTAGCAATTACAAAGATAAAAAGAAGAAAGGGGTCAATAGAGGGATTTGGAGCAGGTTGCTGCAGTTTGGATCCTAGTATTCCCCAGAGGCTCCAGTGTTAGAGCTTGTTCCTGAGTGTGGAGAAGACGGGAGGTGGTGGAACCTTTAAGAGGCGGGGCTTACTGAAAGGTCATAGGTCATTGGGGGTGTGCCTTTGGAGGAGAAGTAGACTAGAGTTTATCTCTTTTTCATTTTTGCCAAGGAAGTAAACGCTTTGCCTTGGCAGACTCTCCTATTCAGATCCAATGAACCACCCAGCCTTAAAGGCAGTCGGTTTCCTGAGTCATGGACGAAAAACGCCCAGAACTAAGTTACAATACACCTTTCCTCTCTGTGAGCTGATTGATTGTCTCAGACATTTGTCCTGATGACAGAAAGCTGATTAAACACATATGTTTGTGCTTAACAACATAAAAATAAACTTAAGGATGTTAATTCTTGCTTGGAATCTTGTTAATTTTTCAGATAAACAAAAGAAGGTATTTGTCCATAGGTAAGGTTATATCACTTGGTTCTGAAGATGGAAAGAAAGTTGTACAATCTCTTCCCCATCACTGGCTCTGCTGGGACTAAAGATCATGGCAGAGACTACCTCCTGCTTTGTCCCAGAAGTAAAATGAGTAGAGGGTGCACCCATCCAGGGGAAAAATGTCTATATGCTGGCTCTGTTTCTAATGACCTCTTCTTCAATTAGAAAGTACAGACAGAGGTTTCTGGAGATCAGATTTGTGCAGACACATATGCAAAGGACTGAAGGGAAGTGAAGAGACTGTTGTTAAAACCTCAACACAAACCTTTACTCACACAATCCTGTCTGGCATTTACACTAATTACACAAGGACTCGTATTGTGCATGATAACTGGTGTCTCTGTTAACACCATACCAGTGTGAAGATAATGGGTGGGGTTTATTTATCAGGGAAGAATGCTGAGAAGCCAAGGGAAGAACTCAAGCCTGCCCTGCAATTAGGAAAGGAACCACTAGTCCATGCAACATACCCTCTGGCAGATGTTTAAACTGGTTTATGCCATCTACCCACTTCTCACAGGTTTTGGCAAAGTAGTCATATCCATATAAGGCTTCCAAGGGTTTCCTTGCCTTCTCACTCCACTTAGAAACATCTCGGATACCTGAAAAACCAAAGCGTGAATAAGGATGAGTCCAGTCTCACACTAAGGTATCCCCTGGAAGTAAGCCAAGTCTAGGCCACCTCTGGGTCTCATGCCCACATCCTTCCTTCTGGGAAGACTTTCCCCCAGCAAGGGCCTGGCTCACTCACATCCATGAGGTCTCTGCTCAGATGTTAGAGAGCCCCACCCCCGCCCGCATGCCCTCTGTGACTTTCTCCTCCGTCTGTACTACTTAGCACTTCTCACTGTTTGGCAGGGCTTTCTACCTGACTGTCCATCCCTCCTGCGGGATGGGGTCCCAGTGCAAAGGGTTTTGCTTTATGCCTTGCTGCACATCAGATACTCCGCTGGATCTCCCACTAGAATAACATGATAAATCATTAGTGAATGAATGAAATCAGAACCGAGTTGAATGCTTTCTGTTAAAGTAGTAAAATAAATGGAAACATTTCTCTAATTTGTGTCTCTAAAGTAACAGTGACATTATAGTTATCTTTTCGTTCCTAGTTTAGTTCTATGTTCCCCTTTCTTCTTTTTATCTTTGTAATCGCTGTAAGAATAGAGTAGCTAAGATTTTATCCTGGAGGCATTCAGCTACAGAAGGGTATAACAATTTCCTCCAAGATTGAAACATTTCTTCCTGGAGAAATCTCCTTAAGCAGGAAGGCTAACTACTCAAAATAGCATCAGGATGTTCCTGAAACTGACAAGATTTACTAGGCTCCTCCCTGTCAAAGTAAGCAATAAAAGCTGAGATTGCCCTTCAGACTAAAGAAGGCTGAATTGCAAAGGAGATTGTAAGAGGAAAGCTGCAAAGAAGACTCTGAAAGTAACCAGCTGCCTACAAAAAGCAGAAAGCAGCTAAATTGCCTGGAAAAGATTTGGACTTACTGAGGTACCTGGAAAGGACTCTCTCTAGCCTGTTGAATCACCTGTGGGCAGTGTAGTATACTCTAGGTGAGCTGTCACCCATACTGGGGAGGACTTGGTGATGCAGCTGTCTTTAAATCACTTCTATTCCTTGGAACTAACCAAAATAAACTCATGGTTCATCAAGTTGGACTTTTGTGATATCCATACATTGGTTTGTCATAGGATCCTTGTTTCAGGTGAGTAGACATGTGTGTTGTATTTCTCCAGAAAATGTTTTGTCACACAACACAGAGAGGAGACTGTTTCTAGGGCTGTGGATGCTCCAGCTTATCACACAAAATTGCAGAGAATATGCACAAAATTGACACCGGTTCTCCCAAATATTAAACCATCTCAAGGTTTACTCTCTGAATCGAAATACTCAAATACAGGAAATCACTGTGATTCACAGCTAAACTGCCTTCTGAAGAAGGTGCCTGCCTACCTCTGCCTCTGAAAATTGGTCTAGATGTTCAGAGGGAAGCCAGGGTGAATTGACTGCAGAGACTAGGATGGTTGAACTGCTTGGTAAAATGGAATAGATTTCAGAGAGGGGTGTATTTAAGTTGGTTGAAAAATTAAGAGGGGGCAGACTTCAGAATAAGTAATAGAGAGCAGGAAGGAGGGTAGCAAGGTGTGATGAACGCTTGGAGGGAGGGAAGTTCAATGGTAAAATATTTGTATGTGTGCAGCTCTATGCTTAATTCCTAGCACCACTCCTCTAAAATATAATAGTAACTTAGAAATTGCTGTGAATACCTGCACTTTGAGCTGCCTGGCACATGAGACCTTGCGAGGGGTCATCTTGCAGTAGAACAACCTCATCTTTCTTTTTTTTTTTTTTATATATATATTTTTTTATTAGATCTTTCATTTACACTTCAGATGCCATCCCCTTTCCTCATTCCCCCCCTTAGAAAACCCCTATCCCACTCATCTTTCATAAAATATAATTATTTAAAAAAAATCTTATCTGGAGGCTGGAGTGATGGCTTAGTGGTTAAAAGCACTGGCTGCGCTTTCGGAGGATCCAGGTTCTATTCCCAGCACCTACATGGCAGCTCACAACTGCCTGTAATTCCTCTTCTGGGGAATATGATGCCTCTTCTGTCCTCTGTGGGTACCAGGCACGCAGGACATGGAGGCAAAACACTCACAAACATAAAATTAAAAAAATTTCTTATGTATGTTTGAGGACACGTGTGTGTGGAGACGAGAGGCCAGCATTGAGTACCATTCCTCCTCATGCACTGTCTACCTTGTTTTATGAGACAGGGCTCCAGGGTGAGGCTAGGCTGGCTGGTTATGGAGGCCTGTCTGCTTTTCCAGCACTGAGCATGGCACTGCACTCAGCCTTTCACATAGGCACTGGGACTAGAACTCGGGTCTTCATGCTTGCATGACTAGTACTTTACTAACTGAGCTTTCTCCCCAGATCCATGACTTGCAATTATAATGACTTAACAAAGTAATAGTAACTAGTAAACATGCATGAGTGAGTCCACAAGAGAGACCACAAACTCTGAGAACAAGGCCAGTGAGGGAGGGTGATTCAGCGTGGGGCTGCTCTGGGCATCAGACAGCCATCGGCAAGGAGGAACCTAGGCCAATCTCAGTCCATGCTCATTGTTTTCAGGCAAGAGTGACCAGCTGTCACTTGTCATGTGGTCTGTGCAGCCAGCAGTCATCAGTTTCATGGAGCCTCATCCATTGGACATGGTAGGAGTATCTCCACCAACATGAGGTAAACCGTTGTCCATAGGGAAAGGGGTGTACAAACTACTTGGCAGATTTTCCCAACAGTATCTGAATACAATCCAATGGTGGAAGCCAGCGTAGTTCACTTATGCCAAAAAAGCCGAATAACTAAATATTATATTTAAAAAACCTTTATGAACTGGAAAGATGGCTCATCACTTAAGAGCACTGGCTGCTCTTTCAGAGGACCCAGGTTCAATTCCTAGTACCTACATGGCAGCTCACCAATGTCTGTAACTCCAGCTCCAGGAGTTCTGACACATTCATACAGATACTCATTCAGGCAAAATGCCAATACATGTAAAATAAAAATAAATAATAAAGACTTTAAAAATCAATAAGGAAAAACAAATTCCTTGTGATGTGAAGGCTGAGAAATGAGACTCTTCTAAGAACCCAATGGGTTAGTGCTTAACACAGTGCCCCCTGCTAAAAGCACAGGTACTCCAGCTGGGAACCACACGAGGTCCTTTTAGTGGATTAATCTATGTAGATTTTTGAAATGAAAGGTGTCTATGGGAATAGCAGATCTGCAGCAAACCTTCAGGATCCTAGAGGAAATAGCAAAAGCTCTTAGGGCAGGGAAATCCAGTTGCTGCTGGGGGAGCCAGAGGTCTTACAGTGGTTGATGCACAGGCTTGGAAGTCAGACTGATTAAATAGGAGTCCCAGCTCCTAGACTTACTGTGTGTGAAACTGGGCAAGTTACTTGATCTCTCTGTTCTAATTTCCTAATCAGAAAATATAATTATATTAACCTTCTAGAATAAACGGTAAGAAATGACATGGAATTTGCTGACAGTGGTGCCTGGAATGTAGCACATACTCAAAAAGATTTGTTTGCATTTATATATTTACTTCTGATAATTTATTTAAAGAGGAAGCCATTTCTGTCCCAAAGCATAATCACTACCCAAAATTAGTAATTATGCTTTATAGGCAAGTGCCCAGAATAACCAATTGAATCAAACTGTTTATTGATTCAAAACAGAATTTGGATCCCAAAAGAAACTGATATACCCCCCACCTTCCTTTTAGTGCATATAACCCATGCCAAACACTAGAACCATAATGAAAACTTATTAATTTAGTTCAGTAAGCACCCAGAAAGTCTGCTAAGTGCCTGTTTCCACCACTATAAACTTGGATAATGTGGTGGTTTGAATGAGAATAGCCCCTAGAAGCTCATACGTTGAATACTTGGTCCCCAGAAAGTGGTACTGTTTAGGAACAATTAGCAGTCGTGGTCTTGTTGGAGGCGGTGTGTACTGGGGGGCGGGGTGGGCTTTGAGGCTTCAAAAACCTATACCATTCCCAGTGAGCTCTGTCTGCCTCTTGCTTCTGAACCAGATGTAAGCGCTCAGCTACTTCTCCAGCACCATGTCTGCTTGCCTGCTGCCATGCTCCACATCATGGTGGTTATGAACTCTAACCCTCTAAAACCAGGAGCCCCAAATTAAATACTTTCTTTTATCAGTTGCCTCAGTCATGGTGTCAGAAAAAGTAACTAAGTAACTAAGATGAAAGATACAGCTTTCATCTTAAAAGTCTTACAGACCAGGGCTTGTAGACAGCATCCAAGGCACAACAGCCGCCTATCCTTTAAAAAAAAAAAAAAAAAAAAAAAAAAAAGCTACCAGGACTCCTGGTTTCTTGAAACCACACAGCACTGAACTCTACAAATGCTGTGCTCTCCCATGATGACATTTATTGCTAAATAGGCTCAGTAAAAGAGATTGGAGAGAACTAATGTAAACCAGAACAATTACAATACACTGTAGTGGTGCTGCCAGCATCGGTCCTCATTGTGTGAAGTATTTAAAGTAAAACAAGCACACATGGCATGCAGGAATGACAGTGAGCTGACAGTGGATCTGCTGCCCAAAGGGTTTTCTGAAGATGGGCAGGCAGGTAGCATGTAGAATATAACGGACACACTGGACAAAGGGGTGGTTTGTGCACTGGGTAGCATGGAGCAGCATCAGATGTGGCGGAATACACCAGCATTTTTCTCACAGTGGCACACAGTTTACAACTTAAGGATTGATTACTCTGGAATTTTCCATTAGTAATTTCAGAGCATAGCCGAGTGAAGCTACAGAGAGGAAAGCCAAGGTGATGGGGGGCTGTGTTCCAGTCTGAACCCAGTATGTACTGTGCTCCCGGGTGAATCATTTACCAGAGTAAGACATTAAGCAAGAGGAACATGTCGAGAGGAAACACTCTTCAGGTTGTAGACATAGTGAGGTATCTAGGTGGCAACCAGATAAGAATCACATGAATAGTCCAATTTGTGGGGCTCAGGAGAAGACAGCAAAGAGCAGAGCACAGCAACAGAGCATGGTATGGTGGAGGGTGCCTGCAATCTAAGCTACTCTGGAGGCTGAGGCAGGAGGACAGCTCAGGCCCAAGGGTTTGAGGTCAGCATGGGCAACACACTGAGATGCTGTCTTTAAAAGTCGGGAAGATGAAGCCGTGGGATAGTTCAGTCAGCATAGTGCTTATCACCCAAGCACGAGGATCTGAGTTTTACTTCTAGAATCCATGTGAAAAGGTCTGAATGTAGTGGTGCACACTTGTTATCTAGGTGCTGAGAAAGCAGAGACCAGCGGATCCCTGGGGCTCTCACAGGCTAACCAGCCTCAGCTAAGCTGTGAACCCCAGGTTTAGTGAGAGATTCCATCTCAGAAAACAAACAATACCTGAAGTGGACCTCTAGCCTCCACGTACACAGCTACATGCACCCCACCCTGACACATACGTGTGCATGTGTGTTGTGTGTGAGTGTCCCTACACAGACATGCGCGCGTGCGCACACACACACACAGACACAGACACAGACACACACACACACACACACACACACACACACACACACACACACACAGTGAAAGAGGAGAGGATCAGAACAGAAAGCACGGCCAACTCTCGAGGGCCTCAGAGATACTGCCCCACATATCAAAGTCAGAGAGCAAACAGAGGGGGATGCCAGGGCCGTGACAGCACAGTGGCCAGAAAGCCAACCCAGAGGCAGCTCGTGAATGCACAGTAGGAGGATGATTTCAATGGCCACAGGGAGGGTTGGGGGAGAACACAGAGCAGCCAAGAATCCAGAGGGTTTGGTTACATGGCAGGCACTGTCTCCATTGTACTGGTGGGTCAGAGGCCTCCTTCCAAGATGAGGAAGTGGCAAGGGTGGTGAGGGAGAAAACCGGAGTATCCTGGACAGTGAGGAGTCCTGTGGGATTGAGAGAGCTTTTGTTTCAGGAAGCAGGGAAAGTCAGGCCATTGTGGAAACTCATATGGGAAACTCATTCTTCAGTGACTGTGACAAAGGAGTAAAGGGTGAGAGTGCCCAGGACAAAGTGCCGTCGTGTGGGCATGTTCAAAGCATTACAGGGTCCACCAGGCCTAAGTCTGTGGGACCTCTCAGAGGCAGTACCCTACGGAGAAGGATGTGTGCTGGGAGAGGGGAAGGTGCATTGTGGAAGGGCAGCTCATCAATGCAGGAAGCCCACAAAAGATAGAGACAGAAGAGTTAGAGCTGGATCCAGACTTGCGGGTGGGGATGGCTGGTGAAGCTGAGTGGATCTCTTTGAAGTTACTAGAGGATTTTTAAGTGGGAGATGGAATCGCTTGATTTTTGTCCTACAAAGAATTGTTTTGCTATGGAGGACGGGATATCCCAAGAGGCCAAGGTTCTGAACTAGGAGAATGAGGGATACAGGGGAGGAGGATGTAACTCAGGAGCCATTGTGTGGCATCAACAGAACAAAGTCACCGTGAGATGCAGAGGGCAGAGGGCATAGGAAGACTGAGCCCTCAAGAGATGGTTAAGTGCATTCAGAGGGCATGGACTGTTAGCTGAATGACAGGAAAGGTGAGTAGAGATGAGAACGGCATTCAACTTTAGAACAAGATAGTCCATGTCCAAGGGTGTAAAATAAACCTTAACAAATTAAAAGAATTGAAACCGTGCAAATATGTTTCCCCAGTCTAGAAGAATAAAATGCTAATAGCAGAAAGATATCTAGAAAACACTAGATATTAAGAAATTAAATGTTGGCTGGGTGGTGGTGGCACATGCCTTTAATCCCAGCAATTGGGAGGCAGAGGCAGGCAGATTTCTGAGTTCGAGGCCAGCCTGGTCTACAGAGTAAGTTCCAGGACAGCCAAGGCTATACAGAGAAACCCTGTCTCGAAAACCCAAAAACAAACAAACAAACAAACAAACAAACAAAAAGAAATTAAATGTTACATTTCTAAGTCTGTACAAATGAAGGCAAAGTTTGAAGCGATATTAAAGAAGATATTTTTGAAATATCCTTTGATGAGTGAAAATGTAACATAGTAAAATCTCTAGGTGCTGTGATGGCTAGCTACTCAGGTACACTTGGTCAACTTGACCGTACCTGGAACTAACTAAAACCCAGGATATTCCTGGATATTCCTGTGAGGGATTTTCATAATCAGATCATTTAAAACAGGAAGACCCACTCTACATGTGGGTGGCACCTTCTGATGGCAGCCAAGATAATAGGACAAGGAAGAAGGAAATTTCTTTTTGCCTGCTTGCCTTCATTCTTGCTGGCAAGTCCATCTATTCTGCTGCTGGCTGTGCTGGCTAGTTTTATGTCAACTTCACACAAGCTAGAGTCATTTGGGAAGAGGGAACCTCAACTGAGGAAATGCTGTCACCAGACTGCCTGTGGACAAGCGTGTGGTGCATTTTATTGATTGATGATTGATATGGGAGAGCCTGGCTCGCTGTGGGTGGAACCCACTGGGCTGGTGGTCTTGAGTGCTGTAAGTGCAGACTCAGCACACAAAGAGGAAGACAGTGAGCAGCATCTCTCCAAGGTTTCTGCTTCCATCCCTGTCCCCAAGTTTCTACCTCGAGTTCTTGCTCTGACTTCCCTCAGTGCTGGAGTGTGACCTGAGAGTTGTAAGGTGAAATAGACCTTTTGCTCCTGAAGTTGCTTTTGGTCATGGTTTTATCATAGCAATAAGAATCCTAACTAGGATACTGCAGCATTCCTTCATCAATATTCAAACCACCTTCTTCAGGATTCCAATGTAGACTGAAGGCCAGTGGCTGTTCAAGAATTCTCCGGGCCACCAGAAATGGGACTGTTAAGACATCCAGCCTTGCCAATGGAAACACTGCTGGACTCCCAGTTGCTCCAGTGTGAGACAGCCCTTATTGGGCTACCCAGACTGCCTCCTAATCTAAATCTAATCAAGCTAATCAATCTAATCAATCCCCTTTATATGTCCAGGTGCTTGGCTCTAGCAGCTCTAGAGGAAATTTTACAGCATTTAAAGGATATATTAGAAAAGACTAAATAAACATCTCAAATCAATAATCTAAGATTTTTTTACTTTGAGATTGGATGGGAATAAAGCAAATCAGAACCCAAAGCAAACAGGAGGAAGACAGAAATAAGGGAAGACAGAAAACAAAACCAAGTCAACATTAGAAACAACTGCTTTGAAAAGCCCAGTGACTGGCCAGGCAAAGAAGAGGTGACACAGATGACCAATGTAGACATGGGAGGTATTTTTACAGACCGTACACCTGAACGCATGACTATCAGGGTAGTGGGGGAATGCTCCTGGTGAATTGTAAGTACCCACTGGCTTTGACAATATTATACGAGCAATGGTGAGAACTATGCCACAGACCAGAACAATCCCAACGTCACCGAAGGAGAGAGAAAACAGACGCCTATTTTATAAAGTTGTGGGCTGGGATACAGTGTGGTAAAGAGGAACTACAGGGAAAGGGGACAGTATTTTGGAGGAGGAGTAATGTTTACCCACTGAGGCAGAGGACAAGGGCCCAGTAAGAGATGTGGAGGGTTTGGAAGAAGCAAAGGCATCAGGTGCCGGAGGCAGCAGGGGCTCCTGAATGGCGACGGAGGAACAGGCTACTCTGAGCCAGGATGGTGAGGACAGGTGGAGGTCAGACTAGGATTGCTTTCTAATCATCTCTTACTTAAGAGTTTCAGATTGCTTTAAGAACAGGAAGAGCATAGAGAACTAAGATTCTGGAACAGGATGCAGCCTCCAAGTAGCTCACAATGAGAATAGCAGAATACCTGGAAGAGACTTTGCATGTGCAGGGCTCTGCAAACTTTTCTGTCAAGGCTAGGGAGTAAATATTTCGAGCTCTGAAGGCCAAGACACCCATCAAAGGCATAATATAGGCATAGCTGAGGAGAGAAAGTTCTGGACCCACTGGGAGCAAATCTCTTCGGCTAGGCCATCTGTAGTTTAGTAGAGACAGAGAAAGCTTCCAGTGAGAAAGGGAGAGTCATGATAGGCCAGAATGACAGGCAGAAGTGGTCAGAAGCCCAGGTAGCCTCTCTTTTGCCCCAGTGACCCCCAAGCCCCGGGGAACCCCTCTCCCTTCTGAGAGCATGATTCTCCCAATTCAGAAGGCTTGCTAGAGACTAAACAATGCCAAGGCTGGTGCCTAGTAACTGCCAACACTCCCATGAGCTCTGGCTATGGTATAAGCCAGGCAGTAATGCTGGGAGAAGAGAAATGGGGAGGAACTGGCCCTACTCTTGTGACCCTGAAGACCTCAAGAAGAAGCTTAAAGGAGGCCTTAGCCAAGAAAACTATATACATTGTTGTAAGCAAAACACAGGTTCATTTTTCAGCCTAGTGCTTCCTTTAATAATCATCATATTAATATATTCATGTATTAATGCATTCATGTATTCATTCATTCATTCACGGTTTTTGAGACCAGGCCATGCTATATTGCCGATGCTGGCTTCAAACTCAGAGTTTTTCAGCCTTGACCTCCTGCATGCGCTACCGCAAATGGCTTTTTCACATTACTTAAAATGAGGTTCTGAGTAACACGCACGACACCCATGCCTTCTATCAAGCTCGCTTCCTGCGGTAGTGAGTGTAAACACTGCTGTTCTAGAGCTCTGGCCTGAGTCATCCAAGTTTCACTTCTGGAAATAGAAAACTATCCATTTCTAGGTTGGTTTAATTAGGTGACTTTTCTGAAAACTCCCTCTTCTTTTGACCTTAGAGCTGAGAACTGCAAGTGGATGAGACGTGATCTGTCAGTCAGCATCAAAACAAGAGAAGAGGAGGGAGTGAGGAGGGCCATGGTGACTATGCCTACGGCTGGCAGCACTTACCCTGGTAAATCCTGCTGTCTTCCTCAGTGACATAGGCGTTCGCTCCCCAGATCACCATCTTGCGGATGTAAGATGGGTACTTTGCAGCAGCGATGAGCGCAGTTATGCCGCCATCACTCCAACCCAGGAGGGAGACCTGCTTGAACTGCAGCGCCTGTGGGCAACACAGCAGAATGCACGACACAGTTGGCACAGTTACCACTGCACACTGCTGAAAGAACCTGGGTGGTGGGGGTCGGAGTTCTATAAGTCTGCCACGTGGAGACCTGGTATCAGTTAGCTCTGCTACATTGTAATTGTCATAGAACCTTGAATACCTGGTATTATTTTCACTTATGTGGGAATCATATCTTCCACTTGGATAAAACGTCCAAGTACTGAATCAGCAGCACTCTGCTGTTAATTGGGTATTGCAAGCACTGTGTGTGCATGCACCTGGGCAGGGCTCGGAGGGCAATTATGGAGATCAGAGAGGATCTTAAGATAAAATACATCAGGGTATCTGGAGCCACAGTGGCCGTTGTGGGAAGAGTTCGCTACAGACAAGAGGGAGCATGGTGTCATAGCAAAGCTGTATCTGTCCTTGGGTGAATCAACCAGGACTCCAAAAATGTGCTCAGCAGAGGAAGCTCACAAAGCATAAAGAAGAGGCTTCTAGAAGTGAAACAGAGTGTCTGAAGAGATTAAAGTTAAGGAGCTAACAAATGGTAGTCTGGACACTTGCTGGTGGCATCCCACATGCACACACATTCTCTAGATAATCATTTGACATTAATATGCAGAATGAGGATCTGTATTTTCTGTAGCCTAGCACACTGCCTCCTGGATTCATTTACCAGGAGACAATTAAACAACGTTGCTCATAATCACAAAAGTGACAAATGTCCATGAGCAACATATAACAAAACATAGCTCAAAATTAAGTTAACCATTTACCAGTAGATGATACGTGGAATAATCCAGTGGAAATACTCAGTGGAACAAAGCAGCTCTCTTGATCCTGCTGGGGTTATACAACCTACCATAGCCATACCTCACCAGGCACGCCTTGTAACCTATGATACCAAGAGCTACACACGTAAGTGCAGTATAGAGCGTATACCCTGGACAGAGGATATCTTAAAAGCTGGGAGCGGGGATGGGAGGGGGGATGGAGGCAGGATGGCTGAGCAGTGTCACACTTCACTGGACCACTCAGAGCATCATGGGATTTAAAACTCTTGACAGAGTGCTACAGATAACGTTAATGAGCTTGTATTTTAGAAAGACAGAAGGACATATTTGGAAAGATTTTCTCGTAAAGAAGTGATAAATGTTGGGGACAGGGGTGGGGAAGACAATGGTGTCGGCAAAGTGCTTGTGGTACACGCATGCATGAAGATCTGAGCTCTCTCTCAGGACATATGTAAGATGCTAGACACAGTGGTGCATTCATGCAATCCCAGCTTTGAGGAGGAGACAGGAGCATCTCTGGGGCTTGCTGACCATCCAGCCTAGCCTGTTTGGGGATGTTCAGGCCAATGAGTGACCTCGTTTCAAAAAACAAAGCCAAAAACAACGGAGCAACAGTGGTTGATGAGACAGACATGTTTAACCTGGTTTGAACATTATACAGTATAGATATATACTGGAACCTTTCTTAACTCTGTGGCAGGATAAAAGCTGGATTTTTCCATCTTTATTTTAATGTTTTAGTGTATAAGCTACAAGTAAACTTAATTTAAATGATAAAACACTATAAATCATAAATGAGTTATTTCTGGAATTTTACAGACCTCAGTTGGCCTTAGATAAATGGAACCACAGAGAGTGGGAGCACGGAGAGGGGCCAGTGGCAGTGAGCATGCTCATCTGGCAGGGAACAGCAAACTGGAAGGACGTAAAGTATGGTGTGATACCATCAGCACTACACGCCTGTAAGCCCAGCACATAGGATGCAAAGGCTACCCTGTTACACAGTGAGTTTGGGGCGAACCAGGGCTACACAGCAAAGATCCTGCCTCAGAAAACCCAAATAACCAACTAAAATACTTTGTTTGCTAGAAAGCTCTTACTCCTGACCTGGGCCTAAACGATAATTAAAGGTAAGATAAAAGCTGGGTTTCTCCTTCTTCACTTTGGGTTGGATTCCTGTTCAACGCTGCATGTAGGCATGTTAAGCATTCGGCAAACGTCTGTCTAACGGCTGGTGGTACCTAAGCAACCATAACCCCTGTACTGCCTAGTTTTATGTCACCTTGGCATGAGCCAAGAGCACGAGTCAACAGAGAGGAGTCATCTTCAGTGGAGAAAATGCCTGCATAGTATCGGACTGTTGGTAACTTGTAAGGCAGTTTCTACCGATGGATTGGTGAGGGAGGGCCTAGCCCATTGTGGGTGGTGCTATTCCTAGGCTGGAGGTTTTAAAGAAGACAGGCTGAACATGTCATGAGGAGCAAGCCAGTAAGCAGCACCCCTCCATGGCCTCTGCATCTGCTTCTAGACTTCTGCACTGCTTGAGTTCCTGTCCTGACTTCCTTTGATGATGAACTGTGACGTAGAAGTGTAAGCCAAACAAACTCCTTCCTGTGTTGCTTTGGTCATGGTGTTTCACCACAACAATGGTAACCCTACTAGGTCAACCCCATTAAGGCTGAAGCCACAAGCATACGAGCAGCGGTGGCATCTTACTGTTGCCTTTCTTAATGTCCTGTTCTAGACGTGTGCACACTGTTCTAAGCCTGAAGTCAGCTTGGATTTCAGGGACGGCAGAGCCTTACAGACAAATCACCCTGGGAGATGACTTCTGAGCACAAGCAGTTATGACTTCCTCAGGCCACTTTGCAGAATCAGAACTGAGATAACACCAGACACACCTTGACCAGGACTGCTTAACTCTTCAGACTTCTTGCCACGGCTCTAATTCTTGTTCTCCCTAAACCTAAACCTCATGTTGGTACCCTGAAGATGGGCCAAAGGGCTTACTTTCCACCTTCTCCAAATGGCAATTTTAGTTTCAAAATGCTTTCCTGTCTCTTCACCAGCCCTTCTTGTTGCTTTTTTTGGGTGGAAGCCATGGAGTTGAACCTCTGGCTTTAGGACTCCAGTTTCATCTGTATAAAGCTGTGTATTTGCTTTGTGTAGTGTGGTGTTGCAGGCCTACAATCCTAGTATGTCAGAGGCTGAAGCAGAAGGGCTGAGATCTCAAGGCCTTGTTATGACTATACAATGAAAACCTGTCTCAAACCAAAGTAACACAAAACAAAACTGAAACTGCACTGACTTATGCCAGGAGACCGGTGGGAAAGGCAGAGCCTCGGTGTCTTGGCAGTAGCATTGTTAGGTACCTTGGCTCTGTTTTTACTTGGTCCTTTAGTTATTTCTTATATAAGACTCACATAGTATTGTCTTTTTAAAAAGAAAGAACACCAGGAATTAGAACAAATAAAGATGGGCCCAGTCATCTTCCCCCACTCCAGCACTTCTCTGGGTCTCACCTTCATCAAGTCAACAGCATCCTTTGCATCCCTTTCAAAAAAGTCCCGTGGGAAATCTCGATCTGGGGGTCTGGACTGTCCGTATCCTCGAGGGTCCCAGGCCACCAATGTGAAGCGCTTCTTATTTAGGCTCTGAAGCTGAGGTGCAAAATCGGTCTTTCCGCTTCCTGAAAACACCCACTGGGTTACATTCCACTGAATGTTCTCAGCGTAGCCAACACCAGAGCAAAACAGAAGCAGTGACAATCTTAAAAGAAAGTTCTTGGTGCTTTTCAAAATTAACCAGAAAAACTCCTGGTGGGGGGCGGGGAGTTCTCTTGCAATGGCTCCGCCCAGAGGTGCATTTCCACTCCTGATGGAGTTAGGACCTGATTCCGGTCTCCCCCTAGTGGTAATTTTGAGGAAGACATAGCTAAGCCCAGAACGAGGCTCTGGATCAGTATTTTTATTTTATTTTATTTATTTATTTATTTATTTATTTATTTATTTATTTGTAGCGCTTTTGATAGCCTTACGGTTTAGTCTTCCTATGCCTCCTTTGGAAGAATGAACAAAACCTTATTGAAATAAACTTTCAAATTTGATAGTTTCTGGGTATTATTGCTCTAAGGAAGATGACTTAGAAATGATGGAGATTCCAGTGGAATCCAGGTAGAAATCTCATATTCCAGGTGTTTTTAATTAAGTTAATATGAATGACTTTTAAAAGTAGAAGTAAATTAAAACCCTAAAATGTGTGTGTTTAAGAAATCAAATTGCATTTTATCAAACGAGCATGAAGGGGCCTATGCCAAGAGCCTGTGATGACCCTGTCAATCCCCACCAGTTCAGCCACCAGAGATGTGGCATGCTCACATCCATTGTGTGTGTGTGTGTGTGTGTGTGTGTGTGTGTGTGTGTGTAAGGTCATGTACTAAGAGCTCTGTCCAGAAGGAAGTCAGCACTGACTGAGCAATTTTTTTTTGTTTTTGTTTTTGTTTTTATCTTAAGCACTCAGAACTCGGGCCACAAATATACAGGAAACACTGCCTGGGCACAGACAGCCAAACTCACTTACTATGATCTAGGTCCATCACACAAATCATCAAAAAACCCCACGCCAACAGCAGAGCAATGATTTCCAGCCTTTGTCTACAGCTCTCTCACAGGAGTTTCTTGTAAGTCCTGGAACTACAACTATCCTAAAGGGGCAAAAAGTAAGGGATTGGAGGTGTGGCGAGGTCAGGCTAAAATAACAGTTTCACAAATGAGGAAACATTTGCTTTTTGACACTGGGCATGAACTCGGGAACTAGGGCCAAGAGTACTGAAACCTTAAGCAAGTATTTAGAGAACAGACATAATTATCAGCACATGATTCTGAGGGGCCCATGGGAAACTAGGGGACAAGGTAGGAGAGAGACTCCCATGGTTCCATTTTAAAGTGTTGGAATCATGCCAATAGTTTCCAGAAATTAAAAAATATATATATACTGGTGGATGCTTTGTGAAGGTAATGACTGCAGTGTTAGAAAAATTTAAGAAACACCCATAACATGGTAAATTGTTTTTGCTGATGATTTAACTGGACACCAGCTTTCGGAGTAAATATCTCCTTGATTACAGAAGTATAAGTGTCCCAAGCCTGTTACTTGCTGCAGTGGTACTGTGTCAGCAGGAGTCCAGAGTGCAGGATCAAAAGTAGCTGAAAATTTTAGCATGTGACCCTTAGGAGAAAGAGGCAGGTCATAATCAGTCTATCCTGGGATTATACAAATAATACCACCCCCCCCCCCAAAAAAAAAGCAGCAACCCTAAAATCCCACAAATCACTGTGCACTCCCTCTGGAACTTTCTAAACCCGACTGCTATTCCATGAAGTAAGACTGAGATTTAGGGACTCCACTATGCTACCCACACAGCAGGTGGTAATGTGTTCATCTGAGTTTGAGTTTGAAAAAGACTTTAAATTGGGCCAGGCATGGTGGCACAAACCTGACATCTCAGTATTTATGAGGCTAAGGCAGGTGTGAGCTATAAAGTAAGACCCTATTAGGAAAAGAGATTACTATTTATTTATTTATTTACTTATTTTTGGTTTTTCAAGACAGGGTTTTCTCTGTGTATCCCTGGCTGTCCTGGAACTCACTCTGTGGATTAGGTTGGTCTCATACTCAAAAATCCGCCTGCTTCTGCCTCCCAAGTGCTGGGATTAAAGGCGTGCACCACCACTGCCCAACTAGGAAAAGAGAGTCATTTAACATCCCTCCCCCCTTATTATTTTATTAAACCAATCCAACACACCTGGTCCAGATGCCTCCTGACCTGGTTTTAGTAATGGAAGTCTCACATTCCAGAAAGCCCTGGATACCAGGGAAATTAACTGGGAGAGCTGGTCACCACTTGTCTTCATCGTCTGCTCCTTTTTTGGACCCCTGTTTCCTTTGACCCCTGTAGCCCTCCCAAATGATAGGAAACCAGTTTCACAGTATGTTTAAATGGGGGAAGAAATGGGTAAAAGAATAAAAAATTAGTACAGTAGAAAGTTGTTTACTTTTCTAGATCACTCAACTTTGAGCAAGGCGAATATTCCTTAAGAGTTTTTAGCAAGCCCTAACATGAATGATCCATGCTTGGCATCCAGCATCGAGATCCATCACGGAGACTCTACAGCCTGCAGAAGCGGTCCATGAAAATCCATACATACCCAACATCCCAGGAAGCAGGAGGACCGCATGCTCCCCTTCTCCCACTCGCTGGTAATGCAGGTGAACGCCATTCACAGCCACCTTGGCAGAAGTTACTGCAGTGCTGGAAGAGAAAAGAATTCCCAGAGGAAGACTTATTTATCATGCCAAACTGGTAGATTTAATATGACAGAGTATCAGGTCTTGTGCATGAGTTAGCATCAGTACCCACTCGGGCACACATCATTGCTTTGGGTTTTGCCCCAGTTTTCTGTTCCAGGTTGTGTCTTCATAACAGACTGCAAATCTGAACAGTGTCTTCCTGTTTTGAGCCACTGTGGCACCCAGTAGCACCCTCTGACCTAGTTAGATTTTTTTTTTCCTGGTGAACTTGACACAAAGGAACTTCAATTGAGAAAATACCTCCATTAGATTGGCTAGTCTGTGGGACATTTTTAAACAGTTATGACTGATGGGGGGAGCCTAGCCCACTGCAGATGGTGCTACTCTTAGTCAGGTGGTCCCGGGTTGTGCTAAATGGCAGGCTGGGCAAGCAGCATCTGTCCTCAGCCTCTGCGTCAGTTCTTGACCTTATGACCTTCCTGGCCACTCCCATCATAGAGGGCGGAGACTAAAAGGATATGGGGAGGGGAAAATGCCAGGACAGAGGAATTACTCTTCTTCTTGTGGATTGGCAGTAAATTTAAGCCAACCATTGACTTGCTTTTTCTTCTACATACCTCACCCCATCTCTGTCCTTGGTCAAAGTGACTACCAAAACGTGGCACTTCTGGAAAAAAAAAAAAAAAAAAAAAAAAAAAGGTTTTGTGTTCCCTGTGCTGGTTTTCTCTGATTCAGAGTTCAAGTAAGAATCAACACACGCGGGGCACAGTGGCCCACATGAGATCTCAGCACCTGGAAGGTCGAGGGAGGAGGGTTACACAAGTTCAAAGTCAGCCTAGGATATGTAGGGAGACTCTGTCTTAAACAATAGCAATAAAATCAATAAAGAATGTGTGGTGGCTTGAATAAGCTTGGCCCAGGGAGAGTGGTACTATTGGCAGGTATAGCAATATTGGAGTAGGTGTGGCCTTGTAGGAGGATGTGTCTCACTATGGAGGTGGGCTTTGAGGCCCTGGACACTGCCATGCTTCCCACCTTGACAATAATGGACTGAACCTCTGAACCTATAAGCCAGACGCAATTAAATGTTGTTCTTTATAAGAGTTGCCTAGGTCATGGTGTCTGTTCACAGCAGTTAAACCTTAACTAAGACAGAATGTATGGTGAAACATGCTTTTAATTCCAGCACTAGGGAGGCAAAGACAGGCAGATCTCTAAGTTCAAGGCCAGCTTGGTGTACAGAGTAAGCTACAAGTAAGAAAGAAAAAAAAAAAAAAAAAAAAAGACAGATGGGGCACGTGGGAATGTGTGTTGAACATTGGTACATCTAATGTGAGCATGTAAAAAATTGGTAAATAGAAGGCCTAAAACAGGCTACACAGACTTCACACAAACATCTACACAAACCTCAGAGGGGCAATAATAAAGCCAGAGACACCAATTTTTTTTTTTTTTTTTAACATCCCATTCCTCTGGGAAATTGAGCTTTATTGCTAGGATGGCTTTAAGCATCTTAGAATCGAGACAGAAGCAGAAAACATGCACTCTACCAACAAAGACTCACTTGAGCACAGTTCACCTATGGATACATCTGCTAGGCTCCCGGTCCAGCAGGACAGAAGACGAAGCCACAGAGGATTTGCTCAGGGAGGGCTGGTTTATGCTGGAGGCACCTGGGCCAGATAAAATTTCCTCTCTCTGTTTCTTGTTTCTGATATTAAACGAAGCAGCTGACTAGTGTTTACTGGGCTCATGTTAGCGGTAAAGCACGAAGTACCATCTCCTCCTTTTGTTGTTTCCCGTGCACAGGAGCCCTTTTAGGGGCTCCCTTCCCTACTATACCAAGAACATGCTTGTCAAAGCCATATTGTGCTACGCAGGTTTTCTGTACAAAGGAAACCCTTCCCATTGTCCTCAGTGCCCAGAGCCAGTGGCTTTTTGGGATTGGTGTTACTGCCAGAGCCCTGAGCATCATTGTCTCTCCCTGGAGCACTGGTTCACAGAGGTATCTTTCTTTCAGCTCCTTTGATCTACCCAAGCCTCTTTGGTAAAAACAGCAATAGCAGCAGCAGCAGCAGCAACAACAACAACAAAAATCTAAGTTCTTCCTGGATCTGGCTGGATCTAAGGTTTGGTTTCCCATTCCATATTTCTTTCCAAATTATCACCACCGATACAGGAGTATAGGGACATCAGGTAGCCAGAGTTCAGCTTACTAGAAACTCTGTGGCAGGGAAGGATATGCAAAGGCTTGGAACTGGCTTTGGTGGAAAGAACAAGAAAGGCCATGTCAGGTTGGGTAGCAGTGACTGAGAGGAGAGAAAAGTGTCTTTTGTGAAGAAATGCCAAAGAAAAATAAAACTTTACATTAAGAGAAATGCAGGAGAGCATTGCTGGGAGACTACATGGCATTCTCGTAAGCAGAGTAAGAGGACAGAGGGACAAGGGTAGGGACTGGATGATTGGATGATGTGGGGGTTCTGCTCTAAGTGGAATCGGCCCCTGGTGCTTCACCCTAGGTCTCCATCGTGCCACCACACCAGAGGGACATGTACCACACCAGCCCATTCTGCCAAGTACCATTTCCATTCTCCAAGGCTGAGGAGGAATCAGAGAATTATTTACAAACAAAAGTATTAAATATTAATAAATTATTCATTTCGAACATAAGGAAAGGTTTGTGTTTAATCACAGAGTGACTGAAAACTGCCTTATTTCTATAGACATACCTGGTAAATCATTTGGGGTCATGTCAAGCCCAAGCATTGGCTCTGGTTTGTTAGGAGTTCGCTTTGATTGTGGTCAGGCCTCTTACAAACAGCTAAGTACATGTTAAAGGGTCAGGCGTGCAGCCCAAGCCTTCCAGGGCCCTAATGCTTGCTTACTTCTGGAACCATATTCAGTACTGGATTTCTCAAACTCTCAGGTAGGAATAAAGACAGAAACCCTCAGAAAACTTAAAGAACAACCTTCCCCCTTTTCTTTGTCAGTCAGAGGTTCTTTTCCAACCAATCTTTCCCTCCCCCCTCCCCCCCCAGTGACTTTGCCTTCTAACTATGGGGTCTTACGCAGGTGTCTTTTATGAGATTGTGTTGCATTTTACAAACACCCATGACTAGGACAATCCTGAGAGATACTCAGAAACTCTGGGCACAGCACTGTAGCTGCTTCCAAAGGCACACCTTGAAGGACACTAAAGGCATGCCCTCCTGAAGCTTGAAGGCTAGCAGGAGATAGGCAGATAGGACCCACCACCACTTCTTTGTGTGCATGTGTGGGGTCTTTCAGGTAAAGGTGGAGGTGGTAGAGACCCTGGGTTGTTGGTACAACACACCAAGTTCAGCCTACCAGCACCCACATGTCTTTTCTCCTGTTATTTCAGCAGGGCTCAACATTTGAATTCAAACCACTGACCAGCCTTCTAACTCCATGAGCCCAGGCTGTGTCACAATCTGAACAGGAAGTAGGCAACTACACTTTTAAATTTCCTCAGGAGAGTCTGACAGGCCAGCAAGATTAAGTTAATTTCTTAGAGAACAACAGGAGAATCACTCTTGAGAGGCCTTCAAAGTATACTTCCTGTCTCCTGTTGTCCTGGGAGCTGAGACCTGTGAGTTTCATATGGTACCGGGGAGGGGGTTCCTACTCCCCTCAAACAGGGAGGGTGGTTGTGTAGGAAGACGAGAGCATAAGGGCTTGGGGCAAATAGATAAACCAAGTCAAGTACTTACCACCATGTGTCTGCACTCTCGTAAGCACTTTACCTACCATTCATCTCTGAGCAGCACGACGAAGTTAATCTAACATTACCACAGAGAGGCCACAAGTTGGTGGGAAAGCTAGTTTGATGGTCACAGGATTAGGTCACTCAACCCAAGATGAACATCTAAAGGTCTAACATGGATTCTTGGCTTCATTACTGTGCTGGCTAGTCTCACGTTAACTTGACACACTAACTAGAGTTATCAGAAAGGAGGGGACCTTAATTGAGAAACCCGTCTCCATAAGATCCAGCTGTAAGGCGTTATGTTAATTAGTGATTGATGGAGGAGGGCCTAGCCCATGCTAGATGGTGCCATCTCTGGTCTGTTGACCTGGGTTCTGTAAGAACACAGGTTGAGAAAGCCACGAGGAGCAGGATAGTAAGTAGTATTCCTCCATGGCCTCTGCATCAGTTCCTGCCTCCAGGTTCCTGTCCTGCTTGAGTTCCTTGTCCTGTCTACCTTTGATGATCAGCTGTGATACATAAGCTGAATAAACCCTTTCCTCCCCAATTTACTTTTTGGTTATTGAAGCAATAGATAGCCTAGCTGAATGAGTACCTTCCTTAGAGATGAAAGCAGTGATTGCCTATTAGATAACAGCCTCACTTTGAAAGTCCTTACTGCTTATATTATGTTCCAAACCTGGACAAATGGCTGAGGTGCCTATTTAACATATCAAAGTGGGCCTGGCCTCCAGGTTCTCCCAGCATCCCTCATCCCTTCCTGTTACAGGGTGTAGCTGGCATTCCTGGCCCACTACCCTGAACTCTCCAGCCCAGGGGCTGGGCTGCCCTTTCCCCAGAGGCTCCTTTTTATATAATCCAGACATTTTTGGGTACCCGCCCCTTTTTTGACCTTTGGCCTCCTGGCTGCTGGTTGGTTCTCCTCTCTCCCTTCCCCTACCCCTGCCCCCTGACTCTGGACTCTCCCAATTGTGTCTGTCTCTGGCTATGTTCTCCCTTTTATCTATAATAAACTTTCTCCAATACTGTACCTAGGAGTGGTCATGTCTTTTCCTTTCCTTTCTATTTCTTTTTTTATTCAATATGCTGGCTATATCATTACTTGTACTTGTTAATTATTTATTTGTATTTTGTTCAGGTCTTTCACAATCATTGTTTCAAATACAAACACTGCAAGGCCAGAAATCCAGAGAGGTTGAGTAACTAGTCTGCAGTCACACAGCTAGGAAGGGTCAATCATGCAGCTACTTAAACTAAGTGAACTCAAAAGGCCACAATTTCTCTTTAATCTTATGGCAGAACCGAGTCCTCAGAAGAGCAAAAGTGCTGGGGTGGCATTCAGTCTCATTGCCAAGTAGGGAGGTGGAGGCAGGGATGAGGGGAAGGAATGGACCTGATTCTCTGGCGGGGCCTCATTAGGTTAACTCAGAAAATACTGTTTTCAGACTGTCAGATTTAGTAAATTATTAATATCAGAACGGACATAGAACTCCCCACAGAAAAGACGATTTTTTTGACAGATCACAGAGATCATGAAGTAAGAAAGGGTCAAAGTTCCAAGCATCAGATTTACAAGAAACTGTGGCATACAACTCAGACAGCTGCGGGCTGGACACTGGCTGCGAACAGGTTTTCGTGGGACTGTTCACAGCTGCTGCGTGGGGCTGCAGCCTGGCCTCAGGATTAACCAGCTGGAGCTGTTTCTCAGATTACAGACCGTGTGTATTTCTAAAATGGCAGGACAAGACTCAGGGAAACTTTCACAGAGATCCTTCAGGAAGAGTGGTCTGTGGTGCAGCTAAGTGAAAGGAACTCTCAACAGCCATTAAGTCACCGATGAGTATGACATTAACACAACCCTAGTAGCCCCCTCGTTCAAGCCCTTTTTGCAATCAGGAAACTGGATAAAATGCCTACTATTCGCTGGCAATTTATACATCCATAGTCATTGACATGTTTTTCCATATGTATATTTAAAAAGTTGCTAAAGTCACATGAAAGAAAAAATCGGAATTAGACATAAAAACTAAGAGCTACATAATCATGCTACTAATGTTTTTAAAACTGGGTCGATTTTCCCTTCTTTCGGCTTCCAGATTATGTGCTCAAACGATTGGTTTCCACACCACGTCTAGTAAAGTTCTAAATGCCAGTTAGTATTGTCAAAGGCCCACGGACCATAAACTGCACACGGGCGCTGCCTATGTCTGCATGTGTATATGGTTGGATGTGCTTAACTTCAGGCTGCTCTACCCACATTTTCTGCTCACATTCTCTTGAGACTGAGCACCCATTTTCAAGACAGCAGGTCTCCATGAATGTTGTTATTATTTTAGCAAAGGTCTGGTGTGGAGCGTGAGGAATGGAAGATTCGGTGTCCTGGCTATCACCACACACACACACACACACACACACACACACACACACACACACACGACCCTCTGGCAGGAGAACCTGGGACTGTGAATTTACATTGTCTTGCACAATGAAGTTTGAGATTAGCAAGCAAAAGGACTCAGGAAACTTAGGCCTTGCCTGCCACGGAAGCCGGTTAGGCAGATTTCTGATGAGGCAGGAATAATTACTGTTCCCAGTAATTGGCCAACAGACCAGCAAACTTCTTGTTCCCCGCTGCAGCTCCTCCCCCCCACCAGCCCCCAGTTCCTTCCCTCTGCACTGAGGAGGCGGGACCACCGCCCACGACCTAGAACCTAACCCCAAGCACCGAAGTGCTCGCGCACCAGTTCTGCGGGATCTGGATGTGAGTCTGAGCAAGGAAGGGCCGACAACGCCAGGCGTCCGTATCCCTCCCCGGCCAGTGGCCCGCGCTGACTCGAGCGCGCCATTACCCGAAGGTGGCTGCTGGCTCGGCCTGGGGTACGCAGATCCGGGATTTCAGGGGCGAGAGGAGCAGCCGCAACCGCAGGGCCGCGGGGTGGACTGCTGCGGTCGCCATAGCTCCAGATCGCACAGTCTCGGCGAATCGCGCGTGCGCCCGGCTGGATGTCACCCTTCAAGTGCTAAGCCCGAAGCCCCGCCCCCCGGCCCGCTGTGCCATGCCCCGAGCCGTCTCTGCCCCTCATCAGGCCTGCCTAGAAACAGAACCGGAGTGTGTCCTTCTGCTCCTAGCTCTCTCAGGTGGACAGTTCAGTAGGCACTGCTCCTTGCTTGCAATTGCTATGGGGTCCAAGGTTACGGGGAGGCGGGGCCACCTTTTGTGCTGCTTTCACCTGCTGGGTATCTAAGCAGAGCCTCTGAGAGACAAGTGCACAGCAGACCTGCCTCTGTTGAGAAAGGGTCTCGTGTAGCTCAAGCTGGCCTAGAAGTCTAGCTGATGTTGACCCTGAGCTTCTGATCCTCCTGACTCATGCTGGGACATCCGGCCTGCATCACCACACCTGACTACCTCCCACTTCTCATATATCCAGCCCTATTCCCTTGATGCTAAGCTTAATGGTAGCAAGCCTTTAGGTGACATATGTCAACATTTACTATGTAAGTCTTAAGATCTCATCATTTGTACATCTTGCTGTGTTAGCTTTATGCACCACTGTGACAAACATTTGAGAACAATGTAAAAGGAGGAAAGATTCATGGTTTCAGAGCTTTCAGTCCAGGCCCATCTGGCCCCACTGCTTTGGGCCTGAGAAAAGGCAGCCAGAGAACTTAACAGAGGCTAAGAGAGGTAAGAGAAAGAACTAGAAGAAATTGTTCAAAGATATGCTTCCAGTGACCTGCTTTTTGTAGTCAGGACCTGCCTCCTATGTCTTCCAATAATGCCACCAAACTATGAATCCATTAATGGATGACTTCATTGACTAGATTGGAGCCTCACGAGTCAATCACCCAACAATGACTGGTTCCGGTAACTGGGCAGAAAGCTTTCAATACATCGTACCAAAAACTACTGTCATTTTCATGCCAGGTGCCTTAAAGTGCTTCACTTTATTTTTAATTAGTATATGCACTTTCTCCATCCATACCCCTTATCCCAGATTATTATGAGGAAACAGTGGGAAGGGAAGCCAGAAAGTCTTGGCTCCCACAGCTGAGGAGGGGCATTCAGGCCAGCTTAGTTTTCTAATGCTATATGAACATACCATACCTCTCACTGCAATAATACTAGCTCTTAATTCTTTATAATCAACTGTTTGTAAATGTCATTGAGCCTGTCCTTCTCCACTTTAACCTCTCCCCCCCCCCTTTTGAAGTGATTAAAACCATGAAGGGAACCTTGATTTCTTCCCCTCTTCCTCACCTTCCATGCCCACCCCCCCTTTTTTTCTTTTTTCTTTCTTTCTTTTTTCTTTTATTTTTTATTTTTTTTTTTATACAGGGTTTCTCTGTGTAGTCCTGGCTGTCCTGGAACTCACTCTGTAGACCAGGCTGGCCTCAAACTCAAAAATCCGCCTGCCTCTGCCTCCCAAGCGCTGGGATTAAAGGCATGTGCCACCACTGCCCGGCTACCATGGCCATTTTTGGTAATATTATATCAGCAGGTATGAAACATTATGAGATTAAGTGGCTCAGTTTTAGCTACAAACTGGATGGCAACCCTTTAGACATCTGTGTATGTTGCTTACACCATAGAGAAGCCTAGGGTGATGCTAGCCTTGGATGCTTGATCCTCCTGTGTCAGCCTCTCAAGTGCTGGGGATACAGCAAAATACAGCAGAGGAAGTACTGACAATTAAAGGAACATCCAGACATGTGGACAAGAGTTGACACACTACTGGAATTTTCATTGAATATAAACATGCCATTTTGGAAAATGTGTTAAGAAGATTCTCCCGAGGAAGTGATCAGGAGCTGCTTGCATAGAACTAACTCCCATCAGTTGGCCTCTGCCACATTAAAGTACAAAACCGCAGATGCACACACAAAAATAAATAAATAAATAAATAGGCCACTGAGTGGGTATGTTGTTCATTTGTGAACCTTCATTAACTCAAAGTGAAATGGCTGAAAATATTTATCCTGTTGGAATAGGTTGCATCATTTTGTAAACGACTCTTTAAAAAGCAAAGACAAAAACAACATCAAGATAAATGGTTGAGCCGTTTCTGAGGTAGAGCTCCTTCTCTCATTCGTATACAGTAACCACACAACTGATGAAAGGCTGGATCCCAAGCACAGCAAGTAGAAAGCCTGTGCTTGTGAGCAACTGTGGAGTGTCCTCCCCACGTCCTCAGGTCTGGCTCTGCTTGCGGATCTGATTTCTGGCCAGGTATAGTAGTGGAGTGTGGCTTGCACTGAAATCCTCAGAGGTAAACGTGGCTCTTTTCAGGGTGGCACTGAGAGCAGAGCTGAAAGGCCTCTGAGCCATGTGGAAGATCAAAGATGGGCAGAAGATGAAGCCATGTACTCTCATGGTGTGCTGGCCAGTCCCTTGTGCAAGAGAAGATCTGGATCCATGACACAAAGCCAGTCATTGACAAGTTAGACCGAAAGACTGGCCTCTTGGGGACAGAATGCATGACATGGGAACACCTTTTCACCATCAGCAACGAACGAACAAGCAAAGGGCAATGCACAGGAGACGCCAACATGAGCAATATGTTCACAAAACTTTATTCAGTACAAAAATTTAAAGTACAAAAATTTCTCTCTCTCAATTTCTCTCGTTATCTTATTAAAAACAGAATCAAACAGAACTCTGGGTTCTAGGAACAGGGATAGTCTTCTCAGGACTTCAGTGTCCTGGTGGTGGCCATCTTGTTTTTTCCATGATGTGGACAGTGACACTCAGGCCTGACTTGTACCTCAGTCCACAGCATAATGCACAGCTTAGGAGGTGGCTTTAAATAGGTGTTCTAACTCCATGCTGGGCTCCCAGAGGGACTCCCACACCCCACGTACTTGCTCGGAGCAGGTACCACTGACTACAAAGTCAGCAGTTATCATGGTACAGCTGAAGCAAATGAGAGTACTTAAAAGTCTTTCGGTCTAACCTATCAATGACTGGCTTTGTGTCATGGGTCCAGATCTTCTCTTGCACAAGGGACTGGCCAGCATACCACGAGAGTACATGGCTTCATCTTCTGCCCATCCTTCAATTTATACAGGTTCAGCCACAACTCCAGGTGCTAAGCCATTGTCTGTCTGTCAGTGGTGAGCCTGGCTAGTCACCCATGGAAAAGATCTGAGAGTCTGTGGTCACAATCTGGGCCTGGGCCTGCAGCA